>NC_057387.1:58925386-59248835 GCF_019320065.1 Cervus canadensis
CCCAAATTCTCTCTCTTATTCTGTGCACCATTGTCATTTTTTAACATAAACTCTAAACACAAATTATGTTATTAGTATTTTTGATTGAACAGAATATCTCTTAGAGATATTAAGCTAGAAAACATAAATACATGTTAATATATAAATTTCATCTTACCTTAACTTATTCATTTCAAAACTGTTCATTTCTTCTGATTGATATCATGATATCTCCTAAAAAACTTCCTTTAAAATGCTCTGTAGAGTAGGTCTACTAGGAATGAATTCCCTCCATTTTTGTGTGTCTGCGAGAGTATCTATTTCTTCTTCACTTTTAGAGAATGTTTTTGCTGAGCATAGAATTCTGGCTTGACTATTTTTATTTATCTATTTATCTACCTATTTACCTTTAGCTGTGTTTCGTCCCCGTTGCTGCACGTGGGCTTCCTCCAGTGACAGTGTGACTTCTCATTGACGTGGCTTTTCCTGTTGCAGAGCACAGGTTTAGACCATGAGCTCCGTGGGTGTAGTGCAAGGCTGCAGTTGCCCATCCTATGTGCGATATTCTCTGACCAAGGATTGAACCTGTGTCCACTGTATTGGTAGCCAGATTCTCAACCACTGGACCACCAGGGAAGTCCTGGTTGACTGGCTTTATTTTTGTTTTCTTTTAGCATTCTAATGATTTTACATATCATCTTGCTTTCATGGTTTTATTCGGAATGAAATTAGGCATGAGCAGGGAGGGGTGACCTAGTTGAAAAAGATTCAAGTTGATCTCCAATTCCACCCAGACACACCCCAGTACAGCCCAGGAGAGTTCACAGACACGCTACAAATAACCACAGGAACTTTTCCAACTCTGACACATATGCCCTTGATGTACAACTCTGTCCTCAAGTGACCTTAGGTAGCCAGGAGCCTAGGAAGTGCTCATAAATATTCTATACATACATACATATGGTTATAACAGCTGAATTATGGGAAAGACATGCACAACAGAGCCTGTTGTTATGTAAGTTACAACTGTTAATCAAAACTGTCAGTCCATGACCACCTAGATGAATATGCAAAAGCCCTGTCTTGAAAACGCTATACTTCATCATTGTGGCACCAGTGACTCTTGGCTTGGCCATCTCTCCCTTTAGGGGTTCTTTCTGTTCTTTCTTCACTAAAGTTGTTTTCGCCACAAGTAAAACTTCAGAGTCTTCTTCGTGTTCTTAGCAAGAATGAAGGCCCACAAGGAAGGGTCCTCTTTGACTCTCTCTATCCAGTAACAGTTTCTGATGAGAAATTGACTGTTAATTATTATCTTATTCTTCTGGACATATGTACCTTTTTCTTCTTCCAGTTGCATTCAAGATTATCTTTCTGTTTTCATTTTCAGTGATTTAAATATAAAACTCCCAATTTGGTGTTTTTCTTATTACAATGTGCTTTCCATATCTCTATTTCTCCAAAGTTGAAATGGAGGCTTATCTAGTTATAGAAATCCTCTTGAGAGTTTTTCTTCTTGCAAAATTTTGCTTTCTTGTCCTCTCATTTTCATTGTTTCTCACCAAAAAAAAAAAAAAAAAAAACCTGCCTGAGATTCTCTTATTGTTGTTGTTTCTGCATAGATCATTTATCTTGTTATCTGATTGCTATAAATATTTTCATGTTGTCAATCATTTTAAGTCAAAAGATTAATCTGTGTATTGATATAGTTTTTATTTGGGTTTCATTGAGCATCTTTGATCTGTGGATTTGTAGTTTTCATCAAATTTGGAAATTTTGGCCATTATTTCTTCAAATATTTTCTTTTTCCTTTCCTCTTTTCTGTCCTTTGGAATTCCAAATATACATACATTGAATTGCCTGAAGTTGTCTCTCAGCTTCCTAATAATCTATTTTTACAGATGTTTCCTTTAAATCTTTTCCCTCTGTTTTTTTAATTTTAGATAATTTCTGTTGCTAGATCTTAAAGTTAACTATTTTTTTCTGTAATATCTAATCTGCCATTAATCCTATCCAGTGTGTATTTCATCTCAAACACTACTTTTCATCTCCAGAAATTTGTTTTTACTTTTTTATATATATCTTCCATGTCTCTACATAACATTTCCAATATCTTCTCTAGCTTTTTGAATACATAGGGTACAGTTTAACAACTATTTTAATGTCCTTGTCTGCTAATACTAACATCTGTTTCAGAGCTGAGTTGACTTCAACTGATTAATTTTTCTCCTCATTATGGATTTAATTTTCCTGCTTCTTTCCATGCCTATTAATTTGTGGATTGCATGCCAGAAACTGTGAATTATACTTTGTTGGGTGCAGGATATTTTTCTAAAATTCTTGAGCTTTGTTCTGGGATTCAGTTAAGTAACTGGGAAATAGCTTGATCCTTTGGGGTTTGCTTTTAAGATTTGTTAAATTAAAGCAAAATAGTACTTTATATCTAATATTTCCCCTCTACTGAGGCAAGACCCTTCTGAGTATTTAGCCAATTCTGTGAATTACACGATTTTCTAGTATGGCAGGGGAATAAGCTATATTCTTGTCCCAGTGTGAGCTCAGAGTACTGTTGCTTCTAATGCTATCAGGTAGTTTTTTTCTTGGCCTCCAGCAGTTTCCTAACGCATATTTGCTGAGCAGAACTTTGTCGATTACTCAAGGAGGACTCCCTAAAGATATCTAGAGATATTTTTTGTTTGGTTAGTTGCGTTTTGTTCACTTTGGTCTCCCTAGGCTCTCAGACTTTCTCCACAGCTCTGGAAGTCTGCCAGGTACTGCCTGGGTTCTCCCTCCATGTACTGCAATCTGGAAATTCTCTGAAGGCAATAAACTGGGACAATTATAGGACTTATCTCATTTATTTCCCAATTATTGAGGATCACTGTTCTTAATTCTCTAATGTGCAACGTGTTGAAAAGTCTAGTTTAACATATTTTGTCTACTTTCTTTCAAGTGACAGAAAATCCAAAGTCCTTTCATTCCATCCTGATTGAAAGCAACAGTCTTAAAACATATTTGAGTATGCAAATATGCTGAACTTTTCCAGAATACGTACTCATCCAAGGTAAGGAACAGCAGCTGCACTTTGCTGGAGCAACTGTGAAGAAATACCCCACGTCCAAGGCAAGAGAAACCCGAGTAAGACGGTAGGTGTTGTGAGAGGGCATCAGAAGACAGACACACTGAAACCATAATCACTGAAAACTAGCCAATCTGATCACAAGACCACAGTCTTGTCTAACTCAATGAAACTAAGTCATGCCTTGTGGGGCCACCCAAGACAGTCGGGTCATGGTGGAGAGGTCTGACAGAATGTGGTCCCCTGGAGAAGGGAATGGCAAACCACTTCAGTATTCTTGCCTTGAGAACTCCATGAACAGTATGAGAAGGCAAAATGATAGGATACTGAAAGAGGAATTCCCCAGGTCGGTAGGTGCCCACTATGCTACTGGAGATCATTGGAGAAATAACTCCAGGAAGAATGAAGGGATGGAGCCAAAGCAAAAACAATACCCAGTTGTGGATGGGACTGCTGATAGAAGCAAGTAAAGAGCAATATTGCATAGGAACCTGGAATGTTAGGTCCATGAATCAAGGCAAATTGGAAGTGATCAAACAGGAGATGGCACGAGTGAATGTCCACATTCTAGGAATCAGCAAACTAAAATGGACTGGAATGGGTGAATTTAAGTCAGATGACCATTATATCTACTACTGTGGGCAGGAATCCCTTAGAAGAAATGGAGTAGCCCTCTTAGTCCACAAAAGAGTCCGAAAAGCAGTACTTGGATGCAATCTCAAAAATGACAGAATGATCTCTGTTCATTTCCAAGGCAAACATTTCAATATCACAGTAATCCAAGCCTATGCCCCAACCAGTAACACTGAAGAATCTGAAGTTGAACAGTTCTATGAAGACCTAAAACATCTTTTAAAACTAATACCCAAAAAATATGTCCTTTTCATTATAGGGGACTGGAATGCAAAAGGAGGAAGTCAAGAAACACCTGGAGTAGCAGGCAAATTTGGTCTTAGAGTACGGAATAAAGTAGGGCAAAGGCTAATAGAGTTTTGCCAAGAAAATGCACTGGTCATAGCAAACACTCTCTTCCAACAACACAAGAGAAGACTCTACACATGGACAGCACCAGATGGTCGACACCAAAATCAGATTGATTATACTCTTTGCAGCCAAAGATGGAGAAGCTCTATAGAGTCAGCAAAAAACAAGACCGGGGGCTGACTGTGGCTCAGATCATGAACTCCTTATTGCCAAATTCAGACTTAAACTGAAGAAAGTAGGGAAAACCACTAGACCATTCAGGTATGACCTAAATCAAATCCCTTATGACAATACAGTGGTAGTTAGAAATTGATTTAAGGGACTAGATCTGATAGACAGAGAGCCTGATGAATTATGGATGGAGGTTCATGACATTGTACAGGAGACAAGGATCAAGACCATCCCCATGGAAAAGAGATGCAAAAAGGCAAAATGGTTGTCTGAGGAGGCCTTATAAATAGCTGTGAAAAGAAGAAAAGCAAAAAAGCAAAGGAGAAAATGAAAGATATTCCCATTTGAATGGAGAGTTCCAAAGATAAACAAGGAGAGATAAGAAAGTCTTCCTCAGTGATAAGTGCAAAGAAATAGAGGAAGACAAAAGATTGGGAAAGACTAGAGATCTCTTCAAGAAAATTAGAGATAACAAGGGAACATTTCATGCAAAGATGGGCTCAATAAAGGACAGAAATGTATGGACCTAACAGAAGCAGAAGATATTAAGAAGAGGCGGCAAGAATACACAGACGAATTGTACAAAAATGATCTTCACGACCCAGATAATCACAATGGTGTGATCACTCACCTAGAGCCAGACATCCTCGAATGTGAAGTCAAGTGGGCCTTAGAAAGCATTACTACCAACAAAGCTAGTGGATGTGATGGAATTCCAGTTGAGCTATTTCAAATCCTGAAAGATGATGCTGTGAAAGTGCTGCACTCAATAGGCCAGCAAATTTGGAAAACTCAGCAGTGGCCACAGGACTAGAAAAGCTCAGTTTTCATTCCAATCCCTAAGAAAGGCAATGCCAAAGAATGCTCAAACTACCACACAATTGCACTCATCTCACATGCTAGCAAAGTAATGCTCAAAATTCTCCAAGCCAGGCTTCAGCAATATGTGAACTGTGAACTCCCAGATGTTCAAACCGGTTTTAGAAAAGGCAGAGGAACCACAGATCAAATTGCAAACATCTGCTGGATCATCGAAAAAGCAAGAGAGTTCCAGAAAAACATCTATTTCTGCTTTATTGACTATTCCAAAGCCTTTGACTGTGTGGATCACAATATACTGTGGAAAATTCTGAAAGATGGGAATACCAGACCACCTGACCTGCCTCTTGAGAAACCTGTATGCAGGTCAGGAAGCAACAGTTAGAACTGGACATGGAACAACAGACCGGTTCCAGATAGGAAAAGGAGTACGTCAAGGCTGTATATTGTCACCGTGCTTATATAACTTATATGCAGAGTACATCACGAGAAATGCTGGGCTGGAGGAAGCACAAGCTGGAATCAAGATTGCCCGGAGAAATATCAATAACCTCAGGTATGCAGATGACACCACCCTTATGGCAGAAAGTGAAGAGGAACTAAAAAAACTCTTGATGAAAGTGAAAGAGGAGAGTGAAAAAGTTCGCTTAAAGCTCAACATTCAGGAAACTAAGATCATGGCATCTGGTCCTATCACCTCATGGGAAATAGATGGGGAGACATGGAAACAGTGTCAGACTTTATTTTTTTGGGTTCCAAAATCACTGAAGATGGTGACCGCAGCCATGAAATTAAAAGACTCTTACTCCTTGGAAGTAAAGTTATGATCAACCTAGATAGCACTTTAAAAAGCAGAGACATTACTTTGCCAACAAAGGTCCGTCTAGTCAAGGCTATGGTTTTTCCAGTGGTCATGTATGGATGTGAGAGTTGGACTGTGAAGGAAGCTGAGTGCTGAAAAATTGATGCTTTTGAACTGTGTTGTTGGAGAAGACTCTTGAGCATCCCTTGGACTGCAAGGAGATCCAACCAGTCCATCCTAAAGGAGATCAGTCCTGGGTGTTCATTGGAAAGACTGATGCTGAAGCTGAAACTCCAATCCTTTGGCCACCTCATGCAAAGAGTTGACTCATTGGAAAAGACCCTGATGCTGGGAGGGATTTGGGGGCAGGAGGAGAAGGGGACGACAGAGGATGAGGTTGCTGGATGGCATCACCGACTCGATGGGAATGAGTTTGAGTAAACTCCGGGAGTTGGTGATGGACAGGGAGGCCTGGCGTGCTGCGATTCATGGGGTCGCAAAGAGTCAGACGACTGAGCGACTGAACTGAACTGACTGAATCTTTTCATTAGAAATGCCCATAACATAAAGGACTCATGATGAAATGATTACATGCTATACATTTAATATCTATATCAGATATTTTATTTTGTTTTGTTTCTACCCTGCTTTCTCTTTTTCCCCATGATATTACACCAAAAGTCCTTTGGAGAATCTACCTTCGTGACTAGTGCATGTGATTTATTTGGGGCTCCATTCCTAGTTCAGGTAATTAAGAAGTAGTATTGCCATTTTTTTATTTTCATGTCATAAGTTATGTGAAGAAAATTTTCTCATGCTTAACAAATGTTTGTATTTTCTTTTTGGTGAACTGTCACTTCTTATTCCAGGTCCATTTTTTCTTTTGGATTGTTTGTCCCTCTCTTAACAATTTCTATAAGCTACCTATGTAGTTCAGAGATTGGCTCATTTGTCTCAGATACTGATTGCATTGATCAGTTGTTTACTCATTGAGTTTTATCCTTGCTTATGATATTTATTTTTTACTTAGAAAATGATCTTTATTTTTATACATTAAATCTTTTCTTTTTTGACTTCTAGATTTTTAATCATGAGTAGGCATTTCCTAATTTTATAAAGAATTTTCCCAATGTCCCCTTTTAGTACTTTTATTATTTTATTTATATGGCCTCTTAAAAACCAGTTCCTAAAATTTGTTAAAATCTTTCCCAAATATTTCAGCAACAATGACTTATTTCTGAATTCTACCAGCATTGACTAATCCACATCATTTATTATAAATATTTGCTTTCTTAATATTATGGCAATATGTCTGTCTATATGTATGGCAGTATTAAGGCTTTCTTGGTACATATTATATTGTGGCATTTCATATCTCTTATAGTTCCTAAATAATAAGCTCAGTGATAACACAGGTCACAAATTTTCTTCTTTATGTCCACAAAGTCTTAGTACAATGCTGAACATAGACCACAACCTGACAAATGGTATGTTGGTGCCAAAGTAAAAAGGAAGTAATGTGTTCATCACTTTATTAAATCCTCAGCATGCTTTTTTAAGTAGTATTCTTCTAGTAATTGCTCAAGTAATATTAAAAACTACTGACTATGTGCATAATATTAAATTCAATGTATGTAATCTTTGTGCTGTAATAATAATCTGAAAAATTTTAATAGTACATAAACATGATTTACATGGCATGCATAGAATGATAAGTACATATTTTCTAATAACAGTACTCCTGTCAAAATTCAACGTTTTTTTCTAAACTTTACAATGTTTTACATGGTAACTTTTTCTATGATTATATTCTCATTTCTTCAAGTCATATAACCTGATCTCATTTGATGCCTATGATTTAAAAATCATTTTTCCTCATATTTCCTAAAATCTTGATTTTCTGAATATTATATATTTTCAATAAGTTATGTAATTATTCTGAATCTTTTTACCTACTTGTGTTTGCAAATCATAAGATCTTTTGTTCAAAACTCAAAAATTAAGAAAAAAAAAGAGAAAAAACAAAAAACTAAACTAAAATGCCTAGTACAGAGCCTGGCATATAGCTAGTGTTCATAAAATGGTATACCATCATCATTATTATGATTGTCTCTATCATCTTCACTCTGAGTATTTTTCTTTTAATCTTTTTTATCCTCTGTTACACACATGTGATTTCTTTCCTTTTTTAAAGAAAATCTTTCTTCTTTCTTTGCTTTCTTTTTAATGTGCTAACCTAGTCCAATCTTCACTTCACTCTTTTACTCTGAGTATAGCCTGTACTTTATTAGACATCTTAAAATATTTGGAAACATGATGTGCTTTACTTACCTGTGTAGTTTTAACTTTTTTCCCCTGTATTAGGTAGGCATCATTTAAAAGAGTCACAACTGATGAGCCTTGAGTCCCCAAATGCAAGAAGTATAATTCTCTTTTCCTCTACCACCATGTATCCCTTCTCTTCCATATTCCCCTTTCTCCCTTTAAACTTATCACATACCTAAACAGAGAACATTTTTTTCCCGTGTGTAAAAGTACCATTAAAAGCCTCAGGTCTGTCACATCATAATCTTCAAGTGGAGTTCCATGCTATCTTGTACAGAGTGTTGTATGCCACATCTGAAACAGCAATCTTGAATGATGAATCATAAAAGTAATCACTATTTATTAAATATTTGCTACCAGCAAAATTTGTAAGTTTTACGGGTGTTATCTCATGGAATGCTTGACAACACATTGAGGTAATTTTATGACTTATTTACAATGAATAAACTAAGACTTAGTGATGGCAAGTAATTTACTGAAGGTCACACAGCAAGTGGCAGACACAAGATCTAAACCCAGATGTGCATGACTCCAAAATCCATGCCTTCTGCCTATAAAACTGATTCTATATTTTAAACAAAATACATTCACCATGTCACCTGACACTTTTAATCTCAAAACAGAAACCTAGGGAGAAGACAAATACTCGAGGATTGGCTTTGTACCTGAAAAATATCTAAGAAATAGCCCTTGAAATGACCTCTGGACCACAGGCAGATATCGCAGAGCAAGTTAAAAAACAAATGCTTCAATGAAACAAAATTTCTAGGGAAACTTGAAAATGCCCTTTGAATCCACTATAATATTTTACTATGGGTACAATATATTTTCCCTTCAGTTTTGAAGTGGGGAAAATGTCAGCTTTGCTTTCATATTTTTTTAAGTTCAGGATGGTCAAATATCGAACTTTGGACCCTCTCAACCAATAAGGCTTCAATATCCCTTGAACTCCTTTTATAGTATGAACAAAATGAATTTCTATTGTCTGTTGTTTGTTCTAAACTCCTGCCTGTTTTTTTTTTTTTAACTCTGTTTTTAAATTAGTAATTTTCACTACCTCATGCAATCTTCTAAATTACTTTTTAGAGTGCTGGCTATTAATATTTTAGGTAGCTTTGATGTTTTACTTTATAGTCTTCAATTTTATTTTACATTTCACAGGTTCTAGTTGCAAATAATCCTACAGGCAATTTTCTCACACTGCAACTATTCCTTGAAAGATATGCTAATGCAGCACGACACTTGCAATACTGGGGGTTAAGTTAATCACCCAAAATGAGTTGTATTACTGTCAGCAGTGTATAAAGACATCCCATAGTGAATTACAAGGAAGGCTAGCTTTAAAGCTGCATTTCAAAAAAACACCCAAAGCTGGAGATGAACAAAAATAAGCATTTATTTCAAAGTCCATTGAGCTAAAGAATCAAACATTTGTTATTTCTGGTCTCAAAGTTACCCAGTATAAATAAAGGGATTCATAGCCTTTTCAAAATTTAATTACCAGGAAAACCCTCATAAATAGCATACTCCATCTCTGGGCAAGACAAACACTGCAGAGCAGTTTCTGTCTTCAGATTTGTCTGCAGAGAAAGAAAGAAATCACTATTTTCCTCTCTGTTTAGCTGAACCACATGACAGTTCTAAAATCTTGGGGAGCAAATATTGATCTTTTGCTCCATCAGTGAAAGTGATACTCATGACAACACCACAGTCTAAAGATTACTTTGCCAAAAATCAGGAGGCAGTACATTGTTGCGTGTATTCATCAATTTCTTTCCACTGTTCAGTTTTTACTTGTGCTTTTAATGTAGTTTAAATAGGAGATTTAAAGACCTGCCAAATATATGACCCTTTCAAATCTCTAAAATCCAAGCCACTTGTAATGCTATTTTGTATCAACCTCATAACAGAGAAGGCACATCCAGCCACTTGAATTTCTGGTCTGCAATATTCCTTACTTTATTCTTAGGAGAGGTTAACAATACCTTGCACCCATGCCCAGATGCCCAATCACACTGCATCTTTATTTTCTATATGCTCTCATACATACAAAGGCAAGAGCAGCCATCACCGCCAGGCCTGATTCTGATTGGCAGCATCGTACACTGCCACAGCACTTTTCCATACGGGCAGCAGATTAAGGACTTTCAGGAAGCTTTAATCCTTTTTGTCAGAGGGTACTTTTCAGTTGACTGGCTGCTCAGAGGCCAACTGAGGTAGTTGCAAGCTGCATTTTAAAGCAGCAGCAAGTCTGCACTTACAGTGATCTAGATTTCTCTTTTCTCTCTTGCAAAAATATTGAAATAAGATTTAGTTGCAGTGTTGTGATATGCATTTTTATGAGAGAAGAAATATATTGTGAAAAGAGCGTTACTTCACTTGAAAAGATCAAGAGAGCGGGGAAAGAATAAAGGTTTACCAGGAACATAGTATTTATTTGCCATGCATATTTGATATGAGTTCATTAAATACGCAATAGAAATGTCAACATAAAGTGCTGTTTAGATCAAGCTATGAAAACAAACTGCCCTGTTATTAACATTGGAATATACTAAGCTGTGGTTAAATATAAGCCGTATTTACTATATGGTAAAGAAATATTTTATTGACTATTGTTAAATAACCATCTACTTAGCCTAATTGAATTTGCCCTGTATTTATAAAGACTGATGGCTTTAATACTCTGACAGTATTCCTGGTATTTTTACATACCATCCCTTTGCCACTACATGGATTTTTCTTTGCTCACCCATTGACATTCAATAATTAGCAATTATCACCAGTCCATGCCTAATTTGAGAGTATTTTCTCAGTCTCACTGGACCATTGCCAAAGCTATATCCAGTGAGGAAGCAAAGTACAGAAGCTTCTCTTTAAGGAACACTTGCTACAGAACTCGATGGAGTACATCTGACTGCACCACAGGGTGAAAATCCATTCCCTGGCACAAGGAAGTGTTTCATAAGACAGAGTGGACTCATTTGAGTCTCTTCTGGGACTTGAATTTAAACATAGATATTTTGGATTAAAACGCAGACACCTCAGGCAGAAGTAGAATCCTGGGTCGTCTTTCTGGCACGCTGCCTTCCTGATGATCATTAACATAATGCAAAACTACCAAAGTAGGAGACTATTATTATCCTCATATCTCATGCAATATGCAGAAAAGCTAAACCTGCTGTAATTAATAATGACCCTTTCTTTAGTGGGTACCTCTCACAGAAGTTTTTATGGAAGAATGTCAACAGAACAAATGCATAGTTGAGATTTTTTAAACCTAAGTATTTGCCTTACAAATGATTTCTGCAACTATTCTGGCTTAATTCTTTGGAGTAGTAGAAACAAAGGCCATGAGTGTGAATGTTGCCATCAGGATCTATAAACACTTTGCAAACAAACGGAAAACACTGGGATAGGACTTATTCAAACTCATACATAAGATGTTTGAACCATGTGTCACCAGCAAAACCCATTAGCAATTCCCAGGAAATAATAGAATCTGAGTAGTAAAGTCTGACCTTTTTCTTTTCCTTTGTGCTTCGTACAAGTTCACTTCCTCATAGGGAAGGACGCCACGTGGAGGCCTTGCACGTGATGCTTCAGACCAGCATTCCTAGTACAAGAGGGCTGTGACTGACACCTCAGCTCAGAAGCGATGTGCAGGGGGATGTGCACACACAGCAATTCAAGATGGTGGCAGAACACTGTATGTAGAGACACGTGCCTGCGCGGTATGAATGAGCAACACACCTGCACCCAAACCTCGCGAGATTCCACCCTCCTCCCCACAGAGGAGAACCCTATACAGCAGAGCAACCCACAGCACGGCTTGTAGGTAAAGCTTACATCTAGAGCCTGTGCTCAAACTTGTCTGTTCTTTGATCAAACAGAGCTCTCCTTTGCTTCTGAACTGATTGCAGTCTCATTCTATTTACTCAAACAACACTGGCAAGGAGGATCCTTAATGGGGACCAATTTGGGAGGGTCAATAACACGTGGACTGAAATGGCATTTCCCTAATTAAAGGTAATAATGCATAGAGAACAAATTTCAAATAGTCTTAATTTCAATACAGTATTATTCAGCTGTTTGGAATTTTGTGATCACTAAAGCACCTGATAGTGGAGCTGTCAACATGAAGTCAGAGTGAATCATTTTTATGTTTTAATTTAATGGCAATGTATATCCTTCAGCGGCACTAGTGATTAACACCCCTCCCCCCCACCCATGCAGGAGATGTAAGAGACTTGGGTTGGATCCCTGGGTCAGGAATATCTCCTGGAGAAGGGCATGGCAATCCACTCCAGTATTCTTACCTGGAGAATCCCTGTGAACCGAGGAGCCTGGTGGGCTACAGTCCATAGGGTCCCACAAAGTCTGACACAACTGAAGCAACTTCACACCCACATGCACATATCCTTCCTTGGGCTCCCCCATTCAGCCTTTTAGATGTAGAAGTTTGAATGATAACTATTTTTCAAGGTTCTGGATACAAACAAAATGGGTATAAACTCTAAAATTAACTTTCAATTTTATTGATGAAATAAAAGTGAAAGTGAAGTCACTCAGTCGTGTCCGACTCTTTGCGACCCCATGGACTGTAGCCTACCAGGCTCCTCCGTCCATGTGATTTTTCCAGGCAAGAGTACTGGAGTGGGTTGCCATTTCCTTCTCCAGAGGATCTTCCTGGCCCAGGGATCGAACCCCGGTTTACCCACATTGTAAGTAGAGGCTTTTACCATCTGAGACACCAGGAGCTATCATTGATGAAATAGTGGGTTCAAATCATATGATTTCAGTTGTTTCTCATTCTTGCTTAATTATTTTCTGCAAGTTTTCCCCCACCACTCAGACTGATTTCAGGCAAAGAGTTTCATATTATAGTTGGGACTCTAAGAATCATGATTAAAATGTCAAGTTTCTCTCTCGAGGAAAAAACAAGGTTTTCACATGAAACTAGGCAGCACACAACTTTCCCTAGAGATTTCAACCAAGTCATTCATTACTTTGCATAAATATCTCCTTCAATAAATGTACAACAAAGACATTTCATTTGTAATTTTTTTCTCTTCAGGATGATTCACCCCTTAAAATCTTAGCTAACAAGTGACACCAATAACCAACTAAATTGGTCTGAAATTAGCTACTTTCTGAAAAAATTTAGGTTTTTTTGTTTATGTTTTGGTTGATGCCAACACTGAATATAGTAATTCATTTCACAAATGAAAAATAAGTCAAGTGTTACAGAATTCTCAAAGGTATTATCGCGCATGATAGGAATACCAACTGGCAAATGCCAAGGAACTGTAAAAATGTATTCCCATAATCTTTTCCATCACATTCCCTTCCTCCTTCTTTTCTCAAAATGCAGCTCCTTTTCTGGGGTTTTCTTTTCGTTTTCACAGCATAACCATCAACTCAGTCAACCAAGCTACAAACCCTGAGATCATCTTTGACAACTCTTCCTCTCTTGCCTCATTTTCACTTCCTACATTGCTTCTTCTCTTAAATCCATCCTCTCCTTTGTTACCGTAATTATTGTTCCAAAACAAGGTTCAACAATGGCTGTAAGGAAATGTGGCATAGTAGGAAAAGGAGATGATATTAGGGTGATGATATTATAAAATACTTAGTATCATTGATGTTGTGCCATCTATTTGGTCTAAACCAAGAGAATAGGAGAGTAACTCTTACAATAAGGTGTTCTTAGACAAATTGCTTGACCTTACTATGCATTGATTTCCTCATTTGTAAGATTCTCTTAAATTGGAATCCCTGCTAACCAATACTCAATTTCATAGAATTTGTCAGCCAAACATCATATTCTAATAGTCTTTGTGCATTTTTCTACACTTTGTTTCATGTAATTCATCCATTATAATCTAGCTTCCATTTCTACCCCCACAACTAAAACTATTCTTGCCCAAGTCATCCATAAATTCCAATCCCAGATTTTATAGAAATGTTTCAGCCTACATCCTTATTCTTGGGATTTAGCTGTATTGACTTCTCTATAAGTAATCAAACATTCTAGTCCCTTTCCTGGTTCTCCATATCTATTTGATAGTTTCTTTTTTATATACTTCATAGACTGCTATTTCATTCCAATAAAATTCAAATTTGTATTTATTTATAATTTTCCCTCAGGGTTCCATTTTGGACAATTATTTCTCCTTACATTAAGTTTCAGATTTGCGTATTCACTTGGCTGCTATATATATGATGTTGGCTGTCTCATGGTCATTTTAAATTCAGCATATGTTAGTCAGGACTCATAGCCAAAGAGACTCAGTCTTCTCTTATATTTTAATATAAATATTTCTTCAATCTCTCAAGAAAAAACCCTATCTTTCTATCTATTAATAACTCCTTCCTCCTCATCACTCACCATGTTAATCACCTGATATTCAGAATTTTCTCCTGATTATTTCTTATGTTCATTTTCCACTTTTTATTTTTATTTTCACTGGGCCAGGTCAGTCCCTCCTGTTTTCCTATACTGAAGCAGTAGCCTTCTTATTAATCTCCTTCTAGTCATTTCTGCTTTGGACTGCAACTTCCCCACAACCTTTTAGAGGTAGATCTAAAATCAAATCTATTAAACATTTTCAATGGTTCTACATTGTTCATGACTTCTTAGTATGGTAGTTAAAGCTTTCTATGATCACTCAACTTCATAATCCTCCCTTACTATTAACACCATAAATATTGTATTTATTGTGTTATACATTATTGTTATACAAATGGCTCATAACACATTTTAAATTTTAAACTTTGTAATTCATCTGAGTCTTCACTTTGATTGCTCTCTCTGCTTGGTATATTCCTCCTACTTTTCAAATTCAAGATTCATTCTTTAATACTTAGCAAAAGGGTGTTTCCAATCAATTTCTAATCCAATCTGAAAAGACATTTTTCCTGTATCAGTCTTACCACTAATCAGAATAAATTATTATAATTATTATTTTGTGTTACTTTCTCCTACTGGATATGAGTTACTCAAGAACAGAATGTGTATCTTAATCAACTTTTCACTCTGAACATCTAGCATAGTACTAAACATATATCAATGACTCCCAAAGGAACCCAATTTTTGTCTTAGGCAACTGAGTAGATGATCATACCACTCAGTGAAACAAGAAATAAAGGGAGCTACAGGCATGTGAAGCTAGATTATACATCTGAGATGTTAAGTGAAAAGTAGTGAGTGGAAGTAGTCACTCAGTTGGGTCCAGCTCTTTGCAACCCCATAGACTGTAGTCCACCAGGCTCCTCCTTCCATGGGATTCTCTAGGCAAGAATACTGGAGTGGGTTGCCATTTTCTTCTTCAGAGGATATTCCTGACCCAGGGATTGAACCCTGATCTCTGGCATTGCAGGCAGACTCTACTGTCTGAGTCACTGGGGAAGTCTGTTTGAGATGCTAAGGGGTAATCATATGGAAATATGTAATAGGCAAAGGAGTCAGTGAGTCTGTGTCAGGCAGTTAGAAGAGATCTGGGCTGGAGATAAAGGTTGAGAGGTCAAAATTATATAAATGGTAATAGTGCTTTGTGGAAATTTGCAAATTGTTTTCTGTTTAAACTTTCATACTGAAAGCTAATTATTAGGACCTTGTGTTTTAATCAGAATTGCTACTACAGAAAATCATTTTAATTAACTCAAACATTCAAGAATCTGAATTTCTGCAACATTCCTTGCTCTAGATTAAGAAATGTAGTCTTTATTTCAACTAGACTGACAGTTGCTCATTGTTTTGGAAAAGAGAATTACCCACATGAAGCTATTAAATAATCATAACACATATAAATTTAAAGGTTGAATTAAACATTACTGAATTTTAAAAGGCATGACACTAAAGAATAAAAGCTGTTTTATAGTATAAGAAGTAGACAATATGTCTGTAACTCTAACACACTTGTGACTTCCAAACCCACATTGGTAGAGGCTATAATAAAATATGAATTCACTTGTAAATGCAAAGGCAGTACAAAGTTGTCCAGATATGTAATGGAAAGATCAAGTGCATAAACCAGATATGCATTTCCAGTTCTAGAACTGTGAACAAAACACTGGGAATCTATAATGAATATATAATTCATTTATTCTTAAATAGTCATCCAATGTTTGTGAGCATCTACTATATGTCATCACTGTACTGCGCAATGGAAATAGAGCAATAAAGAAAACAGGCAAAAATCTGTCCCCATTGAGCTGATAGTGTAATGAGGAAAGCAAGAAATAATATAAATAAATAAAATAGAGAGGGTGCTAGGTGGTAATGAGTCCAATGAAGTAAAATTAAGTAGGAAAGGGGAACATGGAATGTTGGGGAGGGATAAATTAACTTAAAATCAGATGAACAGCAAGGTTACACATTTTAACAGTGATCTGAAGAAAGTTCAAGAGTGAGCATTGTGAATATTTGAGAGAAGAGAATTCTAGGCTGAGGCAAACACTATGAAGTAGAAAAACACCAAGGAAGTCCAAAGAACAGCACTTTGTGTGCCAGTAAAGCGACTAAAGGGAAAGTAGTCAGATAGGTAGCAGATCCCCTTATCATGTCAAACCCCGTCACCTTTATAAGAATATTGGTGTTCATTGCTTTTGTTCTGAGTGGAAGCAATGAAGGGAGTTGAGCAGACACGTGTCATGATCTGACTTTTTTATATATATTTCTAGAGCATCACCTTGGCTCAGTGCAAAGAGGAGAGCACAATATTGAAGCTGGGAGACTAGTTAGAAGACATGTGCAGCAATCTAGGAAGGAGGTGATGGTACCTCAGACCATGGAGGTAGTAGAAGATATGGTGAGAAATGATAATATTCAGGATATATTTTGAAGCTAAAACTATAACACTTGCTAGTAGCATGAATGTAAATTATAAGAGTGAAGTCTTGAGAATGACTATACAGGAGATCTTGGCTGGATCCCTGGGTTGGGAAGCTCCTCTGGAGAAGGGAAATCCTACCCACTCCAGTATTCTGGCCTGGAGAATTCAGGTCGCAAAGAGCTGGACACGAATGAGCAACTTTCACTCATTCAGTCATAATATTTTTGGCATGATCACTTGGAAAAAATGAAGTTGCCATTAATTGAGTTGGGGAATACTAAAGGAACAGCAGGCTTAGAGCAGATGGTGGGAGAAATTAGTTCTATTTTGTGCTTATTTGAGGTGCCTGTTAAACATTCCAATAGGAATGGTGGATCGATTACTAGATAAGAGTCTGGAGTTTAGGAAAAAGGACTGAACTAGAGACACAAATATGAGAGTTATCAATATATAGGTGGAGGGAGAAAAATGGAGGATATGAAATAATGATCTAGGAGAGTCAAAGAGTAAATGGACTAAGAAAATTTAGTGTGATTATCTGCAGCACAAAGGGCCCGCTTACCTACTTGATTATAAATTTAAAGTGGGACCAACAGCAATGTCCAGGTGTAGATACAAAATCAGTAAAGAGATCAGCTTAACTATGGTTGTATTTTGCCAGCTGTGGCAGATGTTGAGATGGAATTTACAGTGCAAAGGATTTATTGGAGAATAATGCCTCTGAAATGAAAAGGGAGGAAGTAAAACTGGAAAAAGTAGCCTATAGACTCTAGTACAAACTGCTAAACTCTACCAGTGGAACAGAAACCCATCAAAGAAGCCCTGTCCTACATTGGGTGGAAATGGCTAGACTTCGGTACCTCTGCCTTTCTCAGCCATTGGCTGGAGTCACTGGACCACTCCAAGGAGTTCACAGCAAACCCAAATGTGTTAAAAGTGGAAGGCTATCAGCTAATCATACTCATCATTATTCAACTTCTTTCTTGAAGAAGATCTAAGCAACATATACTCCCAAGTCTCCCAGACCAACACTTTCATAACTAAATGAAAAAGATGAAATGAATGAAAAGAGATGGCTTCAATAAATAAACATGAAATTTAATCTAAGGCAGAAACTGAAAATGAGATGTGTAAAAGACAATAAAAACAGGAGAATCCATGGATGTAGATTTCAGCAAGACTTAAAAATTGCTAGAATCAAGAGGGGGTGGAAATTGAGCCAAAAAAATAGGAGGTGGTAGGTCATTTTGTGGGTTTATGAATTCGGGATTATAGAAGGGTTTGGGGTGATGAAATTGTTTAATATGTAAGTTTGGCAGTGAATGAATGGGTGCATCAGATGGAAGGCAAAATCATAGAGGAAGAGGTTAAGGAACTGAGAGGTTGTTGTATGGGAAGGATAGGAGAATTGCCAAGTTATGATGGCATTGGATTGAGAAGAGATATAAGAGATATGGAGCAAAAGTCTTTAAATAATCAAAGGCAGTGACCCAGGGATTGAAAGCTGATTGCAACAAGAAGGATGGTAGTGAAATAAATAAATAAATAAATGGCATGATGTTCAAAACTGGGAGGATTTATAAAGAAAGCTAAGAAAATGGAGTAGAAACAGTAATGAGGACAGGATAGGCGAATAAACTCCTGGAGTAGGAAATGGTAACCTGCTCCAGGATTCTTGCTGGAAAATTCCATGGACAGAGGAGCCTGGCAGTCTACAGTCCACGGCATCGTGAAGAGTCGAACATGACTGAGTGACTGAGCATGCAAACAGGACACATGCCACATAGATGTATAAGTGGAGTGAAAAAAATAATGATACCTACTGAAGAGGGCTGCCAGGTTTCCAGAGAAGGCAAGAAAGTGAGACAATTGTTAGAGAAGGTGTTGAATATATAGAGCAGTTGGTGAATAATGACATGATTTTCAAATGGTGCTGTGGTAGGATTTGCTGAACTGATACAGGGTGTTAGAATGCAAGCAATGAAGGATAACCTGGGATCTGGGAGTTTATATGGGAGACACGCAAAGATAGAAACAAAAAGCATAATATGTTTTTAATTTATGGGTCTCAGAGGAGGTGATGGTGGCAAATTTGGAGTGATGGAGAGTTAGAAATGAGTAAGGGTTTGGAATTTCCTCTTAACTCCTTTTGATGAAGACATGAAACTTGGAGAGGGGCACTGAAGTCCCCTGTTGTGTACCTAGAATGACTGTTTGATGCCCCTGATCAGAGAACCATATTAAGTGATATATATTTTTGTATGTACATAAGTGCTTTTACACTGTAATCAATGCATAATACTGATTCTGAGAGAAAATAAAACAAAAGTAAATTTTTGAGTACGTAGTATCTCTGTGACATACAGTTAATTGTTTTCATATACCTTCTCTCAGGGGCTTCACAGGTGGTGGTGCAGTGGTGAAAAATCTGCCTGCCAGTACAGGAGATATGAGATATGGGTTCAATCCCTAGGTGGGGAAGATCCCCTGGAGTAGGAAATGGTAACCTACTCCATATTCTTACCTAGAAAATTCCATGGACAGAGATGCCTATGCCTCATGGGCTACAATTCATGGGATCACAAAGAGTCGGCCATGACTGAGCAACTGAGTACACACACTTTATCTCAACCAACTTCTCAATACATTTGTAAGGAGGGTATTTAGTGTTTTACACATAAGAAAACGGAGTTAGAAAGATCATGTGACTTATCTAAGATTGTTGCTAATTCACAGCAGATCTAGAACTTTTTAGTCTCTCTGACTTGAAGTCTGGATAAAGTCTTTTATGCTACACCTTAATACCAACCTTACAGGATGCCTTTATATTGAGATGGCATTAATATTTCATTTCTCTGAAAGTAATTGTTCAGCTTTTGAGATAAGATAGTGCATATGTTCCTGATATATGTATGAACACTATATATAACATGTATTATCCCTTATAATAATTTTCAATAAATTAGTTAGAATTCTACCCACAAAATGTGTAATTCCTTATGCATTTATTTTCCAGACTGAAGCCTATTTTTCAGGTTCATTGGTCACCTTAAATTTACAGATGTAGGCAGCAGATTAGATGCAATTGAATAGAGAAGTCTGAAGGCCAAAGCATTCACAGCTCAGATTTCCATCAAAAATTGAAAAGAAATTCCACATAGCAAGAATTGCAGGTCTGGAAGCAATAAGCGATGATAAAACCAAAGGCCCAAATTCCATACCAGCTATGCATTTTTCATTCATATCAAGCTAGGCTGTTAAAAATTTGTGTACTTTATTACATTTATAAGATCGTCTAAGAAATACCATATATGTTAAATTGGTTTTATGTTTTATTAAAATAATAGATTTTAATAATAATATAATACTCCAAATAGTTATGCAAATAGCTTATTATAATCACAGAGATTTTTGTATATAAATAATGTGTCTATTTTTATCAAGTGTAATTTATTAAGTGTATTATCAATTATTATAAGTCATATTCTAAGCTCTAACATAATAAAATGACTACATTTAGTTCTATTTAATACAAGGGATTAAACAGCAAGGTCCTACTCTATAGCATAGGGGACTATATTTAATGTCCTAGGATAAGCCATAATGGAAAAAAATATTACAAAGAATGTATGGGTATTACTGAGTCACTTTGCTGTACAGCAGAAATTAAAACACTGGAAATCAACTATAATTCAATAAAAATAAATTAAAAATAGAAGGGATTGTTATATTGCCCTTTAAAAAAATAAAATTATCTTAATGTAGTATTCAGATAGTGAATACTTTTGGCTCTGCCAACAGAGGCATCCAAAAATATTTGTCAAAGCTTGTTTCCTAGGCTCTCTCATTCCTATAATTGCCAATCAGCCCATTAGGCTGTTGATGAGAAGAGAATAGGAAATTTGAATCACAAAGCATATTCGCTTCATAATGAGAATAAATCATTGAAGATTGATATTTACAATATTTCATGGAGCCTACAGTGCATATTTCCTGAAATCTGGATGTCTTTTTAAAAGCAAACTATCATAGATTTGATGAAATTTTGTTAAATTACATTGCTAAATATATTTTTATCTATCTAGCATGGCAGAGCAATTCATACTAGGTAAAATTCTTTCTCCATATCTTTAAGACAGATCTGTAGAGCTCTGGAAAAGGCAGAGTGAGCATCAGAAAGTCCTAACGTAAGAACTCTCTGATTTGCTACCCAAATACAAATCCCTCTATCCACAACAGGTCCATGTGCACATAAATGCACAAATTTGAGTGCCAAAAAAAAGATGAGTTATCAAACATTTGCACACAACTAAGCCCCATGAGGTATTCAATTATCATTAACAAAATATTGAGAGTGAAAGTGTTAATCACTCAGTTGTGTCCATCTCTTTGCAACCCCAGGGACTGTACTATCCATGGAATTCTCCAGGCAAGAATACTGGGGTGGGTTGCCATTCCCTTCTTCAGGGCATCTTCCTGACCCAGAGACTGAACCCAGGTCTAGCAAAAAATAAAATCTTAGATAAGGAAATTCACCAATAGACCCAGTGGCATAGACATTTTTCTTTAGATTTAACTAACATTAAATTCTTGTTGTCATATTTGGGTCTGATCAACTTATGTATATTATTAATACTTCACTTAATTATAAAAACCATACTATGAGGTGTATATTACCTGTTCTATAGATGTGATATGTGAAGCTCTGAGAGCTTGAATGGCTTGTTCAAAATTCCCCGTATATAGAGTAAATGACTAGTTAGAATTTGAATCTAAGCTCAGAACACCTTCCACAGCTCCCAGCACTCTATGCCATTGCCTGAAGGATGACTTATTTCAGACTCATGAGCCAAGACAGTCTCAGAAGTCCCTGCTCACCTAGCTCAGGTCATGAAAAGATAACTTTAGAATTTGAATTTAGAATCTGCAAAACAAAACAGACACACACACACACACACAGTGTGTCCATCTGGATTCCCTCAGAGACTCCTCCTGTTCATTTTAATCTAATCAACTTTGTGCCTTTGCTATGCTGAGGGATAGAATTGCTGTGTCATTTGGTAAAATCTGCCTGCAATGTGGGAGACCTGGGTTTGATCCCCTGTTTTTGAAGATCCCCTTGAGAAGGGAATGGCAACCCACACCAGTATTCCTGCTTGGAAAATTCCATGACAGAGGAGCCTGGTGGGCTATAATCCATGGGGTCACAAAGAGTTAGACACAACTGAGTGACTAACAATTTCACTGTGATAAACTGCTATTTCTACATTGCAGTTGAGAAGCAACAACATCAGAAATGAGGACTAATTGTGGAATAACATAATGGTAGTTATAAAATAATAAATTACACTAGGAAAGCAAAATAATGTGTCCAACAACAAAAAAATATAGTTTTGCATAAAATCTCTAGCACCTTTTTAGTGATTAACCAATATCTTATTAATATCTTACATTTGGTGAATTCTGACCTGTGTGATAGTCTTTTACTTATAAATCTCACTTAATCCTCATGGCAATGGGATTGATTATTATCATTATTCTCATTTTTTACAGACAACAAAAGGAAGAAAGAGAGACATTAAATAATTTGCCTAAGATGTCCAACATTTCTAAACCTCAAGTTCTTTTAAACCTCAAGGTCCATTTTCTTACCCATTACATTACACTCCCTCCTGACCCTTGTGAATTGCCATAATGTAATTTTAAGATGGTAAAGCAGTGACATTGTGAAACCGTCAATGAATTGAGGGTGAAGGATGTAGGAATTCTTAGAAGTAGCTATTTCTGATCACTCAAACTTTTCAAACAGCATGTTATACACAAAGCAAATTGTGTGTTGGCAGAAGTTAGTCCATAAAAGGAAAGAATATTATAGAAAATAAAGATATTCATGTGAGGAAATAAGTTTTTTAAAATAGCTTATACAACTTGATTTTTCAATTCCTTAAGTTTTACAGTGAAGATTTAAGTAAGAGTCATAGCATCCAATGTTCTGACGTTTTGAAGAACAGAATTACTCTTTTAAATTCCTTTGGAAGACATGAAAGATCATGGTGGATTAATATTTTTAATGACACTGAACCAATCTCACTAAGAAGTTGAAAGACTCTGCACAAGAAATTTCTTAATACCAAACACTCGGGAAAAATCTTGCAGTCTCCTTTCTTCAGTACAAATGGTGAACTTCATCATCAAAACATCTGTATCTAAGTGAACAAGAAGGAAAACACTTTCACATGTGTAGGCCAAAATTAGCAAAACACTACAATCACTTGTAGGTAATATGTTTCTGGATGTAGGTGTGGGAAAATGACAGAGAAGGAAGAAAGAGACAGATGCATGAGAAGAATGGTATCTCTATGCAAAGATCACTTGAAGACACACAAGATTGCTAAGATATCTGTGAACCTCCAATGTTTACACATAAATTTCAGTACAAAAAAACACACTTTCAAAATTAATGAACCTGTAATTTTTTAAATGAAGTTTTTATAGATAATTCAAAATAAACTGAAATGCTAAGGATCAAATGTTGGTGATATAATAATCTTATAATTAGATTAATAACCAAGGCTAGTAATTTTGACAACCAAAGGAGAAAAAAATACCATTAGTGGGAAATCTGATAATATTTAACCAAGATCAAGTCTTCATCAAGAACTAGTTATGAGCCATATGTTATTGCTTTTCTTTTCCCTCCTATCTCCTTTGATACAACAGAAATGAACACTTATCTCCAAATATGTTTATCTGAGCTTTCAACAATTGAAAATTTTCAGGAGCAACCACAAGGTAATGACATAAATGTAGTTCCTGAAAAATTCACACCCACCTAAAGAGAAGAGATCTACTAGAGAAAAGCTACAGACTTTTCCCATCATTCTGCCCCACTCCCACATTCTCTGCTCAAGGGATCACCCCCCTAACAGCTCTTCTCTAGCTTTTAGTCCATCCTACTGGAAACATTTCAAATAACTCAGAAAGGTATTTATAGCAGCTCCATGTCACACTGCTGCTACAGGTTTGAATGATTTTTTTTTACTCCCATTTTTGCCAAATAATGAAGAATCTGCTTGCAATGCAGGAGACCTTGGTTAGATCCCTGGGTTGGGAAGATCTCCTGGAGAAGGAAATGGCTACCCACTCCAGTATTCTTGCCTGAAGAATTCCATGGACAGAGAAGCCTGGCAGGCTACAGTCCACAGAGTCACAAAGAGTCAGACATGACTGAAGTGATTTAGCAGGCAGGCAGGAAGCAGTAGATTTCCCATAAGTTGGAAAAAGGCCTTTTTATGTTCAACTTGTTGTTTTTAATTGAAATTGAAATTAAATTGAAATTGGGAAAATATGTTCAGAATAAAATGTGATAATTTTTATTCACTTTCCCCCCCAATAATTAGAGATAGTACCTGGAATTAAAATAAATTCTCTCTCATCTTATGTAGAGGTCAGCCTATTTGGCACAAGTGTTAGTCACTCAGTCATGTTCAACTTTGAAATTCCATGGACTGTAGCTTGCTAGGCTCCTCTGTGCATAGAATTCTCCAAGCAAGAATACTGGAGTGAAATGTTATGCCCTCCTCCAGGGGATCTTCCCAACCCAGGGACTAAACTTGTGTCTTTTATGTCTCCTGCACTGGCAAGCCAGTTCTTTACCACTAGCACCACCTGCAAAGCCCAGGGAATCTACTACTTTCTTGTACCACCCACTACCTACTTCTACAAAACTGCAGCTTGTAAGTGAGGAGATGGCAAAAACAAGAGGCAGACTCTGAACTGCGCTAATTTATCTCAACTTACTTTGTTCTGACATGCAGAACGGAGAATGGGCAGAAGGCCAAGAAGGAGGCAGCTAAACCCCTCAGAAGAGCTGAAAAGGAGAATCTAGCTGAAGAGCAGAACCCACGTCAGTCCTCCCAGCTCAGTCCACTGGGCTTGCTAACCACAGTATGTTCTTAATTTTTCTTTTCCCAGAGCAGAACTGAAAGGGGGAAGGGAAAAGTAGAGAAGAACATCGACATTTCAGCTCCAGTTGTTTTTCTGTCAAGGAATTTAGGTATGGTTCTAAATGGAAATCCAATCCAGAGCATCTTTAGCTGCTGCTGCTGCAAAAGAAAATCTCATCTCCACAGGCTCCTGCCCTATACACATCAGTGTCATTATTTTATGAAGACATCGCTCCAGATTCTGTAAGAGTGCTGGAGGTGATTGATAATAATTAATATATCTCTTCAATTACAGCCTCTGACAATATTGCTGATAGACATGTCATGGGTAACATTACATAACAAAAGATCTGCTGAAAGTATTTTGTTATATGACTATTCCATCACTTATATTTCTTGTATCTGCTACTCTCATTTCTCCTACCAGGATTGATGTAACTGCTTCCACTGTCATTTTCAATGGACCAGTTGTACCTTTAGAACCAAATTGTCATGGACCAGTGCTAGAATCATGTTCAGAACTTCATATTCAGATTTTCAAGAGAAGATGGATTTGACTCAAGTAAAAACATCACCCAATATGGGATATAGATGCTACACTTTCTTTAGTGAGGCCTGGGATTAAGGGAGTCTGAATTATAAACCCATATTTTTTTTTTTTTTATGAGAGAAAATCAACTCTCTCCTTTTTTGGAAATTTAGCTCCTAACATACGTTTGGTTCTCAAGTAGAAACACAGGCATCGTTGTATATTTCCTACACTAATCCAATTATAATGATTTCTATATTTAACGATGAGCCACAACTGTTTTTAATCATGCCTTATTCCCTATGGTACAACTCACACAATGCCATAGCTAAATATATGCTGAAGAATAGCACAAAAGTATCTGTGTACACTAATGGAATACCTGACAATGCAAGCAATTAATTCTCAAAACTCAAATCACTCTTTGAAAGGGCAGAAGCCACAGATTTTAAACCAAACAAGTCTGTCACATTCTTTCTTTTTTTAATTTTTATTTTATATTGGAGTATAGTTGATGAACAATGTTGTATTTGTTTCAGGTGTATAGAGTCACATTACTATTTTGTTTGGCTTTATCTACCTAGCTAAACTGGATAATTCCAATAAAAAGTATTCACCTTCAGGCCTAAAATTATACTCTTAAAATTAACAAGATAATTACCCACTTTGTATTTCTGTTTTACTCCAAAGACACAACCTTTGTCTTCCAATTCCCACAAAGAAATGCTAAGAATTTGATACAGAAAAAATATATCAGGTTGAAAACTCCGTACATTCCCATGGGTCCCAGCATCTAAAAGCCAGATTGAGAACCAGGGGTCCAGTTCTGCAAAAGCCATTTAATGCCTCTTTTCATTGGTGATTTATATACACTTATGTAAGAGTACTATTAGACATGAAGTTTTAACCTGAGGTTGATGTAAATCTGTAGAATTAGTCTAGTATGTTCAGTTAAATATTTGGAAAGGGTTAATGAGATTATAGTGTGAATTAGGGTTAAATTTTTGTTGTGTATGCTCATTTGGAAGATTTTGTTTCTTAAATTTTCAATATTCTTCAAAGAGAAATATTGAAAGAGATTCTAACAGCCTGGGGGCAGATATTATCAAGTATCACAAATTAGATGGCTCACACAACAGAAATGTAATGTCTCACAGTGGTGGGACAGTAAGTTCAAAACCAAGGTGTCACAGTGTTGGTCCCTTCCTAGAGCTGCAGAGGGGAATTCATCCCATGTCTCTTTCCTAGCTTCTGATGGTCTCAAATATTCCTTGGCTTGTAGATGATGTATTTTCTGTGTCCTCACACTGTGCTTACTCTGTACCCATGTGCCTTAGTGTTGAAATTTCACCCTTTTGTATACAGACCAATCATATTGGATTAGGGGGCTTCCCAGGTGGCACTAGTGGTAAAGAACCTGCCTACCAATGCAGGAGATGTAAGAGACTAGGGTTTGATCCCTGGGTCAGGAAGATTCCCTGGAGGAGGGCATGGCAACCCACTCCAGTATTCTTGTCTGGAGAAACCTATGGACAAAGGAGCCTGTCAGGCTATGGTCTAAAGGGTCACAAAGAGTTGAACACAACTGAAGTGACTTAACACATACAGACACATTGGATAAGGACTCACCCTAATCATTTCATGTTAACTTGATCAACTGCAAAGACCCTATTTCCAAATAAGGTCACATTTAGAAGTACTAGGACTTAGAACTTCAACCTTCATGGGGAAGCACAATTCAACCCACAACAGGAATTAAGCTATTTTCAAAATTATTATAATCTATTCAATGTAGAAACATGTTTTCTAAAGAATTATTTTTCCGGTATACAACATCACTCACCTTTAATAGACAGTGTAGTGGCAGATCAGTGATTCTCAACCAACTGAAGCTTGGGAAGAGTGGGTGAGCAGATTAGGGAAGAGTTCTTGAAGCAGAAAATCATTGAGGGACAACTGATATCTAGAAATGAGTATCAGAAACAAAGTCAAGTGTATTTTTTAAATTGTATGCAATATTAGAATTTTATATTTGAAATATAAAAAATAACTTTCTAATATTAAAGATAGAAATTAAAGCTCATTAAAGTATTGTTGGCTGGTGGGGATAAATGAAAGATATTTCTAATCTTCTTCCCTCATCTGTGCCCTTCCTCCAGAGATATCAAACTATGGTCGGGGAGTAGGTGTAGGGTAGGAATCAACAAGACCGTGTCTATCAGAGAGAGTAGGGCATTTCAACACTGAAACACTCTTAGATGACAATAAATTGATATTCTACACAGAGACAAAGAGAATAGATTGTCTCTTTATTACTTATATCTCTATTATTTTAGTCATTTTTATTTAAAATTACTAAATCCATATGATTGTCTGTTCCCTGATGGACAGCAAAAGGTGCAGAACTAAACATAAGGCAATCAAGTAAATTCAGTCTGATCCCATTTAAGTCATTTCATCTGTCTAGGAACTGCTCAATTTTGGATGGGTCTTCCTTCCTCCCCCCCCTCTTTTTCACTCTGATAATGTCTGAATATATTTGTTGGTCAAGGACTATCCAAGTTTACATGATCTCAAGGTCCTATAGGTGAAGGAGACCTCAGATTCTCTAGTGTCCCCTGAATCTTTATGTTCTGACTAGCTGCCATCTCTGCTGTTTTGATTGCTGATGACTGAGGCACACTCTGGCACTTTGGAGGGTTGTAGGTGTGTAGGTAACACTCCTACACACCATCACAGAAGCTCTGCCACACGTTGGGAACATCCACAACTGCAGTGTCTCCTGGAGTGGGAGTTGGTGACCTCTGGTCTGAACGTCAACTTTAACCTTTTTTTTTTTTATTTTGTCAATAAAGTTTTATTGAATAGCACAGCCAACCAATTCAGTTCTGCATTGTCTATCACTGGTTTTGTGGTACAAAAACAGAGTTGAATAATGTTAACAGAAACCACATGGCCGCAAAACAAAATATTTACTTTCTGAGTTTTTGGTTTCTTGGCTTTTTTTTTTTTTTTTTTTTGCCGTCTGAGTTTTAGGAAAGAAAGTTTGCTGCTCTTTGATCTTAAGGTTAGCAGTCTTTACTCGCATGCCCAAGGAAGTTTTCTAGTACGCACATGCACATACACACACAAACATACATATATATATACCCAACCACACATTCATAGTCTTGTTCGTGGACTTCTTAAAAATATGTAGATATTTCTTTGACACTCTTTCCTGGAATTTCCACTCCAAAAAAAGGACAAAAAACACAAAGCATAATTCTTTGCTTTACTTTAGTCTCACTTTTCCATGATTCACAAGCACAAATGTAGACCTTCTATTTCTTTATTATATCCTGTTCTTTTATTCACTCCAGACACTCTTAAAAAAAAAAAAAAAAAAAAACCTCTACTCTCTAGTAATCCATGTCATCCATGTCTCCATGTCTGGCTCTTATAAATAAAGACCAAAATAATTTGGAAAATGCTTTTCTCTTTTGAGATTGTCTGGATATCACCTTATGTTCAAAAGAGCTGACTTTGAGATTCAAAGCACATCAGTGACCTTTGTGTTCCAGGAAGAACCCATTCTCTCTAATGTCCTAAGGCAATAAGCTTTACCTCTCTGCCTTGGAAGTGGAATACTAAAAGGAAGCATGATTTGAGGATGACAAATATATTGGTTTAATATCACAAAAGTATTATCAGTATTATACTGGTGTGCATGATGATGACTTACTCCTGACCCATTAGTCCTTTAAGAGTGATCTCATATTTAATGTGTATGCCACCCCTAAGTTTCTGGCATCAGAATGTAAGCATGTACATAAATCTGACTATGTTAGAAAAGAGGAACTACAGCATTCTCCTACATCAGGACAGCCTTCACTCCAAGTATTATCTCAGGTTGGCCCAACTCCAAACCCAAACTGAAAAAACTATTTCAAAAATTGTCTTGTAAAGCTCTTTACATTTTCTTGTTAAGCAATTGTAGCCAGGCTTCTCCTCTACACATATCTCAGTAATAATAGGAATGGTGCTGCTGCTCTAAACCTCCGTGAAGGTACATGGAGCATTGTTTCATACTTAGAAATTTTAACCTATATATAAAAAGTAGTATAAACCCTTCCTTAAAAGTTGGGAAGTCAGCCAACCTACCAAAGGAGAGAAAATATTTACAAATCATATATCTGATAAGGGGTCACTATTCAAAATATGTAAAGAACTCACACACTCCAATAGTGTAAAGTCCAACTAAAAAATGGGCAAAGGATCTAAAAAGATTTTTTTTTCCAAAAGAAGACATACAGACAGCCAACAGGCACACGAAAAGATGTTCAACGTTACTAGTCATTGAAGAACTGCAAATCAAACTCACTGTAATATATTACCTCACATGTCTTAGAATGGTTTTTATCAAAAAACAAGAAATAGCAAGCTTCATCAAGGATGTGGAGGAAAGGGAACCCTCTGCCCTGTTGGTGAGACTGAAAATCGGTGCAGCCACTGTGGAAACAGTATGGAGTTTCCTTTAAAAAATTAGAAATAGAACTACCATGTGGCTCAGCAATTCCACTTCTGGATATTTATCCAAAGGAAATGAAAACACTAACTCAAAATGTATATGCACCCCCATATGCATTGAAGCATTAATTATAATAGCCAAGACATGAAAGCAACCTGGTGTCCATGTATGGATGAATGGACAAAGAATATATATATATATATATATATACACACACACACACACACACATGCATATATAAATATATATATACACACACACATATATATTTGAATATTATTCAGCTATAATAAAGAAGGAAATCTTGCCATTTGAGACAATATCGACAGAACCAGATGGCATTATGCTAAATGAAATGTCAAATAGAAGAAGACAAATACAGTATGATCACACTTTTATGTGAAATCCAAAACAAACAAATCCAAACTCAAAGACACAGAGAATAGATTGGTGGTTGTTAGAGGCAGGGATGCAGGGTTAGCAAAATGGGTGAAAGTGGTCAAAATGTATAATCTTCCAGCTGTAAAATGAATAAGTTCTAGGAATATAATGCACAGAATGGTGACTATGGCTTATAATATTGTATTGTATGTTTGAAAGTTGCTAAGAGGATAAATCTTAAAAGTTCTCAGCACAAGAAAAAAAATTGTAATTTGTATGGTCATGGATACTCATCAGACTTACTGTGGTGATCATCATGAAATATATACAATACAAAATCATTATGGTGTACTTCAAAACTAATATAATGTTATATGTCAATTATATCTCAATTAAAAATAGAAAACATTGGGGTAACAGAATAGTTAGAAATATGTGTTTATGTGTATATATTTATGTATAATACTTCACAAAATAATGATAGCTTCCACTTATTGGCTGCCTAGAATGTTGTTAGGTTCTCTGAATCCATGCATTATTTCATTTATGCCTCATTATCTTATGAAATAGATATTATTAATTCCATGTAACATATAAGGAAACTGAGGCCAACTCACCTTAGAGGGTGCCAGTAGTCACAGGGTAAATGAGAAAGAGAGCCAAAGTTGAGTCCAAGTTTATTTGACGCTAAAGTGTAATCCTCGGGAATGCTTATCAGAAGCTACTGATATCTGATAAGATGTGATCAAGCAGATATTTTGGGTAAAAGGACTCTGGAAAGGTAAATCAATGGAGGAGAGAGGAAGGATGTCACTTGTAGAGAATCCATGCCTCTAGACATTCTTAGCAAATAGAAGGGTATTACAAAGCTTAGGACAGGGGACATCTCCTTGGGAAATGGAATGCCTCAGAGTGGGTCTACCCTCAAGATTTTCTTTTCTTATTACTTTTCTAAATTGACATCTATTTCATGCACAAGGATTTGCTAAGCTAATTAGACAAGTGATTAACATAGACCCATGATCATATTCAGCAGATGGAAATCTCTTCTCCCTAAGCACTACCTATCCTTCTATGATGCATTCAAATAGAGCAGTTGGTATACTGGTAAATGTTTATCAGGCAACTCTCCAGAAAAAACAAAAAACAAAAGCAAAAAAACAAAACCCCTGATCTGTAGTCTTTGCCATTTTCCATGTCATAAGTAATTTCCCTCATGATCAGTTTTCATGAACAGGTCAATGCTCAGTGCAGAATTTGAAAGAAATGTACATGATTGGACCTTGAGAGATGGCATGAGCCAATCCAGCATATCATGGACCTAAATGAAATTCTAAAGTCATAGTTTTCTAAAATTTAAAAACATTTTATTTTGTTTCTTTTTTTTTCCCTAAACTAATGTAGACTCCATGCAATCAGGAATCTTTTCTGGTTTGAAAGTGAAAGAAGGAAGAAAGCTAAATGAAATTTTAAAAAAAAAGAAATCTCTGGCAGACACTTTAATATAAAAATATGCAAATGTATGTTCTAGTATGAATTTATTTTATAAGTTTGAATTTGTAATATTTACTCAGAGAGTCAATTGATAAGAAAATAAGGTTATTGGACTGCACATGAAACTTTGAAACCAGTAGCTACAACCGATGGTTGTAATCAGATTTCAGCATGAGTATTTAATTTATTTCTGCATTTATTTTGGTTGCATAGCTAGAAAAATATCCTCATTTACACAGATGACTAGTGTATTTTTTTAAACCCTCAGTTTATAATCTCATAAGTCTTCAGTCAAACTCAGAATCTTCAAAGAAGAGCAGTATATATGTATATATATATGTATATTTATGTATATATATTTGCAATTTGAATAACTAGCACTATCTCAGAATTGTATTTGATGAATGGTTTTCTCAATAAGTTTACATTTTTATTGATATATAATATGTATGCACATATAGAAGATACATATATCTTGTAATATTATTAGACATTCAAAAGTGTCATTAAAGAATTCATATATCTCAAGGGCCATCTCTACCACATATTCACTCAGAGTTTTATAAGAATCAAATTTATTTTATTTTTCATATTGAATCCAAATTTTGTTTCAATTTTATTGCTAACTTTATAGGTAGTTGAAAATGAGATTAACATGACAGGATAGCATTTTCATATTGAGTTCCTTCAGCTTATTAAAAATGTCATCAGGAGATATCGGCAAGCACAACTGTGTTTCAGGAGAGTCTTTGTTAATGGTCCTATTATCAGAAAGGAAAAATAAAAGATTTCTTTTCTCATTTGAAAGATTTGTATCAGCACTTGGCTTTAACAGAATCAAAGGACTTCAGTTGAGAATCTTTGGAACCCATCATGTTATACAAAAATAATGCTAAAAATTCTGCACTATAAAGAATATACCTTAAAATTTGTCAATTTCTATCACAAAACCAAACACTGGAGAGATGCTCATTAACATGTGTAACAGCAAGTCATTGTCTACACAACATATACAATTATTTGAATTCATTTTGATTACTTCTCTTACGCAAATAAAAACCCGATATGGTTTTTCTTGCCATTACTTTCTTGATACAAATTGAAACATCAATATATTTTTTTAAATTAATTTATGTTTTAATTGAAGGATGATTGCTTTACAGAATTGTGTTGGTTTCTACCAAACATCAACATGAACAGTTAGGTATACATATGTCCCCTCCCTCTTGAAACTCCCTCCCACCTCCCACCCCATGCCACCCCTCTACATTTTTACAGAGCCCCAGTTTGAGTTCCCTGAGTCATGCAGCAAATTCCCATTGGCTATTTATCTTACATTTGGTAATGTAAGTTTCCATGGAGAGTGAAACATCAATATATTTCTGACAACTGATTTGGAGGCATACTTAAAATTAGCATAAAACAAACACTTTTTCCTGTTGTATGTGCTTTTTAAGTGTTTTACGCAGTATTACATATCCTTTGTAATTTTTGTATGGCCCTATCTTATCAATAAATTTGTGTAATGCACTGTATTCATATCTTGAAACAGTTGCATTGTGATGATTTCACGTAATTCACTTTTTGAAATAAAAATTCTTTATGAGCGGCTTCTTAGTGTCATTTTCACACTGCATTTTAAGTAATGGCAATAAGTGTATGTTCATTGTTTGCTTATCTGCCACGACTGTTGCAAAATCAATAGCATAGTGTTGAATGAGTATTTTCCTGATATCTAGTGCTTTTTTCCTTACTTACAATGTGGTAACTTCAAATAGTGCTATAAATACTTTTTTATTGACATTTACATTTTAATATACTTTTTCAAGAACATGAACTGGTGATTCAGATTGTACTAAAAGATGCTGGGAGACTTATTTGTACAGTCAATCTTCTATTTCAGAACTTCAGAACTTGTCAGAATTCATAGCACAAAGAACAGTACAAACTTTAATTTCACAAACACAAAGAGGACTTTGTGTAGAGGGCACTCTATATTTGGGGCTGGTATAGCTTGACTTTGTCATCTGATCCTGATAATTTTTAGGGCATTAACCATGAAATTGTATTTTCTTGTGAAACTTCCTGTTTTTAATTAGAGATGGATTTCTGGTTTGAACAGCATTTATTTCATCTCAATTTTAACAATTACACTTATGTGTATATTTAATTTAGGCAAGTAACATCTGACTTACAATATGGTCATGATGCAGTGTGTAACTTTCACCTGGTATTGCACAATTGTCTAATAAGCCATGATAAAAGCGTGAGCTGAGCAGATGTGCCTGAGTTTTGCCTGGCATTTAATGGAACACAGGACACATGTGCTGAACTAGTGAACTCACTTGTATGATTTTACATAAGCAGATGTATACAGGCTTCAATTCAAAGAAAGACCAAAGAAAAGGCCCTTCCTTCCTAATCAATTACATGTCTGTAAAAAGGTCAAATATATGCATAAATAAACAAAAGGAATGGCAACCTGAAATCTGCATGAAAACAAATTCAGTGCCATACAGTTTGCTTGATAGTCTCCACAGTGCAAAAAATTGGCAGGTAGCACATTTCTGTGTTTGCTGTTTTGTTTTGAGCTTTTGCTTTGGTTTTGGTTACAACTTTTAAAATAATGAAATAGAATTTGCAGTTGGGTTAAATGTGAAACTCTATAGAAACATCTTGTTGAAACTTGAGGCTTCAGAGAAAGCAGTTTGATAATGCTGATAGATCTCAGAAATGCCTAGCCCAGCTTCAGACATAGCAAGCTGTTAGGCTTGTCACTAAAGGAAATTACATGCTGAGAACAGGAGTAAAGGGAATGGAAAGGAAAGGATAGAAAGGGGGATGAGAGAGAAAGGAAAGGTGGGAGAAGAGAGGAGGAGACAGAAGGAAGCAAGGAAGGGAAGGGGAGAGAGAAAAGAGAGAGAGAGGGAGGAAGGAGTGAAGGCAGAGAAAGAATGAGTTTTGAGCTGATACCTTGTGATCAGTTATATTCACACACCCCTAAATCTCTACTTCCACTGCCTCTTAAGTCTCCTTCCTCTTACACTATCCACTTCCTCCCAGGCCTGTTACTTGTCAAAGCCCCTACTCTGTGATCTCTCCCCTCCTCCTCTGCTTCCCAGAGCTCTCAGCCTCTTCCTGAGGCACAGCTTGTCTTTATCCACAGATAGCCCAACAGAAGAAACCATGACCGTGTGTTCTTTGGTAGACTAGCAAAGGACTAATAATTCATATGAAGTTGCAGTTAATCGTGCCAGTAATATGCACAATATGAATCTATGTCTACAGGAAACATTAATTAAATGCTTCTTGAGCTCCTACTTTCAGGAGTATTAAAAAAGATTTTAATGACCATTTATTGGGCACTTACTACGTGCCAGGCATTGTGTTAAGTGAACTGCATACCTAATCTCTTTTATTTTTTACAATACTAGGAGATAGAAGACATAATCCTCTTTTATCATGTGGGAAAATTTTGGCTTAAAAATGTTTAACAGCCTAAGGTCAAATGGTAAGTAAAGCATAGGGAGAGATTTCAAACTATATCTGTATGATTCCAAAATCTATGTTAATAACCCTTAAATTCAATACCTCTTCCTTCAAACTTATTCACATAATCTCAAATTCAATATATCTCTGACCAATTAATTGTCCAGTAGTTACATTTTCTACCTGATTTATCCATTGTTAACAGGCTGTATTTTTTTTTTCAAAAAGGTGCTTTTCTGAATAATTATTTTAATTTCATGTTACCTGCCCAATGTAGTAGAAAGGACATCATGACATAACCTTTTATATAAGGCTGACAGATTTCAAACTTTGTTCTTAAAACCAAGAATTTTAAAATTCTGCATTTATAATAGTCTGAAATCAATAAGAAAATTTATCTGTGTCTGTGCGTCACCAGAAAAAAAATCTGAACTATTTTCATTTTGAATAGTCAAGTGAAACTTTTGCCAAGCAATAGTGGGAAAGCAAAGCAATCATAGATTAGTTAAATCTCTTTGTCTCTCCGTGGGAACATGGAAATGGACACACATCCACAGGAATGTGGCTGCCTTCATGGATACATACATGCACATGCACACACACACAGTTTGCACTCTGCTTCTCATTCCCTCATTCAGCTTTCTTTGCCACAAGATTCTCTCCCTCCTGTTTCTTTAATCCGGGAAGAGCTTTCTAAGTGACCTCCACACAGTGGAACACTGCCAAGGTTATCCAATTGATTCAAAGACTCCCCATTATCTCCATATAGCCAGCAGTCAGAGATGCTGTGAGTTTCTTTTACCTTCTCAAACATCCTGCACACAATCATTTGTAAGTATTTTCCATAGCACTCCCTGTTCGGTAGAGATTAACCTCTTGAAATTGATCAGCAGTCAAGCCTTAGAGCTGCTGTTATTAACTGTGCCTCTCATTTAGTTCAAATCATAGTATGATGATATTTTGAAAACAGGAGAAAATTTTGTCCCACACCATCATTTCACGGATGAAGAAACCATGGCTTATTTTAGCCTAGAGAGGTAAGATGCTAGGAATGATCAAGACTGCACAATGGAAACGGAATTAGAATAGAGTACTTACTACAGGCAGAGATAGTATACCCAAATGTCCACTCTTCCACACACATTGTGGTATCTGAGGCATATTGTCCATAAGCTGAAATGTCATCTTTTTCATTAATACATGTGCCTACAATCTGACTCTCATGTATTAGCTACAATTTTATCAGAGAACCAACTTGAGCAAATTAATTCTGTGTCTCATTTTGTAAAATGATTTTATCCCTCCTTTATTATTCTATGATGAATATTCTTTCACATTCAGATAACTTTAGCATGATACACTGGTGCTGTTTTATGAAAAAAAAAAAAACATACTTTACAACAAACTATTCTGCAGACTATTCTGCAATCTTGATATAACCAGTGTCACCTGGTTAATGAATGAGTTAATACAATACACAAAATGATTGCTTCTCTCCTCTACTTTGTGTATATCAAAGTTGAGGCTGCTACAAGTATTTAGAGTACAATAATTATGACTGTGTCCTCTTGTCAAAATATATTGAAAGCTTAACAAATACTGATGAGCAAATCTCAGTGGGTCTGAGTTGGAAGCTTTTTTGACCAAAAAAAGAAAAAAAAAAAATCCTCACTAAAGTAGACTTCTCATAAAATCCTTAGGGTTCCTTAGTCTCCACTGAGAGAAAACTTCTATAATAACATTTTTCTTTCTATTTCTGGCATATATGATTAGGATCATAACTAGACTATGAGTTATTAGCTTAAATTCTATTCTCCTCTAATCCTCATTGTTAAAATTTGTGTGGCAATCAACAGTCCAAACACTGCCTTGTGGTCTTTAATCTTTCAGAAGAATACTATATTTTCATACTAGGGCAAATATTTTTCTGGCTTATAACCCAACTTTATATGGCCTATGTTTTATGTCTGCATGCTGTCGCTCAGTCATGTCTGATTCTTGGCAATCCCATGGTCTATAGCCTGCCAGTCTCCTCTCTCTATGGGATTTTCCAGGCAAGAAACCTGGAATAGGTTGCCATTTCTTACTCCAATATTTTATACCAGGGACAAATTTTTTTCCTCATATCTTTTAATATTGTTTTTGTTAAATCTAATGGAAGATAATTTTTTTATTTATCATTAATCTACATTTAAGTAGAAATATTCTCTCTCTCTCTCTCTCTCTGTCTCACACACACACAAATACACACAGTTCTCTCAGACCCAACCTGTGATCTGCTCTCTCTAAAAGATAAGCACCATGCTTGCTACCAGGAAATAGTCACACTGTTTTGCAACTTAGCATATTACCCCCTGACCTGAATTCCCAGGTGGCTCCGTGGTAAAGAATCCACTGCCAATGCAGGAGACTCAGAAGACATGGTTCCACCGCTGGGTGGGGAAGTTTCCCTGCAGAAGGAAATGGCAACCAACTCTAGTATTCTTGCCTGGAAAACCCAATGGACAGAGGAGCCTGGCAGGCTACAGTCCATGGGGCTACAAAGAGTTGGACACAACTGAGCACCCACGTGCATTGTGCTTTGCTTAGTCACTCAGTCGTGTCTGACTCTGCAACACCAAGGACTGTAGCCTGCCAGACTCCTCTGTCCTTGGGGATTCTCTAGGTAAGGATACTGGAGTGGGTTTTCATGCCCTCCTCCAGCTATCTTCCCAACCCAGAGATCGAACCCAGGCCTCCCTCATTGCAGGCGGATTCTTTACCTTCTGAGCCACCAGGGAAGCCCAAATCTCAAGGTTATCTTTTGCAGTTTGGCTGTAATTCCTGTTTAAGACTGCCTGAAAAGTCTTCCAGAAGCATATAGAACTTCAAATCTCACTTTTCCAAGCCATACAGATAAATTCACCCCCAATTCTGCCCTTAGCATCCAAAGGGATTATGTGGAAAATCACATCCTGTTCCAGTCTGCCCTTCAACTGAGGGAAATTTTGAGGTCAACAATTTTAGGCCCTATCTTTGCCTAAACAAACAATATTCTGACTCTATTGCTCTCACATGTCTGTATCCCTTTCAGAGATACAAATAAGTCTTCTCTGCTTCAGATCTTTCACTCTCTCCTATACCCCCCCCCCCCATGAAGCATTGATTCCTAAAGAACTTAAGCAAGTCCCAGATCCAGTCTCTTTCCTGCCCAACCTGTCATTTACTCTAGCCTCTGACTCTCCACCTTAAGAACTCTTTCTTACAAGCAGTGGATACTTGTTCTACATCATAGCCTAAGTCCCATCCACCAAAGGTTCAAAATAAATTCCTATGTTCAGACCTGCTGAAATATGGACTCTAGGACTGTTCAGCTGTAATTCATCAATCCCCTGTGTTGGGTTTCCCTGCTTACTTGATCCTATGACTTCTTTGTAAAAAGTTTATCCTATCACTGTACCTAAACATCCTTTAGTATAGTTCTAAGAAAGAATACAAGGCAAAACAGTTTGTTTCTGAGAATTTCCAGGTTTGAAAAGTCTTTATTTCAACCCTCACATTTGATTCTTAGCTTGTTTCCCTTTATATAGGATGGACCCTTTTTTTCCTTTGGTATATGAAAATAATTGTTACATTATTTTCTAACTCAATGTGCTGCTAAAAAGGAATCAAATAATATTTTCCCCTAATCTTTTATATGTAACTAGTTGCTGATGGTTTACTTTTCTATTTCTCCGTTTGAGCTTCTAGGTCCCTTTTTAATCCCTGGATGTGATAGAGGCTGCTAGTTGATCACCAATATACACTCGTCCCTTCTTCCTTTTGTAATAGAATCTCACAGATTGAACAAAACACATGGCAGTCCAAACTAAAGACTATAATTTTCAGCTTCCTTTGGAGCTGGGGTGACTATCTTTGGGCCAACTGAATGGGAGTAGAAATTAAGTATAGCTTCTGGAATGGACCATGAATAGAAACAGAGATAGCCTCACTTTTTATTTCTCCTCTTCCTGCTGGTGTTAACACAGATGTGATGTCAAGAACTCAAGCAGCAATCTTCAACTAATAGAGGAAGTCACATTTTAAGGATGGCAGAGCAATGAAATAAAAGGAGCTTGGGTTCTCAGAATCATGAAGCAATCATGCAGCTTGTGCTTGGACTGATATAAAAAAAGAGAATTAAATTTTCATCTGTTTCAGCCACTATATTTTCGTCTTTTGATTTACTTAGTATTTCCCCTCCCTCTTCTATTTTCCATCTCTGTTTTTTGTTCCAATTCCAGAGAGATGCCCTCAACTGTATGTTTAAAACCTATTGACTTTTTATTTTAACTGTTATATATCTAAAGCCCCTTTTGCTTTTCTTTTATTGTTTGATTTTTTGTTTTCAGAACCCCATTTTACTGTATAGATACAATGCTTTGGGTTATTGCTCTGAGAGTATTATGGTAGAGTTTCCCCACACACACAGAGTTTTATTTCTTTGTTTCATTTCCTAAGAGTTCTGTTTTACAGATTAGCTTTTCTGTTTTTTCTTTCATGTCAGATACATACCTCCATTATCTGTTGACCTTTCCTGCCCATTTTTTAAATGCTTAAGAGTAAGATATTTAAAACACTCCTAGGATGTTCTATGTGTTAGGATGGGACTTGTTAATCATTGAACCTTACTATAAAGTGATTGAGTAGCAAGCTAAATTTTTTTCTGGACAATCTCACTGATGTCAAGATTTAGAGTTTCATTTTTTTGGTTGTTTTCTTTTTTTATTATTTTATGGGCAATCCTGATATTTTTTTCCCCCATAGAAATGCTCTCTGCCTTCTACCTGGAAATACAAAATGGGGGAAGGGTGGCACCCTGACTCTGCATTCCAGAACAGTTGGTAGAGAACTGACTACTCCATATTTCAATACTCAGATATCAGTTAATCATCCTAATTTCAGCACTAGACTTGACCCTTCACCCAGCTGGGACTGGAGAACCTGAAGTCAGACACTTTCCACTTCAGTTTCTAAAGCTGAACCTCTCATCATGAATAAAGGTTGTGGATTACTGTGTTGGGAGCGAGTGGAGAGTAAGAATCAAAGCCACCAAGCTGGGACATTTTGAGAAGGTGACCCAAGCAGTCTAACTGTTCTGTATGCAGACTCTTGCATTCATTGCCAAACTTCTTTCCTGCCTCCCAAGGTGGCTGGTGCCTTCTTTCTGGAAATCTACAGAACAAATTTAATTCCTTTCCAGAATTTTTTTTTTTTTTTGCAGCAATTACTTTATTCCTTTCTCATCTCATATTGGATTCCGTCCTCAGTCTTCTATCTCCCCAAAGTTCATTGCCTGCTATGGCCTTCCCTTCTAGTTTTTCATGTGTTTTTTCATGTTTTGGTGTGTGTTTAATTCCTTTACTTTTGCTGGTGTTTGAGAACTTAGAGAAATGTGTTTAACCATCCAGGTGACCTTGTGCACACTTAAGTTATCTTTGTGTAAAATATGTTACATCTATGTTATTCTGGTCTGCTTTAAATGGCAAATTCCCTAGCTTATCATGATAATTCCTTCCCAGCACCAAATACAGTCCTTATATTTAGTGTCAATACAGAATTAAAACAAATACAGATGACTTTTTTTTTACCTTTAGCAAACTTTTCCAGAAAGTACAAATTCTACTTATAGTACAAGCTACAGATATTTATTTAAAAAGAAACCAGATTTTTTTCTCCATGAATAATCAATTTCACATGCACGAATTTGTTTGAAAATTTGCTTACAAGTGAAGATAGTACTGGCCAAAGAATTACACTAAGATGGATGCAAAACAACAAAATTTCTAAGAAAACTTCCTGTTAAATTAGCCCTGTTCCTTTAGGTCAAGCCCTTTGGGTAGTGGGAGAAGGTCAAAGCTACTGTTTTTAAAATAGCAGATGGTGCTATTATTTAAAATAGCCATGAAATTAAAAGACGCTTACTCCTTGGAAGGAAAGTTATGACCAACCTAGACAGCATATTAAAAAGCAGAGACATTACTTTGCCAACAAAGGTCTGTCTGGTCAAGGCTATGGTTTTTCCAGTGGTCATGTATGGATGTGAGAGTTGGACTGTGAGGAAAGCTGAGCGCTGAAAAATTCATGCTTTTGAACTATGGTGTTGGAGAAGACTCTTGAGAGTCCCTTGGACTGCAAGGAGATCCAACCAGTCCATCCTGAAGGAGGTAAGTCCTGGATGTTCATTGGAAAGACTGATGTTGAAGCTGAAACTCCATTACTTTGGCCACCTGATGTGAAGAGCTGACTCATTGGAAAAGACCCCAATGCTGGGAAGGATTGGGGGCAGGAGGAAAAAGGGAATGACAGAGGATGAGATGGCTGGATGGCATCACTGACTCGATGGGCATGAGTTTGAGTAAACTGCAGGAGTTGGTGATGGACAGGGAGGCCTGGCATGCTGCGATTCATGGGGTTGCAGAGTCGGACACGACTGAGCAACTGAACTGAACTGAACTGAAGATATAAATAAGTCCACTGGAGCTTCCATAAAAAGGCACGCCTGATTTTTGGTGTTGTCCTAAACCTCAAGTTTAGTCACAAAAGCTGGTAGAAACATGTCTGCCTTTCTGGAATATCAATTCCAATGTAAAATCTTGCATAATCTTCCAATGGATAGACCTTGTCATTGCTGAATATCAGTACAGGGAATATTCATTCTCTGGTGAATAGAAATTCATCCTAGAAAATGACATCATGGGTTTAACAGTTGCTTGGTATTAGAAAGTCACTAACACTGAATTTCTGTTAGTGTTAAAATTCTATAATCAGTTCAGATCAGTCGCTCAGTCGTGTCCGACTCTTTGTGACCCCATAAACTGCAGCATGCCAGGCCTTCCTGTCCATCACCAACTCCCAGAGTCCACCCAAACCCTGTCCATTGAGTCAGTGATGCCATCCAACCATCTCATCCACTGTGGTCCCCTTCTCATCTCGCCTTCGATCTTTCCCAGCATCAGGGTCTTCTCAAATGAGTCAGCTCTTTGCATCAGGTGGCCAAATTGTTGGAATTTCAGCTTCAACTTCAGTCCTTCCAATGAACACCCAGGACTGATCTCATTTAGGATGGACTGGTTGGATCTCCTTGCAGTCCAAGGGACTCTCAAGAGTCTTCTCCAACACCACAGTTCAAAAGCATCAATTCTTCAGTGCTCAGCTTTCTTTATAGCCCAACTCTCACATCCATACATGCCTTATACCACATTTTATCCACATTTTAACTTTTTAGCAATTCAAAAAATCTGTATTTGTGTATTTTCTTGAAGTTGGGTGTTTGTTTATTTTTTCTAATCCCTTTCCAAACAACATGCTCTGTGTTTCCATTTGTTCACTCATTGGATATTATTGCACCTCTCATTCTTCTCTTAATTATTCAAGTCTATTCATTGTAATTGTACATATTTTAAATACCCTTCTAGTTCACATACTCACCTGGTTTTCATCAGAGCACAGAACTATGCTGAATTTGCCTATCCTCACCCTTTTCATTTCAGAAATCATGACTGTCTCTTCTCTTTTCCTCCAACTTTCCTCTCTCAAACTGGCTTCTGGTTCCCTTGGAGTTCAGTCAGTTTCTCATTCCAGTTGGAAAAATGTCAGGATTATTACTCAGATACTTGGTTTCAAACTCCACTCCTGAGAAAGGGATTTTTTTTTTTCCTCTGAACTTTGTGAAAGGAAATATTACACTGAGTCTGTCCAAGGCAGGAACAATGTAAGTATCTGGCCCACTGCCACAATCATTATGTCACTTCTGATGAAGCTCAACTTTCCACAATTCAGGAGCTTCATAGCACATACAGATTCCAGAATATAGCCTGGAACTAAAAACATTTATGGTTTGCTCAGCTTGCCCTGATGGATGTCAATGTCTTAGTCTTCAATTCTTCCTTAAAATAGTTCTAGATGACAAAAAGCACCATTGCACATCTGCAGACTAAGCATGTTAGATATCAAATATGCACGTCAAACATAGGTTTTCTAGCTTGGCCAGTGAGACTAAAGAAATGAAAATATGAAGGGACTAAGCACAAAGGGAGATAGTTGTTGTTTGTTGTTGTTGTTGTTTTAACTCTACCTCATTAAAGTCTCATCCTGCTACCCCATTACCAAATTACGAATAGTTTATAAGACATGGCAAGATGCTTTTCAAACTTCTGACACTCTGAACCCAGATACGCCTGAGTTCACTCCCTAGCTATGACTGTGACATCAAAAGTTATTAACCTTTCTAAGTAGCCACCTCTTCATCTGCCAATCCTGGTAATAATGCTTACTTGAAGCTGATTTTAAGGAGTCACTGAAAAAAAATAAGCATAAGCGGCATAAAATTCAAAGCCAAAAAGCCTGACACAACATCATTACCCAATACTTACAATATTACCATAATATATATATAGTATCATCATTGTCTCTCTTAGTTCTTGGAAGTGGTCAAAAATTATTCTAAGTATCAGTGGAAGAAAAAAAGAAACACCAAAGACAAGTCTTCTAAGAAAGAATTCTGCACACTGATGCTGACCCAAGACTTTATTTGTAGCATTACAACCATTTTTATTCTTTAAAATGTTGTATAATAATCATGAAGGTATTGAGCCACCACCAAATATGCTTTGCTGTGAAAACATGAAATATAGCAGCTTTCACAGGAATTAGGGACTACTCATTTTGTCACTTGCAAAAATTAAACTTCTCATCTTTTGCCCCCTCACTTTTACCTTGGCAAGGGTAAAGATGCCGAAATTGAAGCAATATCTTTTACTTCAGAGACAAGAGTTAGTCATTACGTCCCCATCCCAATTAGGGGAATTCCAACATTCCCCAATTCCAACATTCTTCACTGAATTACCCATATTTTAATTATTAAGTGTCACCTTTTTAATTGAGAAGGATTTATCATGTTCTGTTTATGCATTTTTGTATAACAATGATTTCATATTAGTAAACAGGTAGTTTAGCTATCAGTTTCAGAAACTTTAATGAGTCAGCCTTTTAAGGATTAAAGTGACTCTTCCTCATAATGTGTGTAAAAATATCCTGGCATGCCTATTAAATGCCTGATCCCAGAAATTTTGATTCATTGTGTCTGGGATGGGACCCAGGAAGGGGCATTTTAGTAGACATCTCAGGTGACTACTATAGGGGTGGGTTTCAAAATTCACATAGAGAAATGCAAGACTAAGGGAACAATTAGTTATATTTTGCTTCCATTTCATATCAAAATTTTCAATAATGTTACAAAAATTACTGTAGATTTCTTAAAATGTTGCATACTTTTCCCACACACACTTTTTTTACAGCTGAGAAAATGGTGCCTCTACCCACATACTCACAATTATGCTTTTCCATTTCTCCCCATTTCAACAGCAATCTTGATGAATTTCATCTATAATATACTAAAAATATATATTTTAAGAAAATAAAATCCATAAGAATACAAAAGTTTAGAGACTTGATAAACCATATTTTGTTTTGTGTTTTGAAAGTGTATTTATTTTTCTAAAGGATGTACTTTGGAGCTATTTGAATGGTGAGTTCACAGACACATTAGTGTGTATTCACTTAATTCTACTTGCTATAAAATCTGTTGGGACAGATGTAATTAAAGTTAGAGTGGCAAGGCCACAACCAATTAAATATCAATCAGAAATGAAAATAAAGCAGGTCTGAAATTATAATGTAAATTCAATGTAAATATATTCATTCATTCTTTTTATTAGCTAGTACTTATTAAGCACCCACTACATGGCAAGAGATCATGTTCCAATTTATTTAAAAAATACATCTATTGTAAAAAGCAAAATATACTCACATGGGATAACAGAGTGACATTTACAGCCTCTTTGGGGTATATTTAAATGTATGTCTGATCTTCAAGAGCAGGTCTTTGAACATAAAAAAGAATTGGTGCTAATTAAAATAATCACCCCAAATTATCACTGAAGCCTTCACAATGTCTTGCCCAACCATTTTTTCCAACTATGTTCTTATTTTCAGCTTTCAAAATATGTAGCCCATGGCATTAGTTCATATCATTTATTGTGAACCTGATTAGTCAGGTTTCAGATTTATAATAAGTGTATGTAAAGTGGTTGACAGTTCCCAATACTCCTCACTCACACATTGACAAATAAGAGTCATCCTTAAAACAAAATTAACATTTTTTACTTAATGAGAAACCTGGGAGGAAGAATTTTTGAAATCACATTTTTCTTTTTTTTCATGGCATGCACAGAACAGAATGTTATTCTAGATATGAATTTGGGCAGGTCATAAGACTTCTCTTAGTTATAATTTCTTCAAGTATTAAACAATAATGATGAGATCTTATTGCAGGATTGATGTGTGAGAACTTACAGAGGCAATAATATATAAAACAGCACATATTGTGAATTATCTATGGCAGCTTTCATAGACAGAATCTGAAAAGAGTAAGTGATCAGTAAATAGATGTTGGATGATGACATAATAAGGATGATGTATGAATGTGCTTCAGTCATGTCTAACTCTCTGCTGTCCTGTGAACTGTAGCCCACCAGTCTCTTCTGTCCATAGAATTTTCCAAGCAAGAATACTGGAGTGGGTTGCCATTTCTTACTCCAGAAAATCTTCCTGACCCAAGGATAGAACCCAAGTCTCTTGCACCTCCTTCATTGGTAGACAGATTCTTAACCACTGAACATTCTGGGAAGCCCAACAAGGATGATGCCACAACTGAATTGGTCCCTACTTGCATCCTGTGTACATATATTTTCTCTTCTACCAGACTGCAAATTATTTGAGAGCAGAGATGGGGATCATCTTTTTTCCCTCTCTTTCCAGCAATCGGGCAGTTCAGTTCAGTTCAGTCGCTCATTGGTGTCTGACTCTTTGCCACCCCATGAATCGCAGCACGCCAGGCCTCCCTGTCCATCACAAACTCCCGGAGTTTACTCAAACTCATGCCCATCGAGTCGGTGATGCCATCCAGCCATCTCATCCTCTGTCGCTCCCTTCTCCTCCTGCCCCCCAATCCCTCCCAGCATGAGGGTCTTTTCCAATGAGTCAACTCTTCCCATCAGGTGGCCAAAGTATTGGAGTTTCAGCTTCAGCATCAGTCTTTCCAATGAACACCCAGGACTGATCTCCTTCAGGATGGACTGGAGGGTACTAGGTAAATAATAGCTGCTGTATGGATATTTATTAAATCACATTAGAAATAACCATACTTATTTACAGGAGTGTAATTTTCTTTCACTGCTAAAAGTGTGAGCCATATCTTACCTAAGAACACAAATTGAAGTGTCTCAAGCATGGAAGCAAATGTCTCCTGAAGATATCTAAGTACCCCAATGACAGCAATAGTAGCAAATTGAATTTAGGTGATTTCTATTTGCCTAGTGTGAAAAGCACTTCACATGTATTAATTCATGTAATCCTTTCAGCAACCATACAAGGAAGATCCCAATATTATTCCTGTTCAAAGAATGAGGGAACTAGGGGTAAGAGGTGGTAAGTGACTTCCCAGGTCAACACAACTAGTGACAGAAGCTGGAAATAAAACCCAAAGTATTGGCCACAAGGTCTGTGCACTTAACTGCTGTTCTGTACTTCAGCTACAGTTCAGTTCAGTTCAGTTCAGTTCAGTCACTCAGTTTTGTCCGACTCTTTGGGACCCCATGAATCACAGCACACCAGGCCTCCCTGTCCATCACCAACTCCCAGAGTCCACTCAAACTATTGTCCACTGAGTCAGTGATGCCATCCAGCCATCTCATCCTCTGTCGTCCCCTTTTCCTCCTGCCCCCAATCCCTCCCAGCATCAGGGTCTTTTCCAATGAGTCAACTCTTCTCATGAGGTGGCCAAAGGATTGGAGTTTCAGCTTCAGCATCAGTCTTTCCAATGAACACCCAGGACTTATCTCCTTTAGGATGGACTGGTTGGATCTCCTTGCAGTCCAAGAGACTCTTAAGAGTCTTCTCCAACACCACAGTTCAAAAACATCAATTTTTTGGCACTCAGCTTCCTTCACAGTCCAACTCTCACATCCATACAGGACCACTGGAAAAACCATAGCCTTGACTAGACGGACCTTTGTTGGCAAAGTAATGTCTCTGCTTTTTAATATGCTATCTAGGTTGGTCATAACTTTACTTCCAAGGAGTAAGCATCTTTTAATTTCCTGGCCGCAATCACCATCTGCAGTGATTTTGGAGCCCAAAAAAATAAAGTCTGACACTGCTTCCACTGTTTCCCCATCTATTTCCCATGAAGTGATGGGACCAGATGCCATGATCTTAGTTTTCTGAATGTTGAGTTTTAAGCCAGCTTTTTCACTCTCCTCTTTCACTTTCATCAAGAGACTTTTTAGTTCCTCTTCACTTTCTGCCATAAGGGTGGTGTCATCTGCATATCTGAGGTTACTGATATTTCTCCTGGCAATCTAAGATACTTGGTCTGAGGTACAATAAAAGAAAAATGTTTAAATCTAATAAAATGTGTTGCTAACCTTTACATTCATCTAGAATCTTTAAAATCTCAGAATAGCAAAATTATTGTGAGAGTGTTAACTTCCTCCCAGAGAAACAAGTTTGTGCAAGAAAGTACCTTAGTTAATACTCATTTTCAGTTCAGGCAAAGAGACATACATAGATCATTATGAAAGAAAGCACTTTGTTGCCTTTGGAACCACTTGAAAATCAGTGATGCCAAATTGAACAGCCAGCTCTCCCCACTTAGTGCGCTTGGACTTCCCTTGCCTTTAGCAACATACATGTTCTGGTCTGCCACAGAGTTTGGAGGCAGGGACTCTTATTTCATTATTGGTTGTCATTCTTTTATATTTTTTCCCTGCAGTTTATATAGAAACAGGTCCAGAATTTACCTCAATCTCTATTTCCAACTTTGTGAAATCTTCAAATGGTTTGGAAAGGGAATGAGATTTACCTAATATAGATCTTTAGATCACTTTTAGGAAATGTCAGCGAATTTATTCTACAAGGGTTCAGAGAGTAAATAAACTTTAGACTTTGCAGGCCAGTCTCTGTAATGACTACTCAACTCTGTCTTTGAAGTATGAAAGCTGTCATAGATAATTCATAACTGAAAAATTGTGCTGTGTTAAAAAAAAAAAAAAAAAAAACCTTTATTTACAAACTTAGGGAAGGAGCCAGAATTGGACTACAATTTACCGATGCTAAGTTTATATTGGTTATGTTAAGGTCAAGGCAAATTGGAAGTGGTCAAACAGGAGATGGCAAGAGTGAACATCGACGTTCTAGGAATCAGCAAACTAAGATGGACTCGAATGGGTGAATTTAACTCAGATGACCATTATATCTACTACTGTGGGCAGGAATCCCATAGAAGAAATGGAATAGCCATCATAGTCAACAAAGGAGTCTGAAATGCAGTACTTGGATGCAATCTCAGAAACAACAGAATGATCTCTGTTCGTTTCCAAAGCAAACCATTCAATATTACGGTAATCCAAGTTGATGCCCCAACCAGTAACGCTGAACAAGCTGAAGTTGAATAGTTTCGTGAAGACCTACAAGACCTTCTAGAACTAACAGCCAAAAAAGATGTCCTTTTCATTATAGGGGACTGGAATGCAAAAGGAGGAAGTCAAGAAACCCCTGGAGTAGCAAGCAAATTTGACCTGGACTACGGAATGAAGCAGGGCAAAGGCAAATAGAGTATTCCCAATAGAATGCACTGATCATAGCAAATACCCTCTTCCAACAACACAAGAGAAGACTCTACACATGGACATCACCAGATGGTAAACAATGAAATCAGATTGATTATATTATTTGCAGCCAAAGATGGAGAAGCTCTATACAGTCTATACAGCTCTATACAGTCAGCAAAAACAAGACCAGTAGCTGACTGTGGATCAGATCATGAACACCTTATTGCCAAATTCAGACTTAAATTGAAGAAAGTAGGGAAAACCACTAAACCATTCAGGTATGACCTAAATCAAATCCCTAACAATTATACAGTGGAAGTGACAAATAGATTTAAGGGACTAGATCTGATAGACAGAGTGCCTGATGAACTATGGACGGGGGTTCTTGGCATTATACAGGAAATAGGAATCAAGACCATCCACAAGAAAAAGAAATGCAAAAAAAGCAAAATGGCTGTCTGAGGAGGCCTTACAAATAGCTGTGAAATGAAGAGATGTGAAAGCAAAGGATAAAAGGAAAGACATACCCATTTGAATGCAGAGTTCCAAAGAATAGCAAGGACAGATAAGAAAGCCTTCCTCAGTGATCAATGCAAAGAAATAGAGAAAAACAATAGAATGGGAAAGACTAGAGATCTCTTCAAGAAAATTAGAGATAGCAAGGGAACATTTCATGCAAAGATGGGCTCAATAAAGGGCAGAAATGGGATGGACCTAACAGAAGCAGAAGATATTAAGAAGAGGTGGCAAGAAGACACAGAAGAACTGTACAGAAAAGATCTTCACGACCCAGATAATCACGATGGTGTGATCACTCACACTCACCTAGAGCCAGACATCCTGGAATGTGAAGTCAAGTGGGCCTTAGGAAGCATCACTATGAACAAAGCTAGTGGAGGTGATGGAATTTCAGTTGAGCTATTTCAAATCCTAAAAGATGATGCTGAGAAAGTGCTGCACTCAATATGACAGCAAATTTGAAAATTCAGCAGTTGCCACAAAACTGGATAAGGTCAGTTTTCATTCCAATCCCAAAGAATGCTCAAACTACCACACAATTGCACTCATCTAACATGCTAGTAAAGTAATGCTCAAAATTCTCCAAGCCATGCTTCAGCAATACATGAACCATGAACTTCCGGATGTTCAAGCTGCTTTTAGAAAAGGCAGAGGAACCACAGATCAAATTGCCAATATCCGCTGGATCATTGAAAAGGCGAGAGAGTTCGCGAAAAACATCTATTTCTGCTTTATTGACTATGCCAAAGCCTTTGACCGTGTGGATCACAATAAACTGTGGAAAATTCTGAAGGAGTTGGGAATGCCAGACCACTTGACCTGCCTCTTGAGAAACCCGTATGCAGGTCAGGAAACAACAGTTAGAACTGGACGTGGAACAACGGACTGGTTCCAAATAGGAAAAGGAGTACTTCAGAGCTGTATATTGTCACCCTGCTTATTTAACTTCTATGCAGAGTACATCATTAGAAACACTGGACTGGAGGCAGCACAAGCTGGAATCAAGATTTCCGGGAGAAATATCAATAACCTCAGATATACAGATGACACCACCCTTATGGCAGAAAGTGAAGAACTAAAAAGCCTCTTGATGAAAGTGAAGGAGAGTGAAAAAATTGGCTTAAAGCTCAACATTCAGAAAACTAAGATCATGGCATCTTGTCCCATCATTTCATGGGAAATAGATGGGGAAGCAGTGGAAGCAGTGTAGGACTTTATTTTTTGGAGCTCCAAAATCACTGCAGATGGTGATTGCAGCCATGAAATTAAAAGACAGTTACTCCGTGAGAGGAAAGTTATGACCAACCTAGACACCAATTAAGAAGCAGAGACATTTCTTTGTCAACAAAGGTCCATCTAGTCAAGGTTGTGGTTTTTCCAGTAACCAAGTATGGATGTGAGATTTGGACTGTAAAGAAAACTGAGCACCAAAGAATTGATGTTTTTGAACTGTGGTGTTGGAGAAGACTCTTGAGATTCCCTTGAACTGCAAGGAGATCCAACCAGTCCATCCTAAAGGAGATCAGTCCTGGATGTTCATTGGAAGGACTGATGCTGAAGCTGAAACTCCAGTGCTTTGGCCATCTGATGTGAAGAGCTGACTCATTTGAAAAGACCTTGATGCTGGGAAAGATTGAGGGCAGAAGGAGAAGGGGCCGACAGAAGATAAGATGGTTGGATGGCATCACTGACTCAATGGAAGTGGGTTTGGGTAGACTCCTGGAGTTGGTGATGGACAGGGAGGCCTGGCATGCTCCGGTTCATGGTGTTGCAAAGAGTCAGACAGGACTGAGCAACAGAACTGATCTGAACTGACTTAGCTATAGCCAGACATCTTGAAGTGTGATGTCAAGTGGGCCTTAGGATACATTACTAGGAAGAAAGCTAGTGGGGGTGATGGAATTCCAGCTGAGCTACTTAAAATCCTAAAAGATGATACTCTTAAACTATAGCACTCAATAGCCAGGAAATTTGGAAAACTCAAACAATGGCCACAGGACTGGAAAGGTCAGTTTTCATTCCAATCCCAAAGCAAGGCAATGATAAATAATGTTCAAACTACCATACAACTGAGCTCATTTCACATGCTAGCAAAGTAATGCTCAAAATCCTTCAAGCCAGGCTTCCAGAGTATGTGAACCAAGAAATTCCAGATGCACAAACCAGATTTAGATAAGGCAGAGGAACCAGAGATAAAATTGCCAACATCCATTGGATTATTGAAAAAGCAAGAGTTCCAGAAAAACATCTATTTCTGCTTACTGACTATGCCAAAGCCTCTGACTGTGAGGGTCACAACAAACTGTGGAATATTCTTTAAGAGATAGGAATACCAGACCACCTTACCTTCCTCTGAGAAACCTTTATGAAGGTCAAGAAGCAACAATTAGAACTGGACAGACAACAACAGGCTGGTTAAAAATTGGGAAAGGGTATGTCAAGGCTGTATATTTTCACCCTGCTCATTTAACTTATATGCAGAGTGCATCATGAAAAATGATGGGCTGGATGAATCACAGCTGAAATCAAGATTGCCTGAAGAAATATCAACAGCCTCAGATAAACAGATGATACCACTCCAATGGTAGAAATTGAAGAGGAACTAAAGAACATTTTGATGAGGGTGAAAATAGAGAGCGAAAAGGCTGGCTTAAAAGTCAACATTCAAAAAACTAAGATCGAGAGAACAAGATGGCGGAGGAGTAGGTGGAAGTGGAGTACACCTGTCTCCATGGATACGTCAGGAATACACCTTCAGCCACAGAAGCACACAAGGAACATCAGCTGAGAGAGGACAGGAGTACCTGGGCAACAGAAAGAAACATATAGACCCACACAAAACTCGGTAGGATGAAGGAACTAGGGTAGGGAAACAGGAGTGTTAGGACTGGACCTGCTTCAGCGGGTGGGGGAACTGAGGCAGGGGTCAAATCTCCACATTGGAGCAACTGTCTGAGTCAGAGGAAAGACATTTAAGGCTGAGAGTGAAACAGCTGATCTGTGGCAGCCTAAATGGAATGAGAATCAGACAGTCCTTGCCACAGCCATACATACCCTGGACAGGGATGTAGATCCCCTGGAAGGTGCTGTGGCTGGGAGCTGGTGTTTAGGAATTGTGGCACAATCCCAGGGTGAGGGCTGCTGTTGACTGTGGAAAGACTGATCAAGTGTGTATGAGAGAGGAGATTGTGGTGGGAAATGCTTGTGGAGGAAAGCCAGTCAGCCATAGAAGCAAGCCAATACTGCTGAGTCACGTGTAGGGGGTGGAGCCATCACTATAGCCTCTCTCCCCCACACACCAGCATTGACAGCTGAACAATAAAGTGGTTGGCCCATCAAATGCCTGACGCACTGAACTATAGCGTAGGATCCAGGGTGCTCCTTTAAGTGCCTGACCCTATAATCTACAGAGCAGGACCCCAGTCAGGGGCGGGGGTGGGGGCTGGCCTTTATGTGCCTGACATGCCAAATAACAGAGAAGGACGCCAGGCAAGGGAGCCCTCTAAGTACCTGAATGGGTGGAGCTATGGAGAAAGACTGGCCAATAAGGCCTTCTGATCAGCTACAAGAGGTTTGAAAAAAGACTCTGATAGGGCCATAACTCCTGCAGTGGAGGCAGTCCATGTCCCTGCACACTTGGCGCTGCCAGGGTCCCTGCAAGCCAATCAGCTGCACCACCTTCATGCCCAACTCTCACTGGGGCAGAGCTGCCACAGTCAAAAAAGTCTGGCATCTATGCACACAGGGTCACTTCAGTAGTGTCCAACTCTTTGCATCCCTGTAGACTGCCAGGCTTCTCTGTCAGGGAGGGGGTTTCTCCAGGCAAGAATACGGAGCGTATTGGCTAATACTGGTTGCCATACCCTTCTAGAGCACTATATTTCCAGCTGCCCTAGCTGCCAACTCCCATGCATACCTGGTGCTGCCAGAACCCCTGCAACCCAAGCAGCTGCACCACCTCCACACCTGGCCCTCACAGGGGCAAACCCAAGTCCTCCAGGGCAGTCTCAGGAGCAAACCTCAATGGACGACCCACATGCAGAGTGGAAATAAAGCCACAATTGAAACCCAGGGGCAGTGTGGCTAAGGAAGAAGACCCAAAACCTTCCCACCAGCTTTACAAGCTGCAGATTAAATCCACATGACCAACTAGGCAGACTCTGTGTCTATGGAATATATAAAAGATCATTGAGAGCTCCCACAAAAGAAAACACACTAGTTCTAATAGCTGTGGACATTACAGGCAAGAACACAGAGTAGGACCAGATTAGAATCTGACTGCCCCCATAACAGGTCCAGAGACCAGCACAGTATTGGAGGCCATCCAAGGGAGGTGAGGTGGACTGTGACTCCCATGGAGGGAAAGGACTGTGACAGCAGTGAGTCAAGAAAAACACTTATTATTCTTATGTTTTGACTTGTTCTGTGGATTCTTTTGGATTTTTTCTTTTTTTCCTTTTTCCCCCTCTGGTGTAGCTGTCAAGTTTATTGACACTATGAAATCTAATTAAACTTTTGAGTTTTTTTTTTTTTTTTTCCCCTCAGATACATTTTTTAATGTTGTTATAAACTTCTGCCTCTACATTGGGCTTTTGCAGTTCTGAGGAGTTTTCCTTTATGTTTTTTTTGTTTTGTCTTTTTTTTTTCTCTCTCTTTTTAATTTTAACTTTTTCAGTTCAGTTCAGTTCAGTCGCTCAGTCGTGTCCAACTCTTTGCGGTCCCATGAATTGCAGCACACCAGGCCTCACTGTCCATCACAAACTCCCGGAGTTTACTCAAACTCATGATCATCGAGTCGGTGATGCCATCCAGCCATCTCATCCTCTGTCGTCCCCTTCTCCTCCTGTACCCAATCCCTCCCAGCATCAGGGTCTTTTCCAACGAGTCAACTCTTCACATGAGGTGGCCAAAGTATTGGAGTTTCAGCTTCAGCATCAGTCCTTCCAACGAACACCCAGGACTTATCTCCTTAAGGATGGACTGGTTGGATCTCCTTGCAGTCCAAGGGACTCTCAAGAGTCTTCTCCAACACCACAGTCCAAAATCATCAATTTTTTGGCACTCAGCTTTCTTCGCAGTCCAACTCTCACATCCATACAGGACCACTGGAAAAACTATAACCTTGACTAGACGGACCTTTGTTGGCAAAGTAATGTCTCTGCTTTTTAATATGCTATCTAGGTTGGTCATAATTTTCCTTCCAATGAGTAAGCATCTTTTAATTTCATGGCTGCAGTCACCATCTGCAGTGATTTTGGAGCACAGTAAAATAAAGTCTGACACTGTTTCCACTGTCTCATCTATTTCCCATGAAATGATGGGACAAGATGCCATGATCTTAGTTTTCTGAATGTTAAGCTTTAAGCCAACTTTTTCACTCTCCTCTTTCACTTTCATCAAGAGGCTTTTTAGTTCCTCTTCACTTTCTGCCATAAGGGTGGTGTCATCTGCATATCTGAGGTTATCGATATTTCTCCCAGAAATCTTGATTCCAGCTTGTGCTTCTTCCAGCCCAGCATTTCTCATGATGTACTCTGCATAGAAGTTAAATAAACATGGTGACAATATACAGCTCTGAAGTACTCCTTTTCCTATTTGGAAACAGTCTGTTGTCCCATGTCCAGTTCTAACTGTTGTTTCCTGACCTGCATACAGGTTTCTCAAGAGGCAGGTCAGGTGGTCTGGCATTCCCAACTCCTTCAGAATTTTCCACAGTTTATTGTGATCCACAGAGTTGAAGGCTTTGGCATACTCAATAAAGCAGAAATAGATGCTTTTCTGGAACTCTGGCTTTTTCGATGATCCAGCGGATATTGGCAATTTGATCTCTGGTTCCTCTGCCTTTTCTAAAACCAATTTGAACATCTGGAGGTTCTCGGTTCACGTATTAAACCTATTATTATTTTTTCCAGCTTTAATCCTTTGTTTGCTTTTCCCAGTGTTCTTTTCCCTTTGAGGTTAATCTTTAATGTATATAAATCTTTATCCACCTCTGTTTAACTTTGCATATCTCTTCTTTCTTTCTTTTCTTTCTTTCCTTTCCTCTTACCATATTTGTTAAGTTTTATTTTCATTGCTTTATTCCCCAATTGGTACCTTTCTTTAGTTTTGTTTTCCGGTTTGTGCTTCAGTTAGTTTTGTTCTGGTAGACATAGGTTTTGATTTCCTTTGTTTGCCAGGTAAATTTATTGTACTTCATTTTTGTTGGACTGTTATGATTTTGCATATGGGTGTATATGTATATGTGTAAATTCAGTCACACTTTTTATTGTTGTTATAAACCTCTACTTCTAAAGTGGGCTTTTCAGTTCTGTGACGTTTTCCTCTTTTTCCCCCTTTTTTCTTCTCCTTCCATTCTTTTTTCTTTTTTTTTTTTCTTTTCTCTCTTTTATCATTTTAATTTTTAAAAATCTATTATTTTTTCTACATGTATTCCTTTGTTTTCCTTTCCTACTATTCTTTTCCCCTTGCAGTTAATCTTTACTGTATTCGTCATCTACTTCTTAACTTTGCATACCTATTCTTTCTTTCTATTCTTTCTCTCCTTTCCTATCAACGTATTTCTTAGTTTTATTTTCACTGCTTCATTCCCCAATTGGCGCCTTGCTTTAGTTTTGCTTTCCAGTTTGTGCTTTAGTTAGTTTTGTTCTAGTATATATAATTTTTGGTTTCCTTTGCCCACCAGGTCAATCTATTATATTTTATATTTGTTGGGACTATTTTGATTTTGCTTATCGGTGTATCTGTATATGTGTATATTCAGTCACACTTTTTATTGTTGTTATAAACCTCAGCATCTATGTTGGACTTTTGCAGTTCTGTGGAGTTTTCTTTTCTTCTTTCTTCTTCCATTTTTTTTCTTTTCTCTTTGTTAATAATCTTAACTTTTAATTTTTTAAACCTATTATATTTTTTCTACATTTATTTCTTTGTTTGCCTTTCCTACTGTTGCTTTGCCTTTGCAGTCAATCTTTAAAGTATATAAATCTTCTTCATCTACTTCTATTTAACGTTGCATATCTAGTCTTTCTTTCTTTTCTTTCTTTCCTTTCCTCTCAACATATTTGTTAGTTTTGTTTTCATTGCTTTATTCCCCACTTGGCACCTTGCTTTAGTTTTGTTTTCCACTTCGTGCTTTAGTTAGTTTTGTTCTTAGCCGGTAAATATGATTTTTTATTTCCTTTGTTCGCCAGATCAGTCTACTGTACTTTATTTTTGTTGGGCTGTTTTGACTTTGCTCATGGGTGTATATGCATATGTGTATATTCCATTCTTTTAATTATTATTCACCTGATTTTGTAACTGCCAGTTGACTGGGGTTCACCTTTGGTTTCTCATTTTTGGGTATTTGTTTTAATCTCACTTAATGCCATAACAAACCACTTGTGGAATCTTTGTTGCTGACAGAGATCAAGCCCTGAGCCTTCAGAGTGGGAAAACTGACTTCAAGACCCTAGACTACCAGAGAACTAACCCTAGGGAGTATCAAATATTGAGAACTCACACAAAGGAAGTCACTTCAATTCAAGACCAGGCATCATCCTACCACCAATGGCACCCTCTGTAGGACACCTCATCTAAATAAGAAACAAAATGAAAATACAAACCCAATCATCAGCAGACAGGATTACCACCTCACTCAGCCTTGCCCATTAGAGGAAAAACAAACAACCAACTCAGCACAAATCTCAGGAAGCTTACACAAACCACTGGGCCAACCTTAGGAGGGCAGAAACCAAAAGGAAGAAGAAATTCAAACTTGAAGCCTGGGAAAAGGAGACCTCAAACACAATAAGTTAAAAAAAAAAAAAAGATATTGAAAAGGCAGAGAAATACTACACAAAAGAAGGAACCAACTAGAAACACGGAAGTCCAAATAAATGAAGAGGAAATAGGCAAGCTCTCTGAAAAATAATTCACAATAATGATAGTAAAGATGATCAAAAACCTTGAAAACAAAATGGAGAAAATGCAAGAATCAATTAACAAAGACCTAGAAGAATTAAAGAATAAACATACAGAGACAAACAATTACTAAAATTAAAAGTACTCTAGAAGGAATCAATAGAATATCTGAAGCAGAAGAATGAATCAGTGAGCTGGAAGATAAAATACTGGAAGTAACTTCTGAAGAGCAGAATATCAATAGATATCAATAACAAGAAGAAAACTGTAAGAAACACAAACACATGGAGATTAAACAATACGTTTCTAAATAACCAACAGGTTACTGAAGAAATCAAAAGGGAAGTAAAAAAAAAATTCTAGAAAGAAATGACAATGAAAACACGACAAATCAAAACCTACGGGATGCAGCAAAAGCAGTTCTAAGAGGCAAGTTTATAGCAATATAATCCTACCTCAAGAAACAAGAAAAATGTTGAATAGACAACCTAACTTTACACCTAAAACAGCTGGAAAAAGAAGAACAAAAAACCCCAAAATCAGTAGAAGGAAAGAAATCATAAAGATCTGAGCAGAAATAAGTGAAAAGGAAATGAAAGAAACATAGTAAAGATTAATAAAACTAAAGGCCTGTTCTTTGAGAAGATCAACAAAATTGACAAAACTTTAGCCAGACTCATCAAGAAAAAAGAGAAGAATCAACAAAATTAGAAATGAAAAAGGAGAGGTTACAATAGACAATGCAGAAATACAAAGGATTATAAGAAACTGTTATGATCAACTATACAGCAATAAAATGGATAACCTGGAAGAAATGGACTATTCTTAGAAAAGTTTAATCTTCCAAGACTGAACCAGGAATAAATAGAAATTATAAACAACCTAATGACAAGCACTGAAATTGAAGCTGTGATCAAAAGTCTCCCAAAAAACAAACACCCAGGACTAGATGGCTTCACAGGAGAATTCTATTAAAGAATTTAGAGAATATCTAAGGCCTATCCTTCTAAAACTCTTTCAAAAAATTGAAGAGGAAGGAACACTTTCAAACTCATTCTACAAGGCCACCTTCACCCTGATAACAAAACCAGAAAAAGACAATGCAAAAAAAAGAAAACTATAGGCCAATATCACTGATGAATAAAAATGCAAAAATCCTCAACAAAATTTTAGCAAACAGAATTCAGGAGCACATCAAAGAGCTCATACACCATGATCAAGTTGGGGTTATTCCTGGAATTCAAGGATTCTTCAATATACACAAATCAATCAATGTGATACACCATATTAACAAATTGAAAGATAAAAACCATATGATAATCTCAATAGATGCAGAAAAAGCCTTTGACAAAATTCAACACCCATTTATGATTAAAACTCTTCAAAAAATGGGCATAGAAGGAAACTACCTCAACATATTAAAGACTATATATGATAAGTCTCCAGTAAACATTATTCTCAATGGTGAAAAACTGAAAGTATTCCCCCTAAGATCAGGAACAAGACAAGGGTGTCCACTTTCACCACTATTATTCAACATAGTCTGAAAGTCCTAGCTTCAGCAATCAGAGAAGAAAAATAAATAAAAGGAGTCCAGATTGGAAAAGAAGAAGTAAAGCTTTCATTGTTTGCAGATGACATGATACTGTGCATAGAAAACCCTAAAGATAATATCAGAAAATTACTAGAGCTAATCAGTGAATTTAGCAAAGTTGCAGGACACAAAATCAATACACAGAAATCACTTGCATTTCTATATACTAACAAAGAAAAATTAGAAAGAGAAATTAAGGAATCAATCCCATTCACCATTGCTATGAAAAGAATTAAATATCTAGTAATAAATTTATCTAAGGAGACAAAAGAACTGTTCATAGAAAATTTTAAGATACTGATGAAAGAAATCAAAGATGACATAAACAGTTGGAGAGACATTCCATGTTCCTGGGTAGGAAGAATCAATATTGTGAAAATGACTATACTAGCAAACACAATCAACAGATTCAATGCAATCCCTATCAAATCACCAATGGCATTTTTCACAGAACTGGAACAAGAAATTTCACAATTCATACGGAAACACAAAAAGCCAAAGCAGTATTGAGAAAGAAGAAAGAAGCTGGAGGAATCAACCTTCCTGACTTCAGCTTTTACCACAAAGCTACAGTCATAAAGACAGTATGGTCCTAGCACAAAAACAAAAATATAGACCAATGGAACAAGATAGAAAGCCCAGAAATAAACCCATGCACCTATGGGTACCTTATTTTTGACAAAGGAGGCAAGAATATACAATGAGGAAAAGACAGCCTCTTCAATAAATGGTACTGGGAAAACTGAACAGCTATGTGTAAAAAAAAATGAAATTAGAACACTTCCTAACACCATACACAGAGATAAACTCAAAATGAATTAAAGACCTAAATGTAAGACCAGAAACTCTAAAAGTCTTAGAGGACCACACTGGCAGAACACTTGATGACATAAATCAAAGCAAGATCCTCTGTGATCCATCTCCTAGAAATAATGAAAGGAAAGCAAATATAAACAAGTAGGACCTCATTAAACTTAAAAGCTTTGCCCAGCAAAGGAAACTATAAGCAAGATGAAAAGACAGCCCTTGGAATGGCAGAAAATAATAGCAAATTAAACAACTGACAAAGGATTAATTTCCAAAATATACAAGCAGCTCATACAACTCAATGCCAGAAAAATAAACAACCGAATAAAAAAGTGGGGAAAAGACCTAGACAGACATTTTTTCAAAGACAACGTACAAATGGCTAACAAACACATGAAAAGATGCTCAACATCACTCATTATTAAAGAAATGCAAATCAAAACCACAATGAGATATCACCTCACACTGGTCAGAATGGCCATCAAAAAGTCTACAAACAATAAATGCTGGGGAAAAGGGAACTCTCTTGCACTGTTGGTGAGAATGTAAATTGATACAGTCACTATGGAAGATGGTATGGAGATTCCTTACAAAACTAGGAATAAAGCCACCATATGACCCATTAATCCCACTCCTAGGCATATACTGTGAGGAAGCCAAAACTGAAAAAGACACAAGTATCCCATTGTTCTTTTTCAATAGCCATGTATGGATGTGAGAGTTGGACTGTGAAGAAAGCTGAGTGCTGATGCCTTTGAACTGTGGTGTTGGAGAAGACTCTTGAGAGTCCCTTGGACTGCAAGAAGATCCAGCCAGTCCATCCTAAAGGATATCAGTCCTGGGTGTTCATTGGAAGGACTGATGTTGAAGCTGAAACTCCAATACTTTGGCCACCTCATGTGAAGAGTTGACTCATTGGAAAAGACACTAATGCTGGGAAGGATTGGGGGCAGGAGGAGAAGGGGACAACAGAAGATGAGATTGCTGGATGGCATCACTGATTTGATAGACATGGGTTTGAGTAGACTCTGGGAGTTGGTGATGGACAGGGAGGCCTGGCATGCTGTGATTCATGGAGTCACAAAGAGTTGGACATGACTGAGTGACTGAACTGAACTGAACTGATCCCATTGTTCATTGCAACACTATTTACAATATCTAGAAAATGGAAGCAACCTAGATGTCTACTGACAGATGAATGGATAAAGAAATTGTGGTACATATACATAATGGAATATTACTCAGCCATAAAAAGGAATGCATTTGAGTCAGTTCTAATGAAGTGGATGAACCTAGAACCTATTATACCGAGTAAAGTGAGTCAGAAAGAGAAAGATAAATATCATATTCTAACGCATATATACAGAATCTAGAAAAATGGTACTGAGAATTTATTTATAGGACAGCAATGGAGAAACAGAATAGACTTACGGACATGGGGAGAGGGGAGGAGAGGCTGAAATGTATGGAAAGAGTAACATGGAAACTTACATTACCATATGTAAAATAGATAGCCAAGGGGAATTTGCTGTATGGCTCAGGAAACTCAAACAGGGGCTCTGTATCAACCTAGAGGGGTGGGATGGGGAGGGAGATGAGAGGGCAGTTCAAAAGGGAGGGGATATATGTATACCTAAGGCTGAGTCATGTTGAGGTTTGACAGAAAACAACAAAATTCTGTAAAGCAATTATCCTTCAATTAAAAAATAAATTAAAAAGAAAAAAAAAAACCTAAGATCATGGCATGTGTTCCCACCACTTCATGGAAAATAGATGAGGAAACAATGGAACCATTAACATACTTTATTTTCTTGGGCTCAAAAATCACTTCAGATGGTAACTGCAGCCATGAAATTAAAAGATATTTGCCCCTTGGAAGAAAAGCTATGACAATACTAGACAGCATATTAAAAAACAGAGACATCACTTGGCTGACAAAGGTCCACATGGTCAAAGCTATGGTTTTCCAGTAGTCATGTACAGATGTGAGAGTTGGACAGTAAAGAAGGCTGAGGCCCAAAGAACTAATGCTTTCAAATTGTGGTGCTGGAGAAGACTATTGAGAGTCCCTTGGACTGCAAGGAGATCAAAGCAGTCAATCCTTCCAACATTCATTGGATGGACCAAAGCTTAAGCTCCAATACTTTGGCCACCTGCTGTGAAGAACTGACTCACTGATAAAGACCCTGATGCTGGGAAAAATTGGAAGCAGCAGGAGAAGGGAGTGACAGAGGATGAGATGGTTAGGTGGCATCACCAACTCAATGGACATACTCCTGGAGATAGTGAAGAACAGGAATGGTACAGTCCATGGGGTCACAAAGAGTTGGACAGGACTGAGCAACCAAGCACAGCACAGCACAGCACAGACATCTCGACATAAATTATCTTATTTAATTCTTCCAGCAGTCCTTAGATGTAAAGGGGGAAGAAAGGTTCAGACAGGTCAAATGAACAAGGGTTAAACAAGTAAGAAGTGATGGAAAAGTTTTGGAGAAAAAATCAAACTCAAATGGTTTGTTTACAAGATCTCGCTCATGTTACTCTGTGTGATATCCAAGGCCAAAAATCTTACAGTAATTAAAAGGCAAATGATCCAAGTATTTTTCAATTAAGTGAATTGTACCTAGAGATAATTGGTTTCAATAACAGTAACTTTGGGAGAATAAAGGAATTATCGACCGAAATATTTTGAGAATACAGAGCACTGAGCTGACGTTTGATATCCTGTCATAAAGATAGAAAAGAAGACTATAGAATATATGCCAATCTGATTTATCAAAACAGTAAGGATGAAATTCATGGCTAGGTTAGGTTCAAAGCCCTTTTCCATCTGTTTTATACTTAATGTATGTCTTAGCATTATGAAATTAAATTCTAACCAGTATGTTGATAATACCATTCTCTTGTGACACTTTGACTTCTTAAACTGCAATGCTATATGTTGTTAATCTCAAGGCTGTGATGTATGTTTTGCTTGTTTGTTATAATAAATTATAATTTATTCATTTTCCACTTAATAGGTGATATTTAATTTATTCATAGACATGACACTATTTAATCAACTTAACTGATGTTTTTAAACAAGTTAACCTGGATTTAAGAAAAATGCCTTCTTTCTCCTTATACAGTTGTGTAAATAAAAATGGTAATTATAACAGAATCTTTTTTAAAATAGCGTAGAACCTTAGCATTTTCTCCTACTTTCTCAACTAATTTCTCTTATTCCAATATTGACTGATCTCTGTTGAGAATATCCAGGGTTGTTCACCTTTGAAAGTCATCTGCCTTGAAAATGTAGACTTGCAACTTTTTTTAAATGATAGATAGGATGTGACAATATCCTGGAAACTTGAACTATAAGCCTGTCACTAGAAAGGATTATATTTCCTGAAGGAGTAGTGTTCTGTTCTTGTATTGTTTGCTTTTTATCTAATAGCTTACTAAAAGGAAAATTTCCAGTTTTATATACAATAGTAATTAGAAACCATGGCTTGAGTTTGCTAGTTGGAACATTATACAACACTCTCAGAATTCTGAAAAAGCCACACTTTTATTATTCTTCAAAAAAAATAGATCTTGAAAAGTGTTCTATCAACGTAGTGTTTCCTTTTTAGAAACCCCTAATAGGTCATTCAGCAAAAAAAAAAAGAGAGAATGAAAGGAAACAGTTGCTTTTAATTATTATAGTTCTAATGTGTAGAGTGGAGAAGGCAATGGCACCGCACTCCAGTACTCTTGCCTGGAAAATCCCATGGATGGAGGAGCCTGGTAGGCTGCAGTCCATGGGGTCGCTAAGAGTCGGACACGACTGAAGGACTTCACTTTCATTTTTCACTTTCATGCATTGGAGAAGGAAATGGCAACCCACTCCAGCATTCTTGCCTGGAGAATCCCAGGGATGGGGGAGCCTGGTAGGCTGCCATCTATGGGGTCGCATAGAGTCGGACACAACTGACGTGACTTAGCAATGTGTAGAGCGGTCACCATTAGGAAAAAATGAACTAGTGTCACACTTAGTTGGAGAGCTTGATCATTTACACCCAAGTTAGCAAAGGGACAAAGATGAGAGAGACAAGGCAGATATTCCTCTTATGTGGGCAGAAATCCTACATCTCCACATGCCTCTGATGCAATTTTCCTACGTCAGTAAACCAAAATTCAACTTCTGGTGATGACTGCACTTCAGAAGATAACTCTCAGCTAATCAAAATTAGAAAATAACTCCAAGTGTATTAGTCAGGGTTTTACAGAGAAATAAAACCAGTAGAGTATATGCATGTATCAGTCTCCAAAATTACATGAGCCGATTCCTTGTCTTTTTATGTATAGACTCATGTGATTATAGAGGCTGACACATTCAAAGTCTACAGTGTGGGCCCTTAGGCTGGAAACCCAGGAAAGTCAATGATGCATTCAACAGTCCAAAGGCCAGCAGTCATAGACCAAGGAGAGCAGATGTTCCAAGTAAGTCCAAAGGCAGTCTGCTGGAAAATTCCCTGTTGCTCAAGGAGGCCAGTCCCTTTGTTCTATTCAGGCCTTTAATTGACTAGATGATTGCCATTCACATTATGAAAGGCAATCTGCTTTACCCCAAGTTCACTGATTCTCATCTAAAAACACCCTCTAAGTTGACACATAAAATTAACTGTCAAACCAAAGGTGCCAAACGTGAGGGTAGATATATAGATAGAGAGTAGTAGTATCATATCTGTGTATATGTGTGTATATATATATATATATATATATGTGTGTGTGTGTGTGTGTGTGTGTGTAAATATATATGTAGATAGAATTAATTGCGGATCCCAGAGCTGAAACTCACTAGCAGTAATAACCTTAGGCAAGACACCTAATCTCTCTCAAACCCAGTTTCCTCATTAGTGCCTACTTCAAAGAATGGCTTTTGAAAGTGAGAAATGAGAAAATAAGTATAATACACTCAAACCATTTCTTGCATGAATAGGGCTTTTTAAATAATATTTTAAATTACTGTTATTAGAATTACTTAAGGAATTCTGATTGACAGAAGTTTCCATCCAATCCATTAAGTAAATAAAGAATATTTTGAACTCTGTGGGGGAAGGTGAGGGTGGGATGTTTCGAAAGAACAGCATGTATATTATCTATGGTGAAACAGATCACCAGCCCAGGTGGGATGCATGAGACAAGTGCTCGGGCCTGGTGCACTGGGAAGACCCAGAGGAATCGGGTGGAGAGGGAGGTGGGGGGCGGGTCGGGATGGGAAATACGTGTAAATCTATGGCTGATTCATATCAATGTATGACAAAACCCACTGAAATGTTGTGAAGTAATTAGCCTCCAACTAATAAAAAAAAAATTAATTAAAAAAAAAAAAGAATATTCTGTACTGTAGCTGACTGATTAGTATTATGTTTAGATACATTGCTTATGCTTGGTAGAGAGGAGGGTACATGGACTAGGAAGTGAAATAGTAATGTGGTTTTTTTCTCTAGGAGGATGTAATATGGATTTGTATCACAATATATCATATAGTTCACCTTGAACACTGCACTCACCTAAACATTGCCATAATGAATTTGGAGGAGGTCAAGTGGAGGCCTGACAGAATGACTGAGGACAGAATGTTACTGTATGAGAGCAATGTTCAAAGTCTTCCCTCTAGAAAGGTGAGTACCTCAGTGGGAAATATGATCAAAAGATATAAAAATCAAGAAAATTATGGATAAGGTGAACCTGGGCTTTCCAAAAAAAATGGTAAAGCATATGAGTTTGCTCCTAGAAGGTGTAAAGGAATAAATTAAGGACAATCCATTGTATTTATACTCCATATCCCACATACCAGCAACTCTTATTGGCCTATTTCCTTTCAAATATTCTCAGAATTCAACCACTTTTCACAGCCTCCACTCTTCCCAGCCTAGTCTAAGCCACCATCATTTCTTGCCTGGGTTATATCTGAGGTCTCCTAAATCATTCTGCTTCCAATCTTGCCTCCATATAGTTTTATCAATGACAAGTGAAATGTTTAAAACAGTCATTTCTTTTATTAAAACTTTCTAATGACTACCCATCTCACTCAGAGCAAATGTCAAAAATCCTTACAGTGGCCAACCAGATGCTAGAATAGGGCCCCCAGGCCTGCTCCTTAACTAGGACCTTTGCATCTCCTCTCCTCCTAGTCAGGAACATTCTTCTCCTAGATGTCTCCTGACTTACTCCTTACCTTTTTTAGAGCTTTACTCAAATGTCAAGTTTCAATGAGGCCTTGTCTGATCACTCAATTTAAAACTATAGTCTCTCTCTCCCCACACCTCAATGGCTACCTTCTCTGTTTTATTTTCCCCAGAGCTCACTGATCTTCATTTCTGTTGATATTTTTATTACAATGATCTTTCTTTCGGAATATAAGCCCTAGAAGACAGGGATTTTTATCTGATCTCCTCAGGGCCTGAAGCGATGCACTTGATACAGAGTAGATGCTTTAATAAATGTGTGTTAAACAAATATAATGAATATCTTCTTTTAAAGGCATGGGACCCTGGGAGAAAAAAAATATACCAACAAAAGTGTTCATGACTTCCTGGAAGATTAATCCTGAGGGTTTTACTTCGATGCCACTTCAAGATTCACATCATGTAAAACCACCGTGGCCTCCCAGGAAATAACTTCTTTGTGCCTCTCTAAGATACAAAATACAAAGCTGAATAAGCCACTTCATCGATTCAGAACAGCAAGTTCTATGTTCTACTCTGACATCCGATATTACTAGCATTATTCATCAATACTGCTTCTGCCCCACTTTTATCTATGTTCTGAAAGGTGGCATTTAAAATGATAGGTCCCTTTATATCTATTTTCCACCTTCTCCAAAAAGTAATCAAGGGATAAGCACTCAAAGGTATGAAAACAAGCACCATGGTAAATGTTCAAATGACAAGGGGAATGCCAGGAGGTTTCAGATTTCTTTCATCATGCCTATTTTTTGCAAAAGGAAAAAAAAAAAAAAACAGAAAAAAAGGTTTCATAATCCAAATCCATTCCTTTTCGAATGCCTGCTGCCTGTGTAAATACTGCTTAGATAAATGACTCCTTGTCCAGTGTATTTGTTCCCCCACAGTTGTTAACGGTTCTCACAGCAGTTGCTGCCTCAATCAGTATCCGAGGCCCTCTCTGCACTCACCAGAGTCCTCACGTCCTACTTTTGTCTCCTATCCAGATGGCCTTCATTACGAGAGAAATTTTACCAACAGGTGCTTCTTGTGCCTGGAAATGCCATCCTGAAATTCAAGGAAGAGATAATCTTCTGTGTGTGTTAGTGGTGTGTGGGGGTGGGTTAATTGCCTCTGTAGTTTGAGATGCCTACACTCTGCTGACATATTTCTTGACACATATGTTTGCTCCTCACTCTGAGAAAAATCTGTCCAAATCACAGTAAATTGCAATCTCATAATCCTAATTTCACTCCTGCAGAGTTAGCTGCCACTTGAAGAAAGAATGAGAAATGCCTTCCTACATGCACGCAAACCAGGTCTCCCTACAATAGAGTTGATATGGAAAGAATGTGTTACTCTAAATTCTCCTGACGATTCATCCCCCTTTTTATAACCAAGTACATTCCTTCACTCACATCTGAATTGGCAAAGGCTTTCCCTTTCAAATTTAAAATCTCCCTTTTCTTTCTCAAGTTAGGGGTTTTTGTGGGTTCCACAGTCTGGGGTCAGTGGGTCACACTCTAAACCTGACTTCTGTTGTTGAAGGACATTGCTTCACCACATGCAAAACAACTATTTTGTGGTGACAAAAACCAAACTGACGCTCAGCTAATTGATCTTAAGAGAACTGACAGAGGGATGCAAGGATAAGGGAATTGATTGGCTCTTGACAAGAAGGACTTTAAGTCCTCAAATGATGCAAAATTCTGTCTGTGGCACCCATTAGCCACAATCAGGGAGTGTTACTATGGTTCAGCAGAAGCAAGGACTGAACTTCACAGAACTCTTCCAACCTTTCCTCTCTCACTGTGTAAATGTGAAAGTAACAATAAATCTTGTTGACAATTACTTCCACGTCTATTGGCAGGAAGTCAGCAGCAGTTTGAAGAGTATTGTGAGCCGTATGTGCAGTGGAGCCAACACCCATTAACTATCTCCCTAGTTTCTCCTGTTACTTATAGAACATGTTATTTTTCCCCAGTGAACAACCCTTCCAAATGGTGTATTAGTAATATTAGCACCAAATACCACTAATTTGTCAGCTAAGCTGTGTTTTTCCATTGTGCTTACAGTGGGGTCCAATTACCCCTTTGCAACACAGCTGAGCAAAGATGAAAATCTGAAGACATTTTATTTATATAATTTTGCCAACCTGTACAAAAACATTAAAACTGTCACAGAGGTGACTTAGTCACAGTTCAAAACACTCACCTGGACTACAAACAGAATCTTGACATTTCACCTAAGACTCCAACGAAGGTGGCATTTGAGCAGCACCTGTTTCTGAATTTCAGAAACGAAATGAAGTTTTAATTTATTCAGCCACTTTTAAATGTAACAACTCAGTGTTCATTCTGAATTGAGAAATAAGTTGTTCATTCTTTCATGCTTTCTCAGGGTTTTATGAGCTAGGGGCAGAGAGCCAAGCAGGGAAGGGCTGGAGGAAGGTGCCTTGAAAACCCCACAACTGTTTCCATCTGACGCTGCTGCGCAGACCTGGAGGCCAAGGCAGGCTCCACGCTCCCAGCTGCAGTGTCAGCTGCTCTGCGGAAGGGGCACAAGGTCCACTTGCTTTGCCGTTTCTAAGAGCACAGATGCTGCCTAGGTTTCAAAGTCAGAAATGGAGTCGGTGTCCATTTTTTGAGATCTGCATGACTCATCAGAAACTGTAGTTTGAATTTCATTTTATCAAAATAGCCCACCTTAGTTGGGCAATAACTCTCCCCTCAAGTTGTTGAAAGCTGAAAGTTATGAAATTCCCTTTGGCTCTCATACATACCAGCCAAGGAACAAGCCCCAAGGGTAACATACCAAAAGGCTGGAAGAGGACCCAGCTATGCAGACTGTCCAGGGATTCCATGTGTCATCAAATACCTACAGTTTCTTTCCTATTCTTCTCAAGCTCCTTCCCACACAGTTACCCAAGGATGGAACAACGTGTGCAGAAAACTGATTGGCCAATGTAAGTTTCTCATTGCCCTTGTGTTGTTCAGTCACTAAGTCTTGTCCAACTCTTTGTGACCCCATGGACTGCAGCACACCAGGCTTACCTGTCCTTCACTATCTCCTGGAGTTTGTTCAAATTCGTGTCCATTGAGTCAGTGATGCTATCTAACCATCTCATTCTCTGCCACCCCCTTCTCCTTTCGCCTTCAATCTTTCCCAGGGCCTTTTCCAATGAATCACTTCTTCGCATCAGGTGGCCGAAGAATTGCAGCTTCAGCTTCAGCTTCAGCAACCATCCTTCCAATGAATTTCAGAGTTGAGAAGACTTTCAAGAGTCTTCTCCAGCACCACAATTTGAAAGCAATAATTCTTTGGCACTCAGCCTTCTTTATGATCCAATTCCCATATCCATACACGGCTACTAGCTTTTTATTTCCCTATACTAAAGGAAAGCATCTAAACTTCAGGGGATTGTATAATTATTGTCTGAACCAGGGCACTGTTATGCTAGTGGGTGCTATTAACAATATTCCAGAAGAGTAGGTATAAGCCAGTGCTATCCACACAAACTGGATTATGTAGTCCCCAAGCCACCCCTCAAATAAACACTTAGGCCTTTGAGGGTGGAAGACATACTCAGATGGTTGGGAAAGAAGGAAAGCCGAATTATTTGCTCTTTGGCAAAGGACTAAGAATAGGAATAAAGTGATCCAAACTTTTCCACCCCTCTAGCATTTACTCTTATCCAGAGTTTAGCACATCACTGGGCTTGTGGTCACATCCAGCGCATATTTTATTCGGTTCAAATGTTTGCTGATTTTCACATTTATCTCATGAGTACAATCTCATGAGTAAACCTGCTGCTTTGGGATGTTTAAGTGTGTTTCCTGGTCATGGAGCACATTTACTCCATAGCTTTGGAAACAGGTTTGTAATCTTTATATTTGAGAAGTAGGAAAAATCTCAATTGTAGATTTGGGAAATAGGAAGAGAGAAAGATGCCACAAATATAGACTTGGACCAATATCACACTCTTTATTCTACATGACGTTAGCAAGTGACAACTTCTGTGAGTTTCAGTTTCTACCTTTATAAAGTGGAAATAATTGTAGGGTTCTTCAAAGGATTAAATGAAATAACTGTGTTCATTTAATTGTTTAGCATAGGAACTGGTACTTAGAAATAAGTTGGCAACAGTAATGGTTTTCTAGTAATATTGTTTTCATTATTGGTGTAAAGATGAGTGGCCTGGAGTCTGTGCTCTGTAGCCCTGGATTTCTGTTGTTCAGTGTTAGCAATGTTGGTCTTTCTGTCATCCTGTATGTGGTTCCTTGTACAGAAATTGCAGTCTCAAGGTGGAAGACAGTAGCTTATAAGTAACAAAGGACTGCCTTGTTAGAAAGCTGCTTGTTCTTTGCCCGCTTTAACTGTTACACAACAGATTAACTGATCGACTGTAGGGACAAGACAGTTTCTTAAAATCTACTTGTAGACTTAAGTCTTGGCAGCAATTCTCCCTGGCTCTTCAAGTTCTGACATGCATACAGATATTTGCATGGTTCCCTATGGCATTTTTGCTCATACAATATTTCCTTGTGTATTTCCTTAGGAAGTGCCCTCAGAGGGTTTCAGATGATCTATCAGACTGGATGTGGAGAGGGATGGGAAGAGGCCCTGTAGGGGTTATCCATTTAAAAGGGGAAGGGGAGTGAGCTCACTATGAAAACTCGAATACAATTCTGCATGGTATGAGGTTTCAACTGGCTGCTCAGTTCTTTCCCAGATGCTGCAAAGACAGAGAACCAATAGATCTTCTTTCAGCTGACAGTCCTTCACACCTTGTAATGCCCTCAGCAAAACTGTTTATAAGGGGTGACAACATCTCCAGACAGTTTATTCATTGTTTTCCCACCTGCCCTTAAAAAAGCGATATGTCCAAACATAAACTTGAAATAGTAGTTCTTTCTTAGGTGAGTCGAGCCCCGAGAAATGAAAATTCAAAACACCAAGGCAAGGTGAGTTAAGGCTCGGGAATAACTATCACCAGACCCTGAGGATGTCTTACTTTTACATGAGGGCAAACAGCCTACCCTTCTTCATTCATGATTCATCAGTGAAATGCATATAGTAATGTCAATTTATATGACTTCTTTTACTTAATCTTCTTAAAGAGGTAAGAATAAAAGTTATAGGACAAATGTATCAAAAAAGCAAACAAAAAAAAAAACTCAGCAATCTATTCCTTTCCCAAGCAACCTCAAACCAAACCATGGTCATACTAGCATCTTATGATCCTGGATGACTCTGAAGGAAGAAAGATTTTTTTCAAGAAAAGAGCACCACACAGCCCCCAACGGGAAGATAGATGTCTCTGCCATTGGAGTCTGAAGTTGAGTTAATATAGGGTACTGAATCAAGCCCTCTGTCAAATCTGTTGCAGAATAAACCATGGGAACAGCTAAACTTTGAAAGGCATTTCAGCATACACAGCCTAAGACTGTTTTAGCTGGACATGGCCTTGTATTAGGGAGCAGGGTCCTAGGTCTAGTGTCAGTGCTAACCACAGGCTACAAATTCAACTGATAGCACTCAATTCAAGTATATGACAAATTAGATATAATTTATATATATATAGATAGATACAGATATAGATGTACAAAATTCAAATTCGACTATGGTTTTAGTTTTCAAATAATTCTTTATGAAGAGAATTATTTGATGACAACTTCAGCAATATATCTAGACATAGAAGCATTATATTATAATGAAATATTAATTAGCTAATATAGAGATAACATATATTTTTGCCAGTCACTAGTCTAGAACATCCAGATGCAAATTTAAATAAAACATGTTTTGTTATCAAGGAAGAGACATTTTATCTGAGGAACCAGACATATAAAAAAAAATTATAATGCAGTGTAGTAACTACTGCAAAACACCAGCCCTAGATGCAATGGAAGCATAGGAGAAGATGTTTAAGAAAGGAAAAGTATGTCCTGGTCTTTAAAGATGAATAGGAGCTTGTAGAAGCAAGAAAAGAGAATTCTTGGCTTAAAAAAGTAAATGCAATAATAAATCTAGCCAACATTTTTGAAGCCCCAACTATGTGTCAGGTAGTAAACTAGGGACTGTATGGGTAGTATTTCAATTAATCCTCTCAACAGTCCAATGATATAGGTGTAATATATTTACCTTATAGATGAGAAGGCTGAGGTACGAAGAAGCCAATCAACTTGCCCAAGGTAACTCAGATATAAAATGGTAGAGCTGTCAGAAAAGCCTGAAAGAGTATAGCATGTCTATGAACTGACCAAGAATTTGATATGGCTTAATATGTTATATTTATTTATATATATATAATATGTTATATTTGTTTTGGGGGGCTCCAAAGTCACTGCAGATGGTGACTGCAGCCATGAAATTAAAAGATGCTTACTCCTTGGAAGGAAAGTTATGACCAACCTAGACAGCATATTAAAAAGAAGAGACATTATTTTGCCAACAAAGGTCTGTCTAGTCAAGGCTATGGTTTTTCCAGTGGTCATGTACGGATGTGAGAGTTGGATTGTGAAGAAAGCTGAGCACCGAAAAATTGATGCTTTTGAACTGTGGTGTTGGAGAAGACTCTTGAGAGTCCCTTGGACTGCAAGGAGATCCAACCAGTCCATCCTAAAGGACATCAGTCCTGGGTGTTCATTGGAAGGACTGATGCTGAAGCTGAAACTCCAATACTTTGGCCACCTCATGTAAAGAGTTGACTCATTGGAAAAGACCCTGATCCTGGGAGGGATTGGGGGCAGGAGGAGAAGGGGATGACAGAGGATGAGATGGCTGGATGGCATCACCGACTCAATGGGCATGAGTTTGAGTAAACTCGGGGAGTTGGTGATGGACAGGGAGGCCTGGCGTGCTGCGATTCATGGGGTCGCAAAGAGTCGGACACAACTGAGCGACTGAACTGAACTGAACCGAATATGTTATACATGAGATTAAACAAAAGAGGAGAAAGTGTTAATTGCCCAGGAGAGTAGGGGAGTAATTGCACTAGAAATGTACTAATATCATACCATTAGGATACTATGGTATTATCTACCAGCAGTAGTAAAATCTCACCTGACCATCTTGGTTGTGAACTTGAATTAAAGCAATTCTGTCTGAGGCATTTGCTCTAATCTTATTCAGCTATATGGGTGCATGTATAAGATAGCAATGGTTGTATAAAACCAAAGTTGTGAGTTTGTTCAAGTGAATACAACAAAGAAAGAGTGGGGTAAGGAGTTGAGGGGCTCAACAAGGCCTGAGTGTAATAGTTAATTGAATAGAGGAATTCAGGCCAAGTAAACAAGCCAGAGAGGATACTGGGTTGGTTTAGGAGAGTAAAAGGTAATCATCCCAATAGGTCAGAGGTCACTGTGGTACCAGAAGATCATTGGGGAAGGGGCAGAGAGAGAGACACCTGGAAAGATAAGAAGTAGCATCCAAGGAATATAAGGAGGTGCTGTCATAGGTAAAAGTCAGTTCTAACCTCTAAGAGTATGACCTCAGAAGGGAAAGGCAATGTAGGGGAAGGTAAAGATTCTTGGAGAAGAAGTAGGCAAGGAACTGAGAAGTCAGGTGTTGAAAAATCAATTCCATGCATATTTAATTATCATTCATTATCATTTAATTATTATTCATTATCATGAATGAAGTGATAAAGTCTGAGGCAATACTGAAGAGAATGGCAATGAACTAGGGGTGAAAATCATCCTGTTAAGAAGGGGAACCACCCAGAGCACAGGCGATGTCAGCAACAATCAAGGAGTACCTAACAGGTGGAGCTTAACTTAGGGTTTTTAGAGTAGAAGGAAAGAAACTGATTTGGGAGGGTCAACGATAATCAAGACCTCTTATTCCACTTCTTGGTCAGTGGGGAGAGGGCTGTGAGGGGCCTAAAAGAGCTCTAATAAGAGAGGGAAGAAAAAAACCAAATTTCCATTCAAATGAAATCATGAAGAGAGAATTTAGAAATAGTGAGGAACACAGAATATTTTGCTCATAATTGAACAAAATCACATTGGAAGGAGGCTAGGAGTTAGAAGAAGGACATGGGATATGAGTGGGTCCTGTGGGGATTAGAGGGTGGTAGAAAGGGGAGACTTGGACACTGGGGGCTCAGTCAGGTGACATAAACAGGAAAAACTATGGTGAATTCACGACAGACAGTAGTAGAGAGGCTGTGAAGGGAAATGTAAGTTTCTGAGGCTTCTTTTTCTGAAAATGAAGACAGAAGTAGAAAGCTGTAAGAAGAAGGCTCTTAGGTTCAAGAAGGTTCAAATTTACTACAGTATCCCAAACTATTTTCACTGAGCTTATAATAAAAGAAAACTTATATGAATTGAAAGGTAGAACAATCCTTTAAGTTCCTAAGTCCAGAAAAAGCAGTGAAGAATCACGTGCAAGAAGGCCTGCAACTCAAAGTTGAACATCAGTTCAGTTCAGTTCAGTCGCTCAGTCATGTCCAACTCTTTGCGACCCCATGAATCGCAGCACGCCAGGCCTCCCTGTCCATCACCAACTCCCGGAGTCTACCCAAACCCATGTCCATCGAGTTGGTGATGCCATCCAGCCATCTCATCCTCTGTCGTCCCCTTCTCTTCCTGCCCCCAACCCCTCCCAGCATCAGGGCTTTTTCCAGTGAGTCAACTCTACATGAGGTGGCCAAAGTACTGGAGTTTCAGCTTCAGCATCAGTCCTTCCAATGAACACCCAGGACTGATGTCCTTTAGGATGGACTGGTTGGATCTCCTTGCAGTCCAAGGGACTCTCAAGAGTCTTCTCCAACACCACAGTTCAAAAGCATCAATTTTTCGGTGCTCAGCTTTCTTCACAATCCAACTCTCACATCCACACATGACCACTGGAAAAACCATAGCCTTGACCAGACAGACTTTTGTTGGCAAAGTAATGTCTCTTCTTTTTAATATGCTATCTAGGTTGGTCATAGCTTTCCTTCCAAGGAGTAAGCGTCTTTTAATTTCATGGCTGCGGTCACCATCTGCAGTGATTTTGAAGCCCAAAAAGATAAAGTATGACACTGTTTCCACTGTCTCTCCATCTATTTCCCATGAAGTGATGGGACCTGATGCCATGATCTTAGTTTTCTGAATGTTAAGCTTTAAGCCAACTTTTTCACTCTCCTCTTTCACTTTCATCGAGAGGCTTTTTAGTTCACCTTCACCTTCTGCCATAAAGGTGGTGTCATCTGCATATCTGAGGTTATTGATAATTCTCCTGGCAATCTTGATTCCAGCTTGTGCTTCTTCCAGCCCAGCATTTCTCATGATGTATTCTGCATATAAGTTAAATAAGCAGGGTGGCAATATACAGCCTTGACATACTCCTTTTCCTATTTGGAACCAGTCTGTTGTTCCATGTCCATACATAGCAGGAGCCAAAATTCCCACATGAAGTTCTCCTACCCTACAGGTGGTATCTTGCATCTTTCTCTGCTTTATGTCACTTTAAAATTAATAATTCCTCTTTGCTGTGCATTCTTTGAGCATTTCCTTCTGCCTAAAAAGTGCAAGATTTTTACAAAATTATACAGTCTGCTTTTGTTTTAAATCATCCAGGAGTTGGAGGTCACCTCAACCATAAGCAAATAGGATGAAAGAGGAAAGATTAATGACCCTTTCTCTAAAGAACAACAGAAAAGATTCTCATCAGGAAGAAAATGATTTTAGATAATATTAGACAAGGAGAGATTTCTAACATGAAGAAAATAAAAAGGAATAATCCAGAAGAAAATGAAAGGTCAAAGAATCATCTTATCATTTTTAACACTTGGGGCTTCTGTTGAGCAGGGAAAAATTGAAATAGGCATTATTGTTGTCTCTTGCCTCTGTTTGTCCCATTTTGGTTGCTTTATCTCCATCTATAACTTAGAAAGAGCCATTATAAACAAATGTGGCCCAGCATGCGCACCTCTCCAGCGGCCTCTCAGGGTCAGTTGTCTCCTCTCGGTTCCTGCCCCAGCAGAGTGATGCATGGTCTTACATATCAGCATAAGGAGGAGCTGAGAAGCCAAGCAGCCTGTGATTTAAACCCATTTCTGCCTTTGTCCGCCCCATGTAGAATTGCATCAGGAAAGGAGCCTGGACAAAGCTTTGCTACTTTAAAATACAAGGATGGATAAGAGATATATGATGAGCGTACAGAGTGATTCAAGGGGAAAAAAAGTGATGGAAATCATTTCCCATTATAATCCCTGTGAATTGCCTTACATCTGTAATATAGATCACCTGGGAAATAATTTAAAAGCATTTAAAAATATCTTCCATTTTCTATTATGAGCCTTTGGATTTCCACAGTTTGAAAGAGTGAAGATACCAGCTTACAAAACTAATTACAAAACATAAAAATGCTCAAGTCTAATGGAACATATCAGATTGGAGGAAGATTTCAGCAATGGCAGGCGGTGTTACAAATGATGCCCAAATGAAAGAACCACTTCTAAAAGAGAGGCAGCTCTTCCTACCTAAATGTCTTGTTCTCAACATCTTTGTTTTACATTTTCTTTGTTCCTGTTGGCTTACTAATTAGCTGTGATTTTTTTTTAATGCCCCTTACAGTAGGTTAATTTTGTCTAACTCACCAGCAGGGGTTTTTGTAATACATAATTCACAGAGCAATGTCAATGATTAAAATTCTTTCATTAACACAGCACCTTAAAGATAATAAATATGAAGCATTTAGCTCCCAATCTGTGGGTGCAGAAAGTCTAATTTTGCATGGAAAGAAAATGCATGCCCAGATTCCTTGGAACTGAAGAATAAAATGGAATCTGTTTTAGGGGATTGCAAACACAAAGTCAAACAAATCAAAGAGCACTTATTTTGAGACAATAATGTAGCAAGGAAGGAACCAGAGAGGAAATTCTAATAAAAATTTACTTGAAAAATGGAAAACATGCAGCCTCAGTGCTCTTTTCTGGCATTTTTGTGAGCAGTGCTGTGCCATTGCAGATGATCAGCTGAAGAGAGGGTCAACATTTCTTCGACTAACAGTTGTCAATGGTGTTGTACAAGTTACTTAAGTCTCTACATGCCATTTGTCTTCACTCTCCTCAAGAATTTTAACAGATATGAGCCATCAGGAGTCAAGAAGAGCAACATAATAATTAGACACAGGGTATGAAATTTCATTTTGAAAAGTTCTAATAACTCTTAGGACATCTGTTCCTATGAATTCTACCACTTCCTCTCCACCTACATCCAAATGATTCTTATATTTCATTAGCTAAGTTCATGCTCTGTTTGATTCCATGTGTTCATCCTGATACAAAAAGGATCATAATTACAGATGCCTTGGCAACAGCAGTCAACAAAACAGAGAATCTGATCACTAAATGTGATTTTACTTAGAGCCTTGTCCCCTGATGTATTACTTTTTTTTTTCTCTTTCTCTTCGCCAAAGATGAATCAGATTATCTTTTGTTGGCTATTTTGGGGGTGGGGTGGATATATGTATTTTTTTGGTAGTAGTAACAAATAGCACTGCTCCAATTCAAAACATTTTCTTACAATAAGTTGATCAATTGAGAATAACTGCACAGACACAGCTTTGAGTTCAAAGACATGTAAGTAGAATTAAAAGCCACAAAATTGTCACCCAGTCCAAAGGTTATAGCTCAAATTTAACAGGTAGCCCTGACATAGTGCATTTTCTACTCTCAGCTATGGTTCTAACAGGTTTGTCCCTGGAACCGAAGTGCAGCCTCAAACTAAGCCCTCAGTTGGCTCTGTGAGCTAAAGACACATGGAGCTAGGTGAGAGAAGGGGGTTCTCCACCATGCTATCCATTCAGGTTAATAGCCTGTCTGCTTCAAGAAGGTCAGCAGCAGGCCAGTCAGATGAAATGTTCATGAATTTGTCCCTGCTCTGTAATTTGCTTGTGGCTAATTTCATAATTTCTATTTTTAGTGTTTGGTTGCTCCCATCGCTCTCATAAGCACAAATAATTGCTCCCATTTTTTAAAAGAAAAAAGCAGTAAATAGCCCCTTAGTAAGGCGAGCCACTGAGCTAGCTACTAAAATTAATATTGAATACCACTAAGTGAAATTTTCTACCGATCAACACATTAACCGGAAAGTTGTAACCAATGGTTTCTATTTAAAAAATGATAGCAAGGCAAACTTAGTTCTTTTAACCCAGGCAGAGTTTTTGAACTAGAAGTGTTTTAATTTCACACATATAAACCAAAAAGAATTGATTTTTTTTCCTTGTTTCCACTTATGGATTAAAGTCTGGGTAGTTTGCCAAGATTGGTCAACCGATTACTGCTAACGACAACAGATGAGGTGCGTGTGGAGCAACTGATACCCATAACTATTGGGCAATAGATACATATGATTCAAATAAATCAAGGATTTTATATGGATAGATTGAATCATAACTTCAGCATCTGAATTCATAGCTCTTCAATGCCACATAAAAGAGGGTGGTAAAAAAGCTAGAGTAAAGCCTTTATGTCAAATCGATTTCCTTCTTCCTACTGAATAGATTCAGTTTGGGGGTTTTTCTTCTTCCTAGAGCATCCATGGCCATGTCTAACCAGATTGGTCTTAATGTCAAAAAGTAGATTGACTGTTTGTCAATCAAATACTCAGATCTCTGTGTAACTTCAGACCACCTCTTCTACCATTCAACCATAATAACAAGCTTGATCTTGGCTCAGAAATTGTTAAATTGAGGGGGGCTGTTATATAGGGCCTGTAACTCATATCCTTTAATCCAGCCTTTCATCCTAAACATTCATTGAACTCCTATACAAAAATCCAATTTAAAAATTTTATATGAGTTTGATGAGTATGTATGTGCATGTATGCAAGTCTATAGGTGAGGCAGAGTGCATTTTTTTATTTGTTTGTGTGTAGAGAGAGAAAGATTTATCTATTGAGAAAATATGCCAAAATGTTAATAGCGATTACTTCTATATGATTACAGTCTTCCCTTTAATATTTTCTTCTCTTCTTTAAACTGTATTTCTCAATTTTCCTCAAATATGGATACTATGCATTTAAAACTTGAAAGAAGTAAACTTTAAATTTTAATACATGTTATAACTTGAAGCAAAGAGCTAAAGAGCCTCTTGATGAAAGTGAAAGAGGAGAGTGAAAAAGTTGGTTTAAAATTCAACATTCAGAAAATTAAGATCACAGCATCTGGCCCCAGCACTTCATGGCAAATAGATGGGGAAACAGTGCAAACAGTGACAGACTTTATTTTCAGGGTCTCCAAAATCACTGCAGATGGTGACTGCAGCCATGAAATTTAAAGACACTTGCTCCTTGGAAGAAAAGTTATGACCAACCTAGATAGCATATTAAAAAGCAGAGACATTACTTTGCCAAAAAAGGTCCATCTAGTCAAAGCAATGGTTTTTCCAGTAGTCATGTATGGATGTGAGAGTTGGACTAGAAAGAAAGCTGAGCATCGAAGAATTGATGCTTTTGAACTGTGGTGTTGGAGAAGACTCTTGAGAGTCCCTTGGACTGCAAGGAGGTCCAACCAGTCCATCCTAAAAGAAATCAGTCCTGAATATTCATTGGAAGGACTGATGTTGAAGCTGAAACTCCAATACTTTAGTCACCTGATGTGAAGAACTGACTCATTTGAAAAAACCCTGATGATGGGAAAGATTGAAGGCAGGAGGAGAAGGGGACAACAGAGGATGAAATGGTTGGATGGCATCACCAACTCAATGGACATGAGTTTGAATAAACTCTGGGAGTTGGTGATGGACAGGGAGGCCTGGCGTGCTGTCGTTCATGGGGTCGCAAAGAGTCAGACACGACAGAGTGACTAAACTGAACTGAACTATAACTTATTTTATATATATATATATAAATTTTAATAATTTTAAATGCACTTAATATTCCACTAAGTACCTGATAACAGCAGAACACATCTATAACAATTGAAATCAACTGTAGTCAGAGTTACCTGAGACATGAATACTGTTTTTGTATCCACTATCAAATGATGATGTGATTGGATATTTTGGGGGGCCATGTCTACATTCCTTGCTGTACACTCTTAATCACTATCTTTACCTATAAAGTCTGTGCCATTGCCCTGAGTTTCAAAATGCTCATCCTCTAAGTCTTCTAAGTGGAAAAGACCCACTTCATGGTTGCTAAAAGTGATTTTGCAGAAATAAATCATGAGATTTCATAGAAAAAAGTAACTAAAATGGTCAATTCAGCAGTTTAAGAAGATAATTTTGGGGGCAAAGTATCTACCATACTGATCCAGTGACACCAACAATAATGCTAAATGTTAGCGAACTCTACATTCATATTAAAGAGAGATCTCATAATTTTAGTATCATAAATCTGATTCTACTAATTCTCTAAATTATTAACTATACTAGGAAAATTAATAAAATATTTTCCTTACAACATAGGCCACTGTTATAAGATTTTGAGCAAATGCATGGGATGGATTTGGAATCAGTTTTGAGCAAATGCATAGCTAGTAATTTTTTTTCTCTTAGCTTTATGACTTAGCCTAAAAATGAAGCAATGAAGCTGAATAATAGTAAAGATATCATTGTTCCTAGATTATTTTATTACATTAATAACTATATTTTAAAGGTTCTGTTATGTTCTGCTATAGACTTTTATTTTAAATTTCAGCTGCATTTGAATAGTAGAAAGGTATTATTAATGAAAGAATAAATGAATGAGTGGATAAATTAGTGCATTTTTAAAACCACTATGATTTTCTACTGAGTTCAAATTCAATTGTATGTATTAATCATTTAGCTTCTGTGTTAGATTTCATATGCATTTAATTTTCTATATAAAAGCAATATCTATTTTTTAACTTTCTCAGTCAAAAAACAAAACATCTTTCCATGCAAATAACTAATTGAAAAACCAAGCATTCTACCTAAACTTTTTATCCATTTAAAGAGTTAATTCTACTGTAAATGAAAATGCTTGTGGTTATTGAATGGCATAATATAAAAATATTTATAAAAACCAATTAGCTCAGACATCCTTATAATATGCATTATCAATGACAAATTCACCTGTTTTTTCTTTAGAAATGCTTCTGCAAAATATATGTAATCCCTTTAATGATTGTTTTACTATTATCTTTTGACTTACATTTTAGGGACTGTAATAGTTAATCACTCAGCCACGTCCGACTCTTTGCAACCCCATGGACTGTAGACTACCAGGCTACTCCATCCATGGGATTTTCCAGACAAGAGTACTGGAGTGGGTTGCCATTTCCTTCTCCAGAGGATCTTCCCGACCCAGGGATCAAACCAGGGTCTCCCACATTGTAGGCAGATGCTTTGCCACCTGAGCCAAATTAATTGTACTATTATTTAAAGTATAAGCCAAAGACTATTTTAGAATATATTCATTATTATAAAATTAAATTTTTACTATTGTTGAAAAATCAAGAAACAGTAAAAAAATGACCAAAAAAAATTGTAGGTAAAATCACACCCATCACCTCAAAGACATAACAGCTTTAACATGTAGGTGTATTTTTTTTGTTTTTGTAATGCTTATACTATTTTCAATTTTAAAACTGGAACCCTCTAGCAAAGAAATTGAGGTACTTTTTTTCTTCAATAAAACACTGTAAATAATTCCAGAACTTTAAGTATCTGGCTATGAGATATTTTTAATAGCTGCTTAGTATTACATCTAATGCATTTGCCATTATCTGCTTAAGTATCACCAAGTTGAACATAGGCTTCCCAGGTGACACAGTGCTAAAGAATCTGCCTGCCAATGCAGAAGACACAGGAAATGTGGGTTCAATCTCTGAATCAGGAAGATCTCCTCAAGTAGGAAATGGCAACACATTCCAATATTCTTGCCTGGAGAATTCCACAGACAGAGGAGCCTGGCGACCTGTGGTCCATGGGGTCACAAAGAGTTGGACTCAGCTAAGCACACACACTTATTGAACATGTGTATCATTTCTAATTTTCTCCATTAGGAACAAAACTACAAGTAGCATCCTTTTAGATAAATGTTTGTACAATGTCATGTACAACATCCTTTGGCTACATTTTCAGATTTGGTTTATTGAACTTCACAATATTGCTGAAATTATTTTTAAAAAGCATAGAAAACTTTAAGTAGTTGATTCTCTCTGTCAAAAATAGACTCTTCTTGTTTCCCAGTTTCTTCATTGAAAGGGAACCTGACATTTCACAGGTGCTGGTGTGAGGTGATTGTATAACAACCAGTCCTCACAATCTTCCTGTTCCATTGATCTCATTATCTTCATTTTACAGAAAAGGAAAGTGAGAAACAAGAAGGTTAAGGACCTTGGCCAAAGTCACCTAGCTGGTGAGGAAGTAAGCTAAGATTTAAACTCAGGTCTAATTCCAAAGGCCACGCTGTTTTATTTAGAGCCAGTCACATGCATGTTGTCCTTGATTAAACTTTGGTTTCTCTCAGAATACCAAAAATCTTACCTAACAGGAAGTCGAAAGAGAAAATTCAGATCATAAAACACATGGTTTTCGAAACGACCCCTTTGAGGAGTGGAGCTTTGTTGTTTCTTTGTTTGTAATCAGATAGCCTCATCATTGGCTGTTTTTGATTTCCCTCTTTTCTTCGAAGTAGTTATGGTGGTTTCCTCCACTTCTTTTCTGACTGTGCACCTTCCGGGGCTTTGAAAGGAGCCTGGCCCCAGCAGTGCAGACCTCTCACTGTCACTGTCCGGCTGGTTTGAATGTCTCAACATCACACTCAGGACAACCCTGGCGTTACGATTAGCCACACTTTCTTTTGAGCACTATCTTACTGGAATTCACACTCCCTCACCAAACAGTGTACAAACTCACTATTATAGAACAAAGCTCTCACACATCAGGACAAAGGTAAAATCTGACAAGAGAAAATTAATGGTTCTCACTTTCTATGGCTCCTTCCGATGGGTTTTTCTATAGGCATGACATCAGACAGTGCAAGTGAAAGGTCCTAGATCACTCCGATATCATCCTGAGCAAAAGGGTTCCTCCTCTCCAAACCAGTGAGAATAATAATTGGGAAAAATTTAACTTTGAAAGAAAACAAGCAATTATGTCATTATTTTCCACCTGAGACAGTTAATCAATAATCATGGCTATATTTGGGCTTCTCTGGTAGCTCAGTTGGTAAGAATTTCCCTGCAAAACAGGAGACCAGGTTTTGATTCCTGAGTTGGGAAGATCCCCTGGAGAAGAAAATGGCAACCCACTCCAGTATTCTTGCCTGGAGAATCCCATGGAAAGAGAAACCTGGCAGGCTACAGGCTATGTGGTCTCAAGAGTCGGACACAATTTACTGACTAAACTACCACCACCACCCTTATCATTTTGACAAACACAAATTTGCATATGATCAAACTGAAAAGTATGTTATCGAAGTTGAAGAAGCACTTAACTAAAATTAAATTCCATTTTTCCCATTACATCTCTCATCTCTCTAAAGTTCTGCTTACATGTATATTTTTTATTTGTTTTGTTTAGCAAATGTATTTCTCAGGATATTCAATCATTATTTGTCTACTTTTCCTAGGTTCCAGATCTTCTCACCACACATACCTGAAACTCACTTTTTTTTTTAAACTTACCATTCCTTCTACAAAAATTTTACTGAGCATCCACTGTGGTCCAGATGCCATAGTAGCCCCTCGAAATGTAAATATTTATTTTAGGGAGAGGGGATTTTAATGCTATTGTCTTAGAAAGTTCTCTGCAAGTAACTAGAATTACTGAGAATATTTTTAGCAGACACTCTGACAGGCACATTTCAAAATTCAAATTTCACTTTCCAAGCATTGTGCAAGCAATTGTACATCATGTAAATATTTGGTTTAATTATTTTTTTTTTTTTGGTTGGTGTTGGCATTTGTCTCTGTATCTTTCAATCTGTTTATGCATATGCCACTCATATTAAGCCTTCAGAGGTTGAAGGATCTGTTTATATTTAACTTAGATGTTCACAAACCAGCACTAATACCAATCCAGATGGATGTTTATTGAGTTATTTCAATAATTATAATATCCCCTTAAATTCTTAATATATGAATGTCTATATTTTAGTGCACTACCAGCCAAATATTCTTCTCAATATCAGCCACATTATCATGACAAGCTTAAGAGAGGCATTGCCTAGGGACCAAAATTATGCTGATAACTATTCCTTCTTTGATCCGATGGTAGATTTATTCACGTATTCATCCATATAGCTTTTCACCCTGGTCCCTAGCCAGGCCATAACAAAATAAGGAGATTCTTGCCAGATCCTGTTTGGCAGATCCATGTGGCTTAGAATCTTTGGTCTAGTGTGTGATCAGTGAATGTCGAAATTACGTGGAGAACTGAGACCATACAGACAACCTACTGGGTTTCCAAACATTGATTGCTTTTGTTGACAGAATGCATTTAATTATTTTGAGCATGCTTAAAAAGTTGTCCCTGTGTGGTAAGTTTCTCTACTGGCATGCAAAATCTTGGCATCTATAGTTTTCTTTATTGGTTTGTACAATTGTTACTAATATAAATCACCCATACCTTGTTGGACATTGGGGTGATATAAACCATTTTCAGTTTCCAGGAATCCCTAAAGAATAAAGTATTTTACTAATATTTAAGCCACAACACAATTACTATTTTCAGAGATCTGTGGTATCTATGATTTTCATTGTTGAGTTCCTTCTTTGGGGGGCAGGGAAGGGAATATTGACCTCTCAACTTGACCGTTGGAAAAGTTGTAGTTGGTCAAACACAAGATAATCCAAATAGGAAAATTGTCATGTGTAGCATAATTTATTAAATAATAGGATAACTCTGTCAAGTCTGTTTTTAATTGAGTGGTTATCTTTCCAATAAAATAATATATAAATTAGAGGAAGACTATTACTTTAGGCTTAAAAAATGAAGGCAATTTATCTTCTGATCAAATGATGATTCCATTTGGAGTGTATTTTTCTTACCAGTTCTCTATGGATGAGGAATTATGTTAGCCAGTCATTCACATATTACACATAAAATATGGTTGTAGGGACCCATCCTTCCTCAGCATCACTGTTTCTCCATCTAGTGGCCCCATCCTCTTGGGAGGTTGCCCGAGTGGCAGTTAAGTAGTTGCTGTAAGCCCTGTGCTCCAGAGCTCCAATACTGTTGGCCAAGGTTTTGAGTGATGACCTGAATACCTCTAGCAAAAGTGGTACTTTACAGGTGAAGGTATCAGAGTCAAACATTTCCAAGCCCTGCAGTTTCTCTGAGATAAAAATACTTTCCCCATTTCATACTGTGAAAGATGAACATGGATGTTGGGGGGAAGCTTGAAGAAATCAACTAGAAAATGTAACATGGATTATTTGTTTTCTTGCCTTGTAGTAAACCATTGCGATGTATAGATAAAAGAATAAAATGAAAGGTCATCAAAATAGTTGTGGGTGTCTTTGCTCACCTATATTTTATCCCTGTTATTAACAGCATACCTATTTTAAATAAGCATGTTTTATTATTTTTAATTTTTATGGATGTGGTTTTCCTTCTCTTTAACCATTTTTTTTGGTTAATTTTTACATGCTATATTGGTTTCTACCATATAACTATGCAAATCAGTCATGATGATATATATGAGCCTCCCTCCCTTCCCCCATCTCACCCCTCTATGTATAGGTTTAAAGTCATTCATCACCAGAAGTTATATAGATCAAAAACATTGTCAATAAAGTCAACTGAAGATAAATTAGAAAAATATTTGCACATAAGTAACAAAATGTTAACATTCATAATATAACAGTAAAATTTATGAATACTTCCTATGTAATGGGCATAATTCTCACTGATTTACAGGTACTATTTCATAACAACCCCAAAGGATGGTCCTATTATAATTGTCATTCATGGGGAAAAGTGAAAGTGAAAGTCACTCAGTCATGTCTGACTCTTTGTGACCCCATGGAATTCTCCAGACCAGGATCCTGGAGTGGGTAGCTGTTCTCTTCTCCAGGGGATCTTCCCAACCCAGGGATCCAACCCATGTCTTTTGTATTGCAGGCAGATTCTTTACCAGCTGAGCCACAAATGAAGCCCAAGAATACTGGAATGGGTAACCTATCCCTTCTCCAGCACATCTTCCTGACCCAGGAATCAAACCAGGGTCTCCTGCATTGCAGGCTGATTCTTTACCAACTGAGCTACCAGGGGAAGGTGGTTAAATTACAGGTAACAAGTGATAGAACACAAACCCGAGCAGTGCATGGACAGTGCCTGTACACGAACCCAGGAAATCTGAATGGAGAGTCAGTCATCTTGCCATCTCCATACCCAGACTGGTTTTATGAATCAATAAGGAAAAGATGAACTTCTCTTTAGGGAGAAAAACAGCCAAATGCATGAACTGGTGATTCCAGAAAGAAAGAATATAAATAGCCCTAAGGGGAAAAAAAATTACAAAATTCCCACAGATAATGACAGTATGCAAATCCCATTATATGCACATTGCTGTGCTGTGAGGTTACAGATTTGCCCAGATCCTGGCCTGCCTGGAACCTTTGGGCAATTGCCTCTGACAGCAAGCGTCCTCAACCACTTTCCTCAGTATGCCACAGAGATACTGCATTCTAGGTGTTCTAGGACATAGAAAAGTTGGGAAGTTCTGATTAACATCTTTGATTTTTCAACTTCCTTTTCTACAAATGCAGATAACATAGGAACTGCCTTCTCATAGCACTGCTGTGAAATGTAATGAAAAAATGTCTGTAGGGCACTTAACAAAGTGCTGGACACATTGTAACCACTCAAAATTAATATTACCTACTTTAAGCTGAATCCTGTATGATGCCCAGTAGCCACTTAGCAGTCATGAGAAATACTTCATTCCCCTTTTCTCACCTGCCAAATGCAGCTGGTATATGCTACCCTACTATTCACCAGAGGAATTTTAATTAAATTGGTACAAGGTAGGCATTATAAAATATGTGGAAGAACTAGTCTAACTGCAGGCCTGTACCAGCAAACTCTGAGTTGGACGCTTGCTCCTGGTCCTGTCTTTCAGGTCGCAGTGAAGATGGTCCTTTCCTGTCTCAACACTACAGAGTAAACATTTATATATCACACAACAAAAGCACAAAAGCTAATGACTACATCCTGTAGTTTGTAACATGGCAAGAAACAAATCCTACGGAAAAAAATAAAACCTTATCAAAGCATCTACATGTTTCATATTCTGCCATTTTACTAACAGACACATGTGTATGATCTACCAGATAACTCGCTTTGAGCCTTGATCATTGATCATTCCTCTGCTCCCTGGAAGGAAGAAGTGACATGATGGACAGTAACAAGGGGAGAGAAAAAGAGACATTAAGTCAAATCCAAAAGAAACAAATATAAAATGATATGACAGGAACAATTTGTGAGTCAACAGGGAGCTTGGAACAGTGAAGCGCAGTGAATCAAAATGATCAAATGATTTTATTAGTTTCGTTTTATTAGTCAGATCTATTACCTTTTTTATGACCAGGGAAAAACAAAATAATTGTAATCAGTTTATCAAGGCAGACCCTGGTAGAAAGTACACCCATTATTCCTTGATTCCACTCCAGTCAAGTCATGCCCACTACACTTTGATTGAAAATGCTTAGTCTCTCAGTTCATCCACTCCTCATGGGGAGGACACTGGATGCTGCAAACAAAAGGACTTCACCATATCCATGAAAAATATAGTGTGAGCTATTGTATTTAAAAAGCACTGGAGACAGGCACTGCTCATAGCTGAGTGGAAAAAAATCTTAATTTATCTTTAAGCCCCAGACTGTAAACATACCGCCAGCACTCTCAGCAGAAGCCTTTCTCACACCACTGCCCTCTTTCGCAAACCCATGAACCTCACCTGGAGTAATCACATTCTCGGTGGGAGAGAGGGGCTCGGTTACCATGATAGCTAATTCCTCGGCCTCCCCTCAGCAAAGATGAACAGTCATTATAAGCCATTCCAAATTATAGATGGGCGCTCTGTGATACAGACTGTTGTAGACAAGGCCGAGACAATTACCAAATGAAAGAAATATTATTATTTTAAGAAATCTAACATTTTAATACAATGTGAAAAATGATGAGGGAATAATAAATGGAATACATGAAAAGAGCTAATAATAAAAGGGAGCTTGGTGAGAAATCCCGCTGTCATATTTGCATTTACCCTGAAACTAATGCCATGCACATTTCTGAATGCAAATAATTCACGAGAGGAAGCAAAATGAGGATGTTAATAATCATTTTTCCCTTAATGAGAAGCTGTTCTTTGACTGAAAGGTGCTTAAGATGGACTAAGTGAGGCTTAACAAAAGAGTTCCTTTTGGGGGGACTGCATAAATGAAGGCAGTTGAGTCTCATTTTGGGATTTCAAGGCAGCAGCATTAACATTATCATCACAAATATTATTTCTACATTTTTAAATAATAAAAATTCACCCTGTCAATGTAAAATTCCTCCTTGTACTGACTGTAGCTGAAAGTGATATTTCTTATGGGGTTTCCAGGTATTAAAAGCATCTTTCAGTATTACTTTTCATCATGCAGATTTGTACTTCATAAGAAGAACTAATGTTAGCTGATTGCTTATTATTGGCCAGGTACTGCACTATGGGTTTGACAAGGGCCACCTCACCTTGGAGCTGATGAAACTCGCAGAGACAGGGGTGAAACTTATCCAAGGACACCAGTGAGTAAGCAGAATTTATTTAAACTCGGGAGACCAAACTGCCCTTTCCATCTTGGAAGCTACCACTGCTTTCGATATTATGAACAGACCCATGCGGCCTCAGCAACAGCCTGTGAAGAATGATGCATAATGACGACTGCACACAGTGAAACCTAGAGATACTGTCTCTTCAAACTGAGCGTAGAGTCACTTCGGTCTCCTCTCTCCCTTCTCTCTTCTTTCCTTAGTAAACTGCTAAGGGAGAAAAATGCCCAAAACTCAGGAAAAGTTTTAGAGAATCAGTCCCATTTATCCTTCTCTGTTTCTATACACACCTCCCTCAGGGTGATTCCCAATCAATGACTTGACTGCTGATAGTATTTCAATGGCAGAAATTTATATTATTTAAATGCTGCATTTCAACAACAAACCATTTCAACCTCATGTTTGCCTATTGACTGCATTGCCACTGTCATTGTGGTATAGTGGATGATGACATGAGTTTTACAGTTAAAGTATGTTGGGAGACAGTTCTCCATGTGTCTTTGATGTTTCTGCATGTCTTTTGAAGCTTCCCTGAGAGCTCAGTTGGTTAAGAATCTGCCTGCAGTGCAGGAGACCCCTGGTTTGGTTCCTGCGTCAAGAAGATCCCCTGGAGAAGGGATAGGCTACCCTCTCCAGTATTCCTGGGCTCTCCTGTGGCTCAGCTGTTAAAGAATTCACCTACAATGGGGAAGACCTGGGTTTGATCCCTGGGTTGGGAAGATCATGTCTTTTGAGCAGTGCACTGACTGACTTTGTTCTTAACTATCTTTCCAAGCATAATTAAATAGCAAATAGCCTTAGGAAAATGATATAGTGTTTCCTTCTACAGGACAAGGCAGTCATACTCACTGCCTGTTATAAAAATTTGCTTCCTCAGCTCAGGATTCCTCCTCAATAATGCAGCTCACTGTGGGTGTCAGTGATGGCCCTCTTCTCACCCTGCTGTAGGAACCTCCTCAGGAAACTGCTGAGGACTACTGTTATCAATATGTGTAATAAAGTCCTCTGTCTCTGACCCAGGAGTCTCAAGTCTTCTAACAGCATTCATGCAACCATGGCAAGTTAATTTGTTAGCTCACCAGGAAGTTAAAGTCTCAGTCACTTCATGGTTCTTGATAAGGCCCATATTGGAATCATGGCTTTTTTGTCTACCAATTATTTGACATTCAGAAGGTTACCGAAAATCTCTAAGCCTCAGAATACTCGGTTGTCAACTAGGTCCAGGCTTAAGAGTGTAACTACTATATGATAACAATATATATTATGTTACATGACATATAATAGATGTATTAGCACCATGTGTCTGTGTTCAGTCACTCAGTCGTGTCCAGCTCTTGGTGACCTCATGAACTGTAGCCCACCAGGCTCCTCTGAGCGAGGGGTTTTCCAGGCAAGAACACGGGGATGGATTGCCATTTCCTCCACCAGGGGATCTTCCTGACCCAGGAATTGAACCCATGTCTCCTGAGTCTTCTGCATTGCAGGCAGATTCTTTACTGCTGAGGCATCGGGGAAGCCCCAATTAGCACCAAGCTCAGGCACAAAGTATGAAAGAAAGTGTAGTTGCTCATTTGTGTCTGATTGTTTGTGACCCATCGACTGTAGCCCCCCAGGCTCTCCTGTACATGGAATTCTCCAGGAAAGAATACTGGAGTGGGTAGCCATTCCCTTCTCCAGAGGATCCTCCTGACTCAGGGATCAAACCTGGTTCTCCCGGATTGCAGACAAATGTTTTCTCATCTGATCAACCAGGGATTTTATATAATGAAGAAATCGCTTAGACTGTGTAACCAAATTTTAGCCCGTTTTCTGTATGGCATCAAAAGTCCCCCAACTCACCTGGGACTGGATTCTCTCCTCTATAAAATGAGGCAGGTGGGTGAGGGGATCTCCAAGGTTCCTGCTGACTTCAAATTCTGAAACTTTGTTCCAGTTTCTGCTCACCATCAGCCTTCTCTCCCCTTAAAAGCAGTTTCTTTCATGAAACTTTCCAGTGGTAATCTATCAAGCACAGGGCCTGACTGGAGTTAGAACCAAGCCCCAGCTCTGTTTCACAAGAGTAAGATTTGGCTGCTGCAGGAGACAGATTTGCTTTACTAAGGCCAGCTGAAGACAAAGCTAGGACTGGTGTTGCTGATTAACCAAAGTAGTCTTAATCATTTTAGCCTTTTCTCTCTAACCCATATCCAGCTGGCTTCTCTGTTGCAGTTTAAGCAAGAGCAGAGACAGTGGAAATGTAGAGGAAGGCTTGAATGTCCAAAATAATGAAGGAGAATTAATCATTGGACTTGTTGCCTAATTATATACAGGATGTGAGCAAGAAGATCAGAGACTCTGGTTTTTAAAGCCAGGCCTGCATACAGCAGACTGTGTGACTAGACTAATGCATTGACTTGCCCTGGGTCTTGGTGCCTTCACTGGTACTATGGAGAGACTGAATTAGATGACTCCTGAGGTCCCTTCTGACTGTAATTCTATGATTAACTATCATCACAAACACTTCTCATTGCCCTAAATAATTTATGTGAATAAATGACTAAATTTATCTTAACTGCAGGCAGAGAAATCAAATTGTCAGGAAGTTTTCGATTGTACATAGCCAGGGGTGTTTAAATGAGAACTACGACTGTCAACTTTGATCTAGAATCAACTTTAGTCCCAATGTATGGCCCAGCCAAAGGTATGTCAGTTCTGGATGATGATGGGCAAGCTTCTGTTCCCCTGAGTATTCCACTCTTGACCTGCTCATCCGTGTTGCATGGCTTTTCCAACAGCAGCAGCGCCATTGCTCATGTCCAACCAGACATGCCTACATTGAATTTTTGGACCCAAGACACATGGTCATGATATAACCAAATAACCAAGGGCAAGCATGTGGAAAGGCATCAAGGAATACAAGGTAGACCCAGTCAATCATTAAGCCCCCAAAATTATCTCACATCTTTAATCAAGCAAAATCAGAAAAATACACCACTTTGCAATAATTGCAATAGAAAAATCAGGTTTCTCCCCACAGCGTATTGTTGATATTTTTATTTTAACATTTAGCAAGATACATACTTTCTAATATCTCTGCCATGATTAGGCTGATTTATTCTGTACTAAACAATTTTATCTTAACAACTATCCGTGTTATCCAGCATACAATGCTTTAGAGTTTAGCATACCTGATTTTAAATTCTGACTTTGCTATTTGTTAATTGTGTGACTTTGGGTAAGTTAATTAGCCTCTCAGAGCCTTACTTACCTCGTCTGTTCAATCAACATAATATTTTCCTCACAGAGTGGTTGTTGGAATTTAATGAAGCAGCTTTTATTTTTAGTTGAATGAAACAGTTTAAATTCTATAGTGCTTTATAACTTTCAAATGTATCACATACATGACTTCATAAAATCCCATAATAACACTTTTTCCTCCTACTGCCATAATACCTCCCCCTTCCCTCTCCCCACTGGTAACCACTAGTTTATTCTCCATATCTGTGAGTCTGCTTCATTTTTTGCTTCATTCATTAGTTTGCTATATGTTTAGATTCCACATCTAAATGATATTATATACAATTTGTTTTCTTCTATCTGACCTATTTCACACTTACCATAATGCCCTCCAAATCCATCCATGTTGCTGCAAATGGCAAAATTTAATTACATTCTTTTTATGACTGGTAGTATTCAATTGTGTGTGTGTGTATACTTGTTGTTTTGTCACTAAATTGTGTCTGACTCTTTTGCAACCCCATGGACTAAAGCCTGCTGGGGTCCTCTGTCCATGGGATTTCCCAGGCAAGAATACTGAAATGGGTTGCCACCAGGTTTTGAACCTGTTTCTCTTGCATTGCAGGAGATTCTCTACCACTGAGCTACCAGGAAGATCTTCTTTATCTATTCATTTGTTGATGGGCATTTCAGTTATTTCCATATCTTGGCAATTATAAATAATGCTGCTGTAAAATAGGAATGTATGTATCTTTTCAAATTAGTGTTTTAATTTTTTTCAGATATAAACCCAGGAGTGGAACTGCTGAGCCATATGGTATGTGGTGTGCTCAGTCATATCCAACTTTTCGCAACCCCATGGATGATAGCCTACCAGGCTCCTCTGTCCATGGAATTCTCCAGGCAAAAACACTGGAGTGGGGGAGTGGGCCTAAGATGGCAGAGGAGTAGGACGGGGAGACCAATTTCTCCCCCACAAATTCATCTAAAGAACATTTGAACGCTGAGCAAATTCCACAAAACAATTTCTGAATGCTGACAGAGGACATCAGGCACCCAGAAAGGCAGCCCATTGTCTTCAAAAGGAGGTAGGACAAAATAAAAAAGATAAACAGAGAGACAAAAGAGGTAGGGATGGTGATCCATCCCAGGAAGGGAGTCTTAAAAGAGGAGAAGTTTCCAAACACCAGGAAACACTCTCACTGGTGGGTCTGTGGAAAGTTTTGTAATCTCAGAGAGCAACATCAGTTCAGTTCAGTTCAGTCACTCAGTCGTATCCAACACTTTGTGACCCCATGAATCCCAGCACGCCAGGCCTCCCTGTCCATCACCAACTCCCAGAGTTTACTCAAACTCATGTCCATCGAGTCGGTGATGCCATCCAGCCATCTCATCCTTTGTCGTCCCCTTCTCCTCCTGCCCCCAATCCCTCCCAGCATCAGGGTTTTTTCCAATGAGTCAACTCTTCACATGAGGTGGCCAAAGTATTGGAGTTTCAGCTTCAGCATCAGTCCTTCCAATTAACACCCAGGACTTATCTCCTTAAGGATGGACTGGTTGGATTTCATTTCAGTCCAAGGGACTTTCAAGAGTCTTCTCCAACACCACAGTTCAAAAGCATCAATTTTTCGGTGCTCAGCTTTCTTCACAGTCCAACTCTCACATCAATACCTGACCACTGGAAAAACTATAGCCTAGACTAGATGGACCTTTGTTGGCAAAGTAATGTCTCTGCTTTTTAATATGCTATCTAGGTTGGTCATAACTTTCCTTCCAGGAGTAAGCATCTTTTAATTTCATGGCTGCAATCACCATCTGCAGTGATTTTGGAGCCCCCAAAAATAAAGTCTGATACTGTTTCCACTGTTTCCCCATGTATTTCCCATGAAGTGATGGGACCAGATGCCATGATCTTAGTTTTCTGAATGTTGAGCTTTAAGCCAACATTTTCACTCTCCTCCTTCACTTTCATCAAAAGGCTTTTTAGTTCCTCTTCACTTTCTGCCATAAGGCTGGTGGCATCTGCATATCTGAGGTTATTGATATTTCTCCCGGCAATCTTTATTCCAGTTTGTGTTTCTTCCAGCCCAGCATTTCTCATGATGTACTCTGCATATAAGTTAAATAAGCATGGTGACAATATACGGCCTTGACATACTCCTTTTCCTATTTGGAACCAGTCTGTTGTTCCATGTCCAGTTCTGACTGTTGCTTCTTGACCTGCATACAGGTTTCTCAAGAGGCAGGTCAGGTGGTCTGGTATTCCCATCTCTTTCAGAATTTTCCACAGTTTATTGTGATCCACACAGTCAAAGGCTTTGGTATAGTCAATAAAGCAAGAATATATGTTTTTCTGGAACTCTCTTGATTTTTCAATGATCCAGCAGATATTGGCAATTTGATCTCTGGTTCCTCTGCCTTTTCTAAAACCAGCTTAAACATTGGAAGTCCATGGTTCACGTATTGCTGAAACCTGGCTTGGAGAATTTTGAGCATTACTTTACTAGCATGTCAGATGAGTGCAATTGTACGGTAGTTTGAGCATTCTTTGGGATTGCCTTTCTTTGGGATTGGAATGAAAACTGACCTTTTCCAGTCCTGTGGCCACTGCGGAGTTTTCCAAATTTGTTGGCATATTGAGTGCAGCACTTTCTCAGCATCATCTTTCAGGATTTGAAATAGCTCAACTGGAATTCCATCACCTCCACTAGCTTTGTTCGTAGTGATGCTTTCTAAGGCCTACTTGACTTCACATTCCAGGATGTCTGTCTCTAGATGAGTGATCACACCATCATGATTATCTGGGTCGTGAAGATCCAGAAGAGGCAGAAGATAGGATTAGTGAGGTAGAGGTAAAATGATAGAAATAAATGAAGCAGAGAGGGAAAAAGAAAAAGGAATTGAAAGAAATGAGGACAACCTTAGAGACCTGTGGGACAATGTTAAACACCCCAACATTAGAATCATAGGAGTCCCAGGAGAAGACAAAAAGTCCATGAGAAAATACTTGAGGAGATAATAGTTGAAAACTTCCCTAAAATGGGGAAGGAAATGGTCACCCAAGTCCAAGAAACCCAGAGAGTCCCAAACAGTATAAAACCAAGGCAAAACACCCCGAGACACATATTAATCATATTAACAAAGATCAAACACAAAGAACAAATATTAAAAGCAGCAAGGGAAAAACAACAAATAACATGCAAGGGGATTCCCATAAGGATAACAGCTGATCTTTCAATAGAAACTTTTCAAGCCAGAAGGGAATGGCAGGACATACTTAAAGTGATTAAAGAGAAAAACCTACATCCCAGATTACTGTAACCAGCAAGGATCTTATTCAAATATGAAGGAGATATCAAAAACTTTACAGGCACGCAAAAGCTGAGAGAATTCAGCACCACCAAACCAGCTCTTCAAGTGTTAAAGGATCTTCTCTAGACAGAAAGGGTGTATAAACTCAAACCCAAAACAACAAAGTAAATGGCAACAGGATCATACTTATCAATAATTACCTTAAATGTAAATGGGTTGAAAGCCCCAACTAAAAGACAATGACTAGTTGAATGGATACAAATACAAGACCCCTATATATATTGTCTACAAGAGACCCACTTCAAAACAAGGGACACATACAGACTGAAACTGAAGGGCTGGAAAAAGATATTTCACACAAATAGAGACCAAAAGAAAGCAGGAGTAGCAATACTCATATCAGATAAAATAGACTTTGAAATAAAGGCTGTGAAAAGAGACAAAGAAGGACACTACATAATGATCAAAGGATCAATATAAGAAGAAGATATAATAATTATAAATATATATGCACCCAACATAGGAGCACCACAATATGTAAGGCAAATGCTAGCAAGTATGGGAGGGGAAATCAACAATAACACAATAATAGTGGAAAACTTCAATACCCCACTCATACCTATGGATAGATCAACTAAAGAGGAAATTAATAAGGAAACACAAACTTTAAATGACACAATGGACCAATTAGACCTAATCAATATCTATAGGACATTTCACCCCAAAACAATGAATTTCACCTGGAACCTGCATATGGAACCTTCTCCAGGATAGATCACATCCTGGGCCATAAATCTAGCCTTGGTAAATTCAGAAAAATTTAAATCATTTCAAGCATCTTTTCTGACCACAATGCAGTAAGATTATATGTCAATTACAGGAGAAAAACTATTAAAAATTCCAACATATGGAGGCTGAACAACACACTGCTGAATAATCAACTAATCATAGAAGAAATCAAAAAAGAAATCCAAATATGCATAGAAACGAATGAAAATGAAAACACAACAACCCAAAACCTATGGGACACTGTAAAAGTAATATGCTAAGGGGAAGATTCATAGCAATACAGGCTTACCTCAAGAAATAAGAAAAAAGTCAAATAAATAAACCAACTCTACACCTAAAAAGCAACTAAAAAAGGAGGAAATGAAGAACCCCAAGGTTAGTAGAAGGAAAGAAATCTTAAATATTAGGGCAGAAATAAATGCAAAAGAAAGAAAAGAGACCATAGCAAAAATCAACAAAGCTAAAAGCTGGTTCTTCGAGAAGAAAAATAAAATTGACAAAACATTAGCCAGACTCATCAAGAAACGAAGAGAGAAGAATGAAATCAACAAAATTAAAAATGGAAATGGAGAAATCACAACATACAATACAGAAATACAAAGGATCATAAGAGACTACTATCAGCAATTATATGTCAATAAAATGGACAACTTGGAGGAAATCGAAAAATTCTTAGAAAAATATAACTTTCCAAAACAGAACCAGGAAGAAATAGAAAATCTTAACAGACCCATCACAAGCATGGAAATCAAATCTATAGTCAGAAACCTTCCAGCAAACAAAAGCCCAGGACCAGATAGCTTTACAGCTAAATTTTACCAAAAATTTAGAGAAGAGCTAAAACCTATCCTACTCAAACTCTTCAAGAAAATTGCAGAGGAAGGCAAACTTCCAAACTCATTCTATGAGGCCACCATCACCCTAATACCAAAACCAGACAAAGATGCCACAAGAAAGGAAAACTACAGGCCTATATCACTGATGAACATAGATGCAAAAATCCTTAACAAAATCCTAGCAAACAGAATCCAACAACATATTAAAAAGATCATACACCATGACCAAGTGGGCTTTATCCCAGGGATGCAAGGATTCTTCAATATCTGCAAATCCATCAATGTAATATGTCACATTAACAAATTGAAAGATAAAAACCATATGATTATCTCAATAGATGCAGAAAAAGCCTTTGACAAAATTCAACATCCATTTATGATAAGAAATCCTCCAAAAAGCAGGAATAGAAGGAACATACCTTAACATAATAAAAGCCATATATGACAAACCCACAGCAAACATTATCCTCAATGGTGAAAAATTGAAAGCATTTCCCCTAAAGTTAGGAACAAGACAAGGGTGCCCACTCTCACCACTACTATTCAACATAGTTTTGGAAGTTTTAGCCACAGCAATCAGAGCAGAAAAAGAAAAGGAATCCAGAGTGGAAAAGAAGGAGTAAAACTCTCACTGTTTGCAGATGACATGATCCTCTACATAGAAAACCCTAAAGACTCCACCAGAAAAATACTAGAGCTAATCAATGAATATAGCAAAGTTGCAGGATATATAATTAGCACACAGAAATCCCTTATATTCCCATACACAACAATGAGAAAACAGAAAGAGAAATTAAGGGAACAATTCCATTCACCATTGCAATAAAAAGAATTAAATACTTAGGAATATATCTACCTAAAGAAACAAAAGACCTACATATAGAAAACTATAAAACACTGATGAAAGAAATCAAAGAGGACACAAATAGATGGAGAAATATACCATGTTCATGGCTTGGGAGAATCAATATAGTGAAAATGAGTATACTACCCAAAGCAATCTATAGATTCAATGCAATCCTTATCAAGCTACCAATGGTATTTTTCACAGAAGTAGAACAAAAAAATTCACAATTTGTATGGAAATACAAAAAACCTCGAATAGCCAAAGCAATCTTGAGAAAGAAGAATGGAACTGGAGGCAACCTGCCTGACTTCAGGCTCTACTACAAAGCCACAGTCATCAAGACAGTGTGGTACTGGCACAAAGACAGAAATATAGATCAATGGAACAAAATAGAAAGCCCAGAGATAAATCCACGTGCCTATGGACACCTTGTCTTTGACAAAGGAGGCAAGAATATACAATGGAGAAAAGACAATATCTTTAACAAGTGGTCCTGGGAAAACTGGTCAACCACTTGTAAAAGAATGAAACTAGGACACTTGCTAACACCATACACAAAAATAAACTCAAAATGGATTAAAGATCTAAATGTAAGAGCAGAAACTATAAAACTCCCAGAGGAAAATATAGGCAAAACACTTTCCAACATATATCACAGGAGGATCCTCTATGACCCACCTCCCAGAGTAATGGAAATAAAAGCAAAAATAAACAAATGGGACCTAATTAAACTTAAAGCTTTGGCACAACAAAGGAAACTATAGGCAAGGTGAAAAGACAGCCTTCAGAATGGGAGAAAATAATAGCAAACAAAGCAACTGACAAAGAATTAATCTCAAAAATATACAAGCAGCTTCTGTAGCTCAATTCCAGAAAAATAAATGACCCAGTCAAAAAATGGGCCAAAGAACTAAACAGACATTTCTCCAAAGACTTACAGATGGCTAACAAACACATGAAAAGATGCTCAACATCATTCATTATCATAGAAATGCAAATCAAAACCACAATGAGGTCCCATCTCACACCAGTCAGAATGGCTGCTATCCAAAAGTCTACAAGCAATAAATGCTGGAGAGGGTGTGGAGAAAAGGGAACCCTCTTACACTGTTGGTGGGAATGCAAACTAGTACAGCCACTATGGAGAACAGTGTGGAGATTCCTTAAAAAACTGGAATTAGAACTGCCACATGACCCAGCAATCCCACTGCTGGGCATACACACTAAGGAAACCAGAATTGAAAGAAACACATGTACCCCAGTGTTCATCACACCACTATTTATAATAGCCAGGACATGGAAGCAATCTAGATGTCCATCAGCAGACAAATGGATAAGAAAGCTGTGGTACATATACATAATGGAATATTACTCAGCCATTAAAAAGAATACATATGAATCAGTTCTAATGAGGTGGATGAAACTGGAGCCTATTATACAGAGTGAAGTAAGCCAGAAAGAAAAACACCAATACAGTATACTAATGCATATATATATGGAATTTAGAAAGATGGTAATGATAACCCTATATGTGAGACAGCAAAAGAGACACAGAGATATAGAACAGACTTTTGGACTATGTGGGAGAAGGCGAGGGTGGGATGATTTGGGAGAATAGCATTGAAACATGTATATTATCATATGTGAAACAGATCACCAGTCCAGGTTCGAAGCATGAGACAGGGTGCTCAGGACTGGTGCACTGGGATGACCCAGAGGGATGGGATGGGGAGGGAGGTGGGAGAGGGGTTCAGGATGGAGAACACATGTACACCCATGGCTGATTCATGTCAATAGATGGAAAACCACCACAATATTCTAAAGTAATTAGCCTCCAATTAAAATAAATAAATCAATAAATAAGAAAAACACTGGAGTGGGTTGCCATTTCCTACTCCAGGGTCATATGGTAGTTCTATTTTTAGTTCTTTGTAAAACTGCCATACTGTTCTTCATAGTGGCCATACCGATTTACCTTCCCACCAACAGTGTAGGAGAGTTCCCTTTATGACATAGCCTTTTTAAAATATATTTATTTATTTTGGGCTGCATCAGATCTTAGTTGTGACACTCAGGATCTTCACTGTGACATGTAGAATCTTTCCTTGTGGCATGCGGATTTCCCTCCAATTGTGGGCTCTGTAGTTGTGGCACAGAGCTCTCCATTTTCAGGGTGCAGGCTTAGTTGCCCTGTAACATGTGAAATCTTAATTCCCCAACCAGGGACTGAACTCACATCCCTGCACTGGAAGGCAGATTCTTAACCACTGAACCACCAGGAAAGTCCTCTATGAGACAGCTTTTAAAGTGTCAGGTGTATTGTCTGATAAAAAATGAGCTTAAATATATTATAGTTACGGGTATAGCAGATGATCAATAAATTTTTATTAAACAATAGTTATGACTTCTTGATTGTTTACAGTGTACCAGGATCTGGTTATTATTTTACATGAAACTATATAATAGAGTTATTATTATGAGCCTCATTTCAAAAAATGAAGGACATGAGAACAGAAAGGTGAAGTGAAATTCTGCCTGTGGACCAATAGTCAGTAAACAGCAGAGCCAGAATTTAAACTTAGGTATTCTAGCTCTAAAGTGTAAGCTGAAAATAGTGCACAATCTTATATCCAAATAAATGAATTATTTGGTTTCAAATAAAACTAGGGTAAGGAGCCAGAAGACAACAGATGATTTATGATGTCCTTTAATTTTAAGACAGGTTTCCCTTGTAGCTCAGTCAGTAAAGAATCTGCCTGTAGTGCAGGAGACCCGGGTTCGATCCCTGGATTGGGAAGATCCCCTGGAGAAGGAAATGGTGACCCACTCCAGTATCCTTGCCTGGAAAATCTCATGGACAGACGGGCCTGGTGGCCTGCAGTCCGTGGAGTCACAAAGAGTTGGGCAAGACTGAGCAACTAACACTTAATTTTAAGACAGGTCTCCATGTCTTTATCTAGAACTAGATGTAGGCCTGCATTTATTTAATTTCTATTATCAATTTTCAAAATCCTCAAAAGTAGGATATGGAAGACACATTCTAAGTAATCTATTCCACTAATTAGCATACAACTCTATCTACATATTTGTGACTGCCAATATTCATAGACAGGAACAATTAAAAAGTTCATTAAACCTCCTTTGGTTTATATTTCAATTTCATAAAAACATAGCTGAATATCATGTAAATAGGTTTTTCTCTGTAAAAGTATTAGTTGTACTGGTCCCTGGTAGAAAAGAATGAAGTGTAAAATTCTCACACACAGATAGAACTTAGAGCTTTTCATGAATAACCATTATAGAGGCTACTGAAGCAAATCTTTTCAGTAAAAAAAGATATCATATTTTTAACAGAGTTTGTTAGAAGAATTCATTTGCAAATAATTCTTTGTAGTAACTTGTAGGCCTTCTTCCTATATTGTAAAGCTTTTTCTTTTGTTTTTCTTTAAGATAGAGCAAAATAGGTTATATATCTTCATAATCCAACAAATATATTCTAATGTAATTATTCAACCACTGGAAAAATATTTTCATGCTTTAGTTTAAATAATAAAAGTACAATTTAAGATGCAATGTCATTTATCATTCTCAAAACAAGAAAAAAGGAAAATGAGTTTATTCTTCTCACTATTTTATGGGAGAGAAATTGAAGCAAGGCAAACAAAAGCATTTGACCAAGATCTGAGAAGAAATAAACTCATTAAGATGGGCGTGGCTGGTCACTGTCCCATCCAAACCTGCAGAAGAAGCAAATATAAAAATTGTGGAGTGATTCAAATAAAATAGAAGTTTGCTTTTGTGTGTGTGTGTGTTTTTCCTCACAGAACAAGTTGAACTAGATGCTCCTGGCTAGCGGGTGGCCTACTTCCAACTTGTGACTCAGCCATCCCTGGTATCTTGTCATGCTGTTTGCAGCAGGCAGAAAGGAAAACAGAGTGGAGGTGAGCCTTTTGTTGATTAGCCACTGACATGTCTGACTCTTTGCGACTCCATGGACTATAGCCTGCCAGGCTCCTCTGCCCATGGGATTTCCCAGGCAAGAATATTGGAGTGGGAAGCCACTAGGGAAGCCCTGTTTAAAGTACTCTGATCCATTGTCCTACAATCAGGAAGGTCAACACCCACACCATTCTATTTTAATGAGAACACTTTTTCAAAGATGTGCAAAGGAGATTCCAACAAGTCCTTGAATGCCCAACAACCCTCACAGTCAGGAAATTCTTCTTTGTTACTAATTTAAATGTATTATCCTATAGCTTAAACTCAGTTCCTTTTGGATTTTTCTTAGACATACAAAACAGATGTTCTTTTACCCTTAGTATATTACACATTCCCACCTTTCTATATTTAGCCTTGTCCTTAGCAATATGAATAATTCCAGAAACTTTTCCCCACAGGTACAATGCCCAAAATTTTCATTGTATTTATGACTCTCCTTAGAAATCTCTCCAACTTTTCCATATTCCTTGTAAGTTGTCATGGCCCAGAATGAGATCCTCATAATTTAGCCTATTTTTGTAAGTACCTGTTCTATGAGAATATAGCATACAAAGAGTAGAGAGAAAAATGAATCTAATTCCCAAGAAAATGATATTCTACCAACAATAAAATAGAATCTCATCACTATATTTTGTCTTTTTCTTGCCAGTTGCTGCTTTCACATTTGTCACTCTCTTTGTCAGAAGTCTTGGCTCATAACCCAAGTCTCCAGTTACAGAACTGGCAAAACCTCATAACTCCCTTCTCAACACATCCTTATCTCAGAAAAGTCAACACATTTCCCCATAAATGTTGGGAATCTTTTACTTGTTCACAAGCAAGATACTTAAAATATTTCACATTCTAATAGTGCCTTACAGTTTGCAAAATGCTCTAACGTATGTGTTCTCAATGACTCTTTACAACAACCCTATGAGGTAAATTGCACATCTTCATTTGAAGGATGAGGAACCTCAGAACTAGAGGTTAAGTTGTTTGCCTAACAGCACATAGAGGTAAGTGGCCATTGTGGATCACTAATTCAGAGCATTTATCTCCAATTCTAGTGCTCTGCAGAATGCCATATAGGGGCACAATTTCTTTCTTTGTGTTTAAATCTATTGCCTAAGAATCCTAACAAAAATAAATAACATAATTCTTTAGAAGGACATCATGTACATTACATCAATAAAAATAAAAATACATGATTTGGAAGGTATCTCTTATTACTAAAAGAAGGTGCTGAAATTTGTGTTGTAAGACCGATTTTTCATTCAATGATTTCATGAAATATTGGTTTTGACCGTGTTTCAATCAGAGTTTGTCTGTATTCTCGGCAGGAAGGGACAATGTGTTTGCCATTTAATACACAGTAGATGCTGAATAAATATGCATCTGAGCAAGGTCATTATTATTCTTATCTAATTATTTGTGGGGTTTAGCTGGATTCTTTAAAACTCAGCTATACTGTTCACTTGCTGATGAGAAGAAAACACCACACAAACAAATTATCTGCTAGACAAAGATAACAAACTTTTCTAACTCTACGATTTTTTTCTTCATTAAAGTATTTAAGGGCTGTGTGTGTGTGTTTTCAGAAAAAAAAAAAATCTGTTAAGGAGACATTAAAATGCATTTTATGACACTTTAAAAATACTTAATATTTAGCCTAAGTTTCCAGGGCAAATAAATTTCACACATATATTTCTGGCTTATTTTATAGAAAAACCAAATTTATTAATTTGGACTTTTCAGGCACTTTTCATCATCCCACCACTATTTCCCAATGATACCAATATCACCCATTAATCTCCTATCCAAGGGTGAATAATGGTAATTAAAGTAAACCAAACCTCACTTATCCCATGTTTGTATAAGTTTTATTGTCTGTTTATTTGAGTTAGGAAGCATATATAATTTTCAAAGACTCTCCTTACTCCCCATTTCATTTAATAAAATTCTTTCTGGAAAGTTCCTAATGTCAAGTAAGTTTTATCAGTACATATTTCTTTTTTCTCAGGTGATAAATGATTCACAGCTACAGAATTCCCTTTCCAGAGATACATGAGACTTTAAAATCTTTAGTAACTAATAGATTTCAATTTTCTCTTATGTACTCTGGGCAATGCATATTTTGATTATGTTTATAAGAATTTATCTTGGGATTCTTGCTTGGAAATAATCTAGAAATAGATATCATATATGTGGTATTCACTTTTAATCTAATTGTATGGCAAGCTTATTAGCCTAAAAGAGAGACATTTAATTTTGCAACATAATTTCACATTTTATTCTGAATTGTTTCATTTATTTAGCTTATGTCTTAATTAGAAGTAAGTCAAAAGTAATTCTAGAAGATAAGCAAAGTTAGAATTTTTTTCTTTGCTTCACACAAAGAAAAATTTACCAACTATACTTTTGCCAATATGTTGTTATCACATTACTGCTGCTTCTGCCACTTTTTATTTAATTAAAATACCATAATTTTAACAACAGCCTAAATGTTTTAAGTGGAGAAGGAAATGGCAGCCCACTCCAGTGTTCTTGCCTGGAGAATCCCAGGGACGGGAGCCTGGTGGACTGCCGTCTATGGGGCCACACAGAGTTGGACACGACTGATGTGACTCAGCAGCAGCAGCAAATGCTTTAAGTAGGGAGTTTATGTCTTTCAAGTGTTAGCATTATTTATTTTTGCTAAAATGTGTGTTTTATCCTAAATTATTTAAAACTGAGTTTTATACTAGTAGTGAAAGAATGAAACAAATCACACAAGTTTTCAACCAGAAAAGGAACGTGCTTTGAGTTTCACAAAGTATTCATTTCAAGCTTTGCAGGGCAGGTTGTGTTTGTATGCACGTGTGTGTTCAGTTGTGTCCAACTCTTGTGGCCCCATGGAGCATAGCCTGCCAGGCTTCTCTGTCCATGGAATTTTCCAGGCAAGAACACTGGAGTGGGTTGTAATTCCCTACTCCAGGGAATTTTCCCCACTCAGGTATCAAACCTATGTCTCTTGCATCTCCTGCATTGGCAGGCAGATTCTTTATCACTAGAGCCACCTGGGAAATCCAGGATAGGTTAATATTTGCAACCAAAAGTCTGTCATTGACTGAGAGCTTGGCTTTCATGGGAATAACATGGGCAATAGGAGTATCTGGCTAGATGTTGAATGTAGTTTCACACTTAGAGTTTGCTGTATGGAAATCATCTTTATTTTTAAAGCCTTTTGGTTATTCTGTCCTTGGGTTCAGTTCAGTTCGATTCAGTCGCACAGTCGTGTCTGACTCTTTGCGACCCCATGAACCACAGCACTCCAGGCCTCTCTGTCCATCATCAGCTCCCAAGTTCACCCAAACCCATGTCCATTGAGTCAGTGATGCCATCCAACCTTCTCATCCTCTGTTGTCCCCTTCTCCTCCTGCCCTCAATCTTTCCCAGAATCAGGGTCTTTTCAAATGAGTCAGCTCTTCTCATCAGGTGGCCAAAGTATTGGAGTTTCAGCTTCAACATCAGTCCTTCCAATGAACACCCAGGACTGATTTTTGGGATGGACTGGTTGGACCTCCTTGCAGTCCAAGGGACTCTCAAGAGTCTTCTCCAACACCACAGTTCAAAAGCATCAATTCTCCGGGTACTTGTCATTTAAATTTGGGTCCCTCACACTTTGGAAGTTAAAGAAAATAACACAGAGAATTATGCTGAAACCAAACTTGTGCAACCAGGGAGTAATAGATCACAGAGCTATCATGCCAAGTGACAATTATACTATATTTGCTTATGGTTGTGCCACAAGGCATGGTTAGGGATGTTCATTGATGTCTACGCATTTCTATCTAGTAAAAGCCCTGGTATCGAAAACTAAGTCAATGTGCACCACATTCACTAATCAAGCAACACTGTTTCAAATTCTGCCATTTAATAATTTACTTTTATGAAAGCTATAGTTTCTGAGCCAAAATCATGGTGCAAAAGTGTTACAGATACACTTACAGTTGCTTTTCTATAAATCAATGACCAGTTGTTGAAAGGAGAAATGCGTGCAAAGTAATAGATTTAGTAAAAGAACTTTTCTTAATCTTTTCACTTCTATATCAATTGAAAATAGAAAAAGATGGAGCAGGAAAATAAGAAATGTATGAAGTGGGGAGAGAAATACCAGACTATGTATTGGTGCCTCTCTTTCCAAATAGCAAAACAATATGGGCTTATCCTCAGAAATTTATAGCATGAAGTAAGTAAATATTTGTGATTGATAGAGCTACATCATAGATAATGTAGCAATTTTAATTAACTTTACTGTCATATATGTGACAGATACTAGAGACTCTTCATCACCTTGGAAATGTATGGGGCAAAATGCCTATGTATAATTTAGTAAATACATGTTTTTATTGAAGGGACCTACCACATGTTAACTAGGAGGTGGTTGCAAGGGTTAATTTCAACAAGGAAAAAAGATATATCCAGAGTAGTTAAACAGAGTTAAAAAAAGGAAGGTCAGGATGGGAATTTGGCTAATTAAAGATGGAAACAAGTTGGTAGAAGACATAAGATGAAGTAGAAAAGTATTTTTCACGGAAGATACCTAGTAGGTCATCTGTAAAGCCTGCACCTTTGCTAGTAGGCAGGTTAAGTACATATCCCTCCTTTAGTTTTTGTTTTGGATAAATAACATTTTAATTTTGATCAAATAATGAATCATTCCATGTGCTAATCAATACTGTACTAGGACTCTAAGACCTGGGTATCTAGCAACACCCTGGATTTCCTAAGGAGAGTGCCAGCTAATTAGAAGGCAGTATGAAGAATTTGGATAATGGTCTTATCACTGTGTAGAATCAGTGATGTCCCTGGGATTTGAAGCCTGGATCCTAGATGAAAATCTACTCTGGATTCACCAGCTAATGAGTTGACAAAGAAGCAGAGAAACTACACATGAAAATGAGAATTTGGCTTCTTGACAAAAAAAAAGGAAGGGAAAGAGAAAAAAAAAGTCAGTATCAAATCTTCAATCCTGAAATTTAAATTGCTGCTTTGGATCTTTTCTTCTTTTTTTGCCTTTCTTCTCCTTTTGATGAAAAGCTGAAAATGTAAAGCACAAAGGTTTCACCAGCCCAGGAAGCAGATTCATGGCCTAAGTAAGCCCCTGAAAATTTTCCAGATACCCATTCTTCTTTCACACTGGAAGGGGCCAGACTGGGGGCAGTCATTTCATGTAAGTCTTAGATCTTTGCCCCATTACTCACATTGTATGGGAACAGAGCCTTGGCCAGATAAAAGATTCTTGTTAATTTATAATGGTGATAATGTTTTTCATTCAGCAAGCAAGATGTACACAGATGGGCCCTATGTTTCTTGATTTCCGCTCTACAAGACATCGAGAGCAATGTTTTGCACCAGATTCCTGGTGGGAGAGGTAGAAAGGAGATTTTTCATGCTCTGTATAGAAGCTGAAGGATAATAACTCAGAAAGAGTCACTTACAGAGTTTAGGGAACACTGGTGGCTGCTTCATTGTTCTTCTCACAGCAGGCTAGAGGGCAAAAGTTTATCAGAAGAGGAGAAAAAAACCTCAGGGTTAACTGGAACTGAATAGAAATTCAAATAAGTTTAAATAAAATTTTCTCTTGGGCTTTAATTCTGGTCTTTGATTTGCATTCTTTTTTAAAAAAATTAAATGATGTTTTAAATATGGCAGTCCTATTGTATCCTTCTTTTAATCACAAACCTTTGACTTTGGGCATTGTTAATAACATTAAATATTAGGCTTACATTGTTAGCTTAATACTAAGTGGAAAGGATGGCTTTGTAATTGTATGATTTTTCTCACTCAGGCCTTTTCTTTTAATAAGTCAGTTTAAAAATTCAAGAGACAGTCTTATATTAGGGTACTTACTGGAGGAACTACTCATCCAAGAAAAAGGCATAGCCAGTGCAAATCATGTAAAATTTAGAAATTAATGAGTTCTACTAACTGAGTTTATTCTTAAAAATGACTAAAATGCCACTTAAAATGTGTATTAATTACACATACTATATCTTACATTTCTAAATATTGCAAGCCAGTTTTTAAATAACAACTGAAAATAAATGCAATAGAATTACATCACTACTTTTCTACAGAACTTTCAACCCTCTATCAAAAAACTTTTAAACTAGGTTGTTTATCATATAAAATTAACTGTGTTGAATTTTTACATATAATTTAGCAATATATTGTAAGAGTCCCTTAATAGCTATATTTTTAAGATATTTTTTACTTTGAGAATTTCTAAATTTTTTTCACTAAAAAACCTGGAACCTACAGCTTTCTTCTTGCATATCTGTAAATTCATAGAAAGTTGGCCTAAAATCATGGCTCCTTGGTAGTCTGAATGCTCTCTATTCAAATCAGTTTCATAAGTATTGGCTTAAAGTTAAGAAATGATCACTTAATAGTTTATAGAAAGAGTGTTTAGGGATTTTCAGTGGTTTATGTGCAATATTGTGGAAATATTGTTATCAGAAAAACAAATCAACCTGAGCAAAGTTATATCTAAACAGCTTCTATCTTGTAAAAGGAAGAAACATGTATATCTATGTCCATCTGCAATGATTAATCAATATATATTTTGATAAGTAATTTTGTGCTCAGTCACTCAGTCATATCCAACTATTTGTGACCCCATGGACTGTAGCCCATGAGGCTCTCTCTATGGGATTTTCCTGGCAAGAATACTCGAGTGGGTTGCCATTTCCTCCTTCAGGGGTCCTTCATGACCCAGGAGGAGGAACCCACATCTCCTGTGTCTCCTGCACTGCAGGCAGATTCTTTACCACTGAGCCACTGGGAAAGCCCCTGATATATAATTATATTTTTATATATATTATATTAGAGAAGAAAATGGCAACCCACTCCAGTATTCTTGCTTGGATAATCCCATGCACAGGTGAACCTGGCGGGCTTCAGTCCATGGGATCCCAAGAGTCGGGCACGACTTAGCAACTAAACCACCACCACCATATATTATGTATTCTTAATTGTAATATATATTTGACATATATCAGTTCAGTTCAGTTCTGTCGTTCAGTCATGTCTGACTCTTTGCGACCCCATGAACCGCAGCATGCCGGGCCGCCCTGTTCATCACCAATTCCCGGAGTCCACCCAAACCCATGTCCACTGAGTCAGTGATGCCATCCAACCATCTCATCCTCTGTCATCCCCTTCTCCCTCTGCCCTCAATCTTTCCCAGCATCAGGATCTTTTCAAATATATATACTTGATATTAATCAATTTCTATTGATTAATCAATATAAATAGATGAAATGGGTAGCAACATTACTGCAACAAAGATTATTAGTTATCTATCAATATCTACTCTCTCTTTTTTGATAATAGGACTAAATTAATCTGGCAAACATCCTTTTGTTTATACTCTATGTATATAGAATAGATGCGTTCTACAGTTAGTATGGTCATTTGACTAAATTGCCTAGATTCTAAGTAAAAGGATGAGTTGAAAGTGAAAGAGTTAGTCACTCAGCTGTGTCCAATATTTTGCCACTCCATGGATTGTAGCCCTCCAGGCTCATCTATACATGAGATTCTCCAGGCAAGAATGCTGGAATGGGTTGCAGTTCCCTTCTCCAGTGGATCTTCTTGACTCAGAGATTGAACCCTGGTCTCCTGCATCACAGGCAGATTCTTCACCATCTGAGCCACCTGGGAACCCCAATAGGATGAGAGTCTTCTTCTAAAAAGGAGGATATATGTATTCCCAGGCTCTTTGTTTTCAATGATGGGAAATTATAACAACTGGAGCAGTCACCAAGGACCCCAAGAAGAAAATTATGGGTTGAGAGTGGCTGCATCTTATGTTATAACAGGCAGGTAACTAGATATGAGAAGAGAAATGGGGGCAAGGACCAGGTGGCAGGAAATCACACATCTTGTAAACAGCTGGGGTCCATGGGCAGACAAAGAAAAGCAGGAACCTCCAGACTGACAGGAAGCCACACACTTTGGGAGATAAATGTTCTGGGAACAGACAAAGAAATGCAGAGAAAGGTGGGAATCTCCTGCACATGGCTGTAACCTGTTGCTCACTGTGCTCTCATTATAATAAACTTAGACTTGCAGATAAGAAATACCATCATGTACCAGACACCATGACACTTCTGATCTAAGCTAAATAAAGGACAAAAAATCCTCCTCCCCTCTGGAAGATGGAGCTGGGATGAAAATCAGGGACTACATCCCCCAAATTCCTCTCCCCAGTGAATATTCCACTCCTTTATTTGTATGTCCATCAAACCATTCAATCATAAAGGAAATCAACCTGAATATTCTTTGAAAGGAGTGATGCTGAGACTGAAGTTCCAATACTCTGGCCACTGGTACCAAGAGCTGGCTCATTGGAAAAGACACTGACACTGGGAAAGATTAGAGGAAAAAGAGAAGGGGGCAGCAGAGGGTGAGATGGTTAGATAGCATCACAGACTCAATGGACATGAATCTGAGTGAACTCTGAGAGATAGTGAAGGACTGGCATAGTCCTAGGAGAGGAAGCCTGGCATGCTGCAGTCAATAGGGCTGCAAAAAGTCAGACACAACTTAGCAACTGAACAACACAACCAGCTTGCCAAAGAAACCCAGGACAACAACTACTCACCTGTCTGTTCTGAGAGTGTGGAAAGTGAAAAAGTGAAAATATTTATCACTCATCATGTCTGACTCTTTGAGACCCCATGGATCTCAAAGGAGCCCACCAGGCTCCTCTGTCCATGGAATCCTCCAGGCAAGAGTACTGGAGTTGATAACCATTGCCTTCTCCAGGGGATTTTCCTGACCTGGGGATTGAACCCAAGTCTCCTGCATTGCAGGCAGAAACCTAATCGTCTGAGTCACCAGAGAAACCCTCTGAGAGTGTATCCTTGTTTAAATAAATCCTAACTTTACCTTTTTAACTCCAAATTCTCTCCACCAAGAGGCAAAAATCTTAAATTCACTGGGATCATTACCAGCTTTAGATCACAAAACTCTAGATTGTTCTGAAAGAAATAGACAATTCTATGATTTTAAATTCTTAAAGGGATGAGAATACCAAACCACCTGACCTGCCTCCTGAGGAATCTGTATGCAGGTCAGGAAGCAACAGTTAGAACTGGACATGGAACAACAGACTGGTTCCAAATCGGGAAAGGAGTACGTACGTCAAGGCTGTATATTGTCACCCTGCTTATTTAACTTATATGCAGAGTACATCATGAGAAACACTGGGTTGGATGAAGCACAAGCTGGAATCAAGATTGCCGGGAGAAGTATCAATAATCTCAGATATGCAGATGACACCACCCTTATGGCAGAGCTAAGAAGAAGTAAAGAGCCTCTTGATGAAAGTGAAAGAGGAGAGTGAAAAAGCTGACTTAAAGCTCAACATTCAGAAAGCTAAGATCATGACATCTGGTCCCATCACTTCATGGCAAATAGATGGGGAAACAAGGGAAACAGTGACAAACTTTATTATCTTGGGCTCCAAAATCACTGCAGATGGTGACTGCAGCCATGAAATTAAAAGACACTAGCTCCTTGGAAGAAAAGCTATGACCAAGCTAGACAGCACATTTAAAAGCAGAGACATTATTTTGCCAACAAAGGTCAAAGCTATGGTTTGACCTATGGTTGACCTTTTTTCGTCTAGTCAAAGCTATGGTTTTTCCAGTAGTCATGTGTAGATGTGAGAGTTGGACTATAAAAAAAGCTGAGTGCCAAAGAATTTATGTTTTTGAACTGTGGTGTTGGAGGAGACTCTTGAGAGTCCCTTAGACTGCAAAGAGATCCACCGAGTCCATCCTAAAGGAAATCAGTCCTGAATATTCATTGGAAGGACTGATGCTGAAGCTGAAACTCTAATACTTTGGCCACCTGATGTGAAGAACTGACTCATTTGAAAAGACCCTGATACTGGGAAAGATTGAAGGCAGAAGGAGAAGGTGATGACAGAGGATGAGATTGTTGGATGGCATCACCGACTCAATGGACATGAGTTTGAATAAACTCTGGGAGTTGGTGATGGACAGGGAGGCCTGGTGTGCTGCAGTCCATGCAGTCGCAAAGAGTCGGACAGGATTGAGCAACCGAACTGAACTGAACTGATCATTTTAAATCACTATTTTGGATTATTTTTATTATAACATTTTAGCCTGTTAACACATTGCCTACTGAGAAAAAAAATGTGGGAGTGGTTATGAAAAGTACTCAGCAAGTGAGAAATTGCATGTGGCTGGATGTACCAAACAATTTCATGACAAATTTAATCACAGCTAATATATGTCTACTTATTCCACTCAAAAATGGGAGTATAATGATATGTAGTTTGATAAATTCCTCTATATAATAAGATTTTAAAACTTTAATTTCAATTATCTATGCTGTTTTTACCTACTAAAATAAAAAAACAGCATTTCATCTTCTACTTATCTATTCATGTCAACAGTTCTTGATATTAGTACAGGAAGTAATGAACTGGGGGAAAAATGTAGGATGAAAAATTTCTTCACCTTTATTATACCTGCCCTCATACCAATTTCAAGAGTGAAAGATACCATGCTTTTTAAACTGTACGGTTTTAGACTAAGTTCAGTAGATTTCCATGATGTATGTGAAAGTTTTTTGAAAAATGAAAATACAATACACTATCAAATTATAAAGGGTTATTATTAGTTTTATCATCATTATTATCCAGAATTTTCTTTCAAATTGTGGCAGCTGCTGATCCAAAGCTTGAGAACTGCAATAGAGAAGGAAAAAGAGATATGTAAGGAAAAAAGAAAAGAATATTCTGTAGTAGAATAATTATATTTCCAAAATGTCTGAATTTAGAGTTCATGCTTTAAATGCTTTACCATCAAATAATCCATAGCTACATACATACACGAGTCATTTTGGATAAATATATGAAAGTCAGTGGAATACAAAACTCTGAAACAAGAATTATTTAATTTGTCATCGAGCAATGTGTATATTTTATCATTACTGATTCATTTTCGTAAAGAAAACAGTTTAAAAAATTACATAGCTTATACCTTTGCAATCTTGATGATATTAAGTTATCTAATATGGTTTATAGTTATATGGAGGACTAAAACATGCATGTGATCATTTAGTTGGATTCTTTCAAAATTGAAAGCAAGTTGAACTACTTAAGGTCTCTCTTTTTATTTGTTTTGTTTAGAGTAAATGTTGGCAACTTTTTTTAAAGGAACAAGTAATCAATATCTTAGGATTTGTGGGCCATGCAGTCTCTGTTGCAACTATATAAACCTGCCACTTCATGCAAGATCAACCATAGATGATAAGGAAATGAATGAAAATTTTCTGTGTTCCAATAAAATGATTTATAGATCATGAAACCTTAATTTCCTACAATTTTCACATATGCTGATATACTACTATCTTTTGATTTTTTTTCAAGCACTTAAAAGTATAAAATTAACAGGCCTGACAAAACTGGCAATGGGCCATATTTTATCTGCAGGCCCTATTTTGCCAACCTCTGTTTTAGAATGATCACAAAATCAAATCAATATATACAGATACATTAACCTATACAAGGTAAATTTTTAAATTCTACCTTATTTAAGTCAATTAAAAGGGTTACAAGAGGTCATCAAAATTCATTCATTCAACAAATATTAGTGAGATCCTTCTGGCTCCCAAGTAGATAATACAAAGAGAGAAAGTCTCTGCCTAGTGGAATTATAGTCCATTTTGTAAAAAAAAAAAAAAAAAACATTAATAAGTAACTCATGCAATAAACTGATAGTGTCCATCAACTACAATTTTTAGATTAATTTAAAAAATTAATATTTAAATATATTTAATCACTTTAATAATCATTAAATTGTTTAATTATTAAATTAAAATAATATTTAATTATAAATATAATTAATTATATGGTTTTATAATAACTTACTTTCAATAATCAAATGTTCTAATAATGAAAAGTGAAAAGTGAAAGTGAAGTCGTTCAGTTGTGTCCAACTCTTTGCGACCTCATGGACTGTAGCCTACCAGACTCCTCCATCCATGGGATTCTCCAGGCAAGAATACTGGAGTGGGTTCTGATAATATGAGAAAGCTAAGTAAATAGAATATTAAAATTTTAGATGAGTAGCTCAAAGATACAAACTGAACTTGACTTAGCATATGGAAAAATGTATACAATGACTTTGTATTTTAATATCTTGGCCTAATTTAATTGATTAAGTCTCAGAATGTTCTTACATTAGATCCACTACTCTTCTTTACAACTTCATGATCATTCCATTTTGTCTGCTTGAAGGGACCCAACGTATAAACTTCAATTTATATTATATCGTCTGCTCTGAGAAACCATATATCTCATGACTAAAGAAAAATGAAATAAATATGAGCCCAAATTTTTATCAGATTAATTGAAATATATAAACATACTCTTTAATCAACTCTTTTCATTGAACTAACTCTTACACTAACAGAAGAAAAGAAATCACATTATTTTACTGAATATATTTTCCATGTCCATTTCCTTTTCTTTTTTAATATTTATTTATTTGACTGCCCCAGATTTTAGTTGCAGCACACAGGATCTTAATATTTCCTTTTTTGTCAGTGATTACTTCTGCATAAAGAAAAATAATTATTAACTTGACTGTCCACTGTGAAGAAGATGCTAGATACACATTTAATTTTCCCAGAGCAGCTAATTTATACCAATGGCTTTCAAATATTTTCCAAGTTCAGTAATGTGGGGAAAAAAATCATGCAGCTATATAGCAGTTCAATATACACTGTGTTCAAGTTAAGTTTAAAATTATTCTAAAGAAAGAAAAAATATTCCTTGAAAAATGAGGTCAGACATAGAAATAATCCATACTGGGGTCATGTTAAAGTAGTAGGATCCAGGTTCACATTACATTAAGCTAAATAATTCTTACAATATCTGAACTCTGAAGAAAAGAGGAAATTGACAGTGCTCTCAAACACTAAGAATTTAGAAATAGAAAAACACAATGAAAACATGTTTTTGAGTATTTGTCAAAATGTGTTTTACAGATCATTAATCCCATACAGAGTCCACAAGGAAAAGATATAATAGTCAAGCAATTTTGGGAAATACTAACACAACATTTCCTTCTAAAAGGATCAAAATGTGCATTAGTACATTAATTGCACTGAGAAATCCTGCAGTAAGGGAAAAATTTAATTTGTTTAACTGTTTCCCTATTTGACCTTTGACTAATCCTACCCACTAAAATACCCTTTAACAACTGCCATATGGAAATATTTAGGAAAACCTTAGACTAAAGCAAGGGTCAGCAAACTTTTTAGAGAAGGGTCTAATAGGAACTACTTTAAGGCTTTGCAGTCCACATAATCTCTGTACCAACTACTCAACTCTACTTTGAAGCATGCAAATAACTACAGTTGATATGACAGTGAAGGAGTGTGGCCATAATCCTTCAAAACTTTGTATACAGAAACACAGCAGACAAGCTTTAGTCAATGGGCCATGATTTGCCACCCCTTGAAATACAGAGGCATATGCTCTCTGCCTGCATGTGCACTCAGTCTCTCAGAGGTGTCTGACTTGAGTTGGCTTGGGCTGTAGCCCACCAGGCTCCTCTGTCTATGGAATTTTCCAGGCAAAAATACTGGAGCAGGCTGCCATTTCCTACTCCAGGGAATCTTTGCAACATAAGGATCAAAACTGCATCTCTGGTCTCCCCTGAACTGGCAGGCAGATTCTTTACCACTGAACCACCTAGGAAGCCCAGGATAGAGACATGATCACTCTTAAAAACAGCTGAAAATATATCATCTTTATCCATTAGGGTTTATTTTCAGGTATAGTTTCAGGAGCAATAACTGAAGAGTTTCCTGAAATTTCACTTTGACATGAAAAGATATATGCAGGCAGTGATTGTCTAGTTTTATCAACTATGCTGAATAAAAGAAAGACACCACAAGTGTTAACATATCTACTGCCTTCAACTCAAAACAAGTAGATACCTACAGGTTAGTAGATGATCTGAGATAATTGTACCTATTTTAAACAGTTATATGTTTCCAACAAATGTAGAGGATTAAGCTGGACATATACCTCAAAAAAGGCTTGCCTGGTGGTTCAGGTGGTAAAGAATCTGCCTGCAGTGGGGTAAACCTGGGTTTGATCCCTAGGTTGGGAGGATCCCCTGGAGAAGGGAACGGCTACCCAATGTAGTCTTCTCGCCTGGAAAATTCCATGGACAGAGGAACCTAGTGGACTACAGTCCATGGGGTTGCAAAGAGTTAGACACAACTGAGTGACTTTCACATACCTCAGAAAACAGTTAACAAAAATATATTTGTTAAATACAAAAGAAAGTTGAAAAGATGCTTCTTATGCTCTTAATTTAATACTAGTTAGTAATTATGTAATTTTGTAATTATATAATTAGTAATTCATAAAGTGACGTATTATTCTAGGCAAGTGACTGAATTTAAGGAGTAAGTTGAATTGTTTCCTTGCATACACCTAGTGATATCTACCCTACCTAAGATCCCATCAAAACTATATTATCATCTCATGGAAATAGCATCAGGTAACTAAACAACAAATAATGATGCAGAATACAGTATTTTCCTCATTACACTTCCTTTCTTGCTTTTAATCAGTTACTTAGAATTCATGTAGCATATCAATTAGCAAAAAAATGTTAGCAGGTATTACAGTCCTGGCTGCCAAGATCAGTTTTGACCATTTTGTTCATTTCTTCAATTCTCTGGAGATTCAAAAGCCCTTTGACAATGTTATTAAATGATCTTTTATTTTTCTCAGTAAACGTCATTTCCCTAATCTAGTAATTAGTAAAAAACAAAGACCAATTTCCTCAGTGAATGTTGCTCACTCTCCTTTTTTTTTTACTGAATCTCTGCCATTTGCTATTTCTCACCAAAAAAATAAAATTAGGTTATTATTATTAATAACTAACATTTAATTAGGTTGTTTGATCTTTGGTTGAACAAGTTTGCAGATTTCCATTACCATACCTACAAAGATCAGCCCAACTGTTTTAATGAATATTGATGTCTTTATACAATGACAAAGCCCTTTATTCTCTGGCTACTAAATTACCAGGCAGTGATCACAAGAAAACACGTAATGCACATAAACAGAAATCCTTAATTTTTCACAGAAATCTAATTTCAGAAGAAGGATATAGGTCAATAGTTTGTTTTGTGTGATCATAATTACATCAAGACAGAACTTTAATAAACAGAAGATTTTCTAATTATTCAGATTTTAAGCATAAATGTTAGTAGCTAAATTCATACAGAATTGATTAAGATCTAATTTCCACAGTACTCCAGTTTCAATGGACTATGTCATCAGAATCTTTGATTTGCCATACAAGGCCTTTCCTTACATGGCTAAAATGTACCATTCTGTTTCCAAACCCCATCATTACCCCTTCCACCCTTACCACCACTCCCTCTTAGCCATTTTATGTGATGCTACGAAGGTACCATGTTACAGATTTCTACTAAAATATCCCATCCTGGCTCATGCACCTATGACTCTGCACATGCTTTCCTCTTACCAAAAACAACCTTCTCCACTTCATCTACACAGTTAATGGCTACTCTCAAACACTCAGGCCAAGCATTTTTTTTCCTTCTATTCATTCATTTATTCAGAAGCATTTGGACTATCTCCTATGTGCAGATGCTGTTTATGCACTGGAGAGACAATTGTGAACAAGATGGTCCCTACTCTCAGGGGGTTTACATCTGGAATAAGGAACACAGTAAACAAATGAATAAACATGATAACTATAAACTGTGAAAATGGCTGGAATGGAAGTAAATGGGTGATGCAAGAAAGGATAAAGTGTGGGGAAGCATAATGTTAGGTGGGCAGTGAGAGAAGGACTTTCTGCAGCTACATTCCAGTGGAGACTTGAAGATGAGAAGGGGCTTGGCCAGCATGACTGGAGCATAAAACCATGGTGGAAGGAGATGAGGTTTCACTCCCTAACTTCTTGATCCCATCCTCCTGAACTCAGTCCACGAACAACCTTTTTCATAACAGCACTCATTATGATGTTAGGATCGTCTGCCTCCAACTCAACTTTGAACAATTTGAGGGCAATTACCATATGCTATACATCTTTATATCTCACAGCCTCTTGGGATCAAGTACATGGCATATGTCCGAAAAATATTGTTCACTATTAGCACTAGTGGTAAAGAACCCACCTGCCAATGCAAGCAGACATTAAGAGATATAGGCTTGATCCCTGGGTTGGGAAGATCCCCTGGAGGAGGAAATGACAACCCACTCCAGTATTCTTGCCTTGAGAATCCCATGGACAGAGGAGCCTGGGAAGCTGCAATCCATAACGTCGCACAGTCAGACACTATTGAAGTGTCTGAGCATGCATGCATGCATTAATTTCTATACCTAAATTCTTGATCCTAACCAATTCTGATGGCTGTGAGGAAATCATTTCATTTTCCAGATTTATCCATACCATTACCTTCACTATTAACTCCATGCATAAACAACCTCAAATATTTCCAATTAAAAAAATAAATCTCTGGGACTTCCCTGTGGTAGAGTGGCTAATACTCCATGCTCCCCATGAAGGTGGTCTGGGTTTAGTCCCTGTTTGGCGAACTAGATCCCACATGCTACAACTGAAGAACTCTCCTGCTGCAACAAAGATCGAAGATCCCACATGTAATCAACGACTCAGTGCAGCCAAATATATAAATAGATAAATGTTATAAATACATAAATAAATATTATAGATAAATAAATCTCCTTTTAGCCCCACCTCCCCTCTACCCAGATCCTCTCCAGTTCACTTTTTGAAAATTTCTTGAGGGAGCTATTCACTCATTGTTTCTGCTTCCTAATTTTCCCCATTCTTCCCCAGCTTACTGCAATTTTGCTTTAGTTTGGGGATTTTTCATTCTTCAGCACTGACAGAGCTGCTTGTTCTGTGTCCAAACTCGGGAGTCGAATTGTGTGATTCAAATATTTGTTTTGTTTTATAAGATGAGGCAGAGGCCATAACCTCTCTGTGCCTCAGTAGCCTCATCTTGTAACATGAGGATAATAATAGCATCTAACCCACAGGTTTGTTAGGAGGCTTAAATGACCTATTACATGTGAAGTGTCTGGCAAAGCTAGAAGATGGCAAAGCACGTAGATGTTCTACGTGCCCTACATGTAAAGCAGTTGCTTTGTTTTCATGGTAGAATGACTCATCACACTGACTCTCCTGTAACTCTTCTTGGTCTTGACCTTTTTTCCTCCCATAGCTTCCCTATCTCCACTGTTTCTTCATTTCCCTTCTCCCTTTTTGGCCATTATTTCTCAATTTCATAAATCCCTTTCCTCCAATATCTCCTCAATGTTAATGTCTACCAGGGCTCTGTCCTTTTTTCACTTTACACCCTTCATTCAAATCCATCCATTTCAATTATCATCTCAATCTTAATGAACTCCAAATCATTACCCCTAAACCAGATCTTTTTTTTTTTTCAGACCTCAAGGCACCACCCCTGTTAGATTGCTCCCATCTAGCTTTTCAGCAAGACCCTCAGCCTCAATACCTCTACCCTTGAAATCAGTTTTGTAACTCTTCTGGGGCTCCCTGCCTGCAGAAACTAAGAGGGACCCAAATGTAGCTCAGGAACCCAGTTCGGAAATATTAAGTGATTCCGAGACTCTGCTCTACCTCTTCTTCTCTTCCTTTTAATCAGTCTCCTTTCCACCTTCTGGGTCTCCCACAATATCTTCCCCCTGGTCCATTTCCACTGCCACACCTTAGACCACCTGCCATTATCTCTCATCTACAGAAATGCTCTTAGCTGATCTCCATGCCTTCAGGCTCACAAACTTCCAATCCCTTCATACACAACAGCCAACAAGATCTTTCTAAAACACAAATCTGATCACGCCATTGCCCTGTTTAAACCCCCATGATGACTCCCCAAAGCTTTCAGGATGCAGTTCAAACTCCTCAGTTTAGTTCAAGCCCCTCCGCCTGAGCCAGATCAGTGCCCTTAACAGCTCCCTCCCCACCAATTCAGGAGGCTGCAAGTGCCCTATAAAAATCTGCTGCAGCTATGTTCTGGCTGCTCGGGAAATTCCTCTCAGCTTCACATCATGCATGGGTTTCAGCTTTGAGAGTCTGCTCTCATCCTGAGTCCCTGCTTTCCTTTAGTTGCTGCCTTCACCCTGAACGCTACCTGGTCGCCTCCTTTGACATCAGGTGCGCTGGCTTTCAGTTTTTCATTCTCTCCAAAGTATGGTCTCTTTAATCAACGCTTGCGCTCTATTGCACACTGGTCCACGGGTAAGGAACATGAGAGCCCTGACTTCTGAGCCAGGCTCCCCTGACACCACCCCTTCCCCCAGTCTCAACCAGCATCCAGTTTCCACCTGCCTTGAAGAGGGCATTAGACTACCTGACCCAGGGACCAAATCTTTATCTCTTGCATTAGCAGGTGGATTGTTTACCACTGAGCCGACAGGGAAGCCCCTACTACATCATAAGTACCTAATAAATGATTTTTCAGTGAATGAATGAACAAGTTAATTTTATAATCCTGGAATAAATTGAATATGTGTGATTTAAAAACATTTGTTGGATATAAGAGAAATTTCACTTCACAAGGATTTGTGAACAGCTTCAAGTGTGTCTTAATACCAGTATTTTAAAACTAAATATATTCCAAAGTATCTCTATGAGTCTCAGGATACACTTCTACTTGTAACTTAGACTTATAATGTATTGAATCCTTTAAAAATAAATCAATACCCATCAATTTCTTTCTCTAGAAGGCCTGTATGATGAGGCAGGGAGTCTCAGCAGAGGCTATTCAAATGCAGAGTTATGTAGTGTATTTGATGTGGATAGATTCCCACCAGGAAATGAAATAAGATACCCTCATTCTTTCTCATAGTGCATTTTCAAGGCTGTGAGGAAAGAATATTTGCATTGCAACATTCTAAGCAACTCAACTCCTATAGTGTTTCTAATTGTGCCTTTTATACCTGACACTATTATCCCTAAGACTAAATGCAAAATTATTGAACATAGAAAGTTATAGGATATATTATTAATTCTGGTAAAGACAAATGTCTGCAATACAGAATGCTGATATTATTTTGCCTAATATAGCACTTCATAGTTGTAAGCCCTAACAAACACATACACACACACAAAACTAAAGCAAAATAATCTTTAACTATGTTTAAATAGTACATGATATATAATGCTAATAATAGTCAAGATTTACTGAGTGCCCACAACAAGCCAGAAGCTGCTCGTAGAACTTTATGTATATTTCAACATTTAGGTCTTAAAACAATCCTAAGGAACAAAAATACTATTATCTCCTTTTATCCTTGAGGAAAGGGAGACAGAGAAAAATAAATAGCCTGAAGTTATACAGTTAGTGATAAAGCCAGGACAGAAATTGAGGCATTCTAATTTCAGAGCTCTGCTTTTAATTTCTTTACCATCTTGTCTTCGTACATATCATCAGTTCAGTTCAGTTCAGTTCATTTCAGTCGCTCAGTCATGTCTGACTCTTTGCAACTCCATGAATTGCAGCACACCAGGCCTCCATGTCCATCACCAACTCCCGCAGTTTACTCAAACCCATGTCCATCGAGTTGGTGATGCCATCCAACCATCTCATCCTCTATGGTCCCCTTCTCCTCCTGCCCCCAATCCCTCCCAGGATCAGGGTCTTTTCCAATGAGTTAACTCTTCGCATCAGGTGGCCAAAGTATTGGAGTTTCAGCTTCAACATCAGTTCTTCCAATGAACACCCAGGACTGATCTCCTTTAGGATGGACTGGCTGGATCTCCTTGCAGTCCAAGGGACTCTCAAGAATCTTCTCCAGCACCATAGTTCAAAAGCATCAATTTTTCGGCGCTCAGCTTTCCTCACAGTCCAACTCTCACATCCATACATGACCACTGGAAAAACCATAGCCTTGACTAGACGGGCCTTTGTTGGTAAAGTAATGTCTCTGTTTTTTAATATGCTATCTAGGTTGGTCATAACTTTCCTTCCACGGAGTAAGCGTCTTTTAATTTCATGGCTGCAGTCACCATCTGCAGTGATTTTGGAGCCCCAAAAATGAAGTCTGACACTGTTTCCACTGTCTCTCCATCTATTTCCCATGAAGTGATGGGACCAGATGCCATGATCTTAGTTTTCTGAATGTTAAGCTTTAAGCCAACTTTTTCACTCACCTCTTTCACTTTCATCAAGAGGCTTTTTAGTTCCTCTTTGTAAGACAAAGATTTGAATGGCTTTAGCAAGAAAAGCATTTAAAAAAATTAAACTGAAAATGCTCTCCTTGCCACTGTTGCTGTTTACTCTGGAAGTCATGTCTGATTCTTCTGCAGTCCCATGGACTGTAGCCCACTAGGCTCCTCTGTCCATGGAATTCTCCAGGCAAGGATACTGGAATGGGTAGCCATTCCCTTCTCCAGGGGATCTTCCTGACCCAGGGAAGGAACCCACATATCCTACACTGGCAGGCAGATTTTTTACCACTGAGCCACCAGACAAAACCCAGTATGATTCATGTGTACACTTATAGTCATAACCACCACTCTATCTCCTCCCCACCACACAAAACAGTGCTTCACCTAATACCATGACACATGGTAGAAAGAAAGAAGAAAGTGAAGTCACTCAGTCATATCTGACTCTTTGTGACCCCATGGACTGTAGCCTGCCAGGCTCCTCTGTTCAAGGGATTTTCCAGACAAGAATACTGGAGTGGGTTGCCATTTCCTTTTCCAGAGCACACGGTGGAGACCCTGGTGTATAAAATGCTCCTTAAAAAATGTGATAATGACACAAATACATATCAGCAAAGATATAATTTAATCAATAAATTTTAAAACCTCAGATTAAGGACTATAATAAACACTTGTTTTTAATATACTATCAATAATTGTGTGGATAGAAATTATCATATCCATTTTACCAATATTTTCTGTAGTTTACACAAAGTAAGTAAAAGTGGTAAAGCCAGGATTCAAATTCAGGTCTGCATTACTACAAATTTTAATGTTGTCATGATGTTAAGCACTTTTAACTGTACAATCTTACCATGGAAAGAGTCCAAATATTGGCTTAAATTTGACACAGTCCTGCTCAGCTTGATAATGCTGTGCTTCGTTTAGTCCCTGATTTCTAGCTGCACAATTAGGAAACAGCAGTGCCAATTTACAGGTATTACATATATGAAACAATAAATTCATGTGTATATATATATCATTGTTTTGCTCCAAGTACTTTTTTTTTACTCCCATTTTAGTTCTTTTTTAGTTGCTAATGATCAGTTGCTCAGTCGTGTCGGACTCTTTGCCACTCCATGGACTGTAGCACACCAGGCTCCTCTGTCTGTGGAATTTTTCTAGGCAAGAATACTAGAGTGGGTTGTCATTTTCTTCTCCAAGAGATGTTTCTGACCCAGGAATCATACAGGTGTCTCCTGCATTGGCAGGTGGATTCTTTACCAGTGTACCACCTGGGAAGTCCCGTCAGTTGCTAATGGATACACTTAAAGGAACAGGATTCTGAATCCTGATGTTCTAATGGAAGAAGGAATTAGGGACTAAGCAAGCTTCCAGGTGACCCTAGCAGAGCCCTTCATTCCTATTTCCATATGAGCAGTGTTGCTTATGAAGTCAGTGGGACATGTGAGTGTAAAAGAATTCTAGAGAAGCCCAAGAAAAACTGATGATTCAATACATTGTTCAAAACACATTTAAAACAAATGAAAATATATCTTGAAAAAAGTCTCCTAAAGTATTCAATTTTTATGCTAATCTAAAACCAAAAATACACTTAATGGAAAGTAATGAAGTGTAAAATACAAGTTTCATATTTATTGAAGGTAAGACTAGAAAGAATAGAAAAATACTCATCATCTAACAAAACATCTCACCATAGTAGACATTCAGTAAATATTTATTGAATAGGGAATTGAGAGGGAAGTTCAAGAGGGAGGAGATATATGTATACCTATGGCTGATTCTTGTTGATGTTTGACAGAAAACAAAATGCTATAAAGCAATTATCTTTCAATTAAAAAATAAATAATTATTTAAAAATATTTATTGAATAAATGAATGAGGTTTACATTTGCTTCTATAAAATAGGTTACATTCCGCTAAAGGTTACTGTTTGGTGAACTATGTTATCAAAATTATTATAAATAACTATAAAATCTAGCTAAGACCTTAAAACATAAAATAACTTAAAAATGAAAATTTTAATGCCTTAAAATAATTTTCATCCACTTCAATTTATCTCATTAATGTGTCTCTAGTTAGGTGAATAGTAGACATATTTGAAAATAGCTCTGTTACTTTTTAATAACTACACAATTAAAATCATTCTGTGCTATTAAATGGTACTAGACTTCCTCCAGGATGTAATAACATGCTAAGGCATTAAAACAAAAGATGCTTTATGTTGTTGCTTAGGATCTTGTTTATTAAAGATTTTCTATCATTTTCTTGAAAATCAAGAGAAAAACACTTTTAATTTTTATTAAATTAAGTTACAGGCTAACCTAACTTGAATGAGCTCTCATTCAAGTGTAATATTCTCCCCATCTATAATTCTCTACAATTGGTAACAACTCTATTCTTTCAAGGGCTTCCCAGGTGACCCTAGTGGTCAAGAACCCACCAGCCAGTGCAGGAGATATAAGAGACACAGGTTTGATCCCTGGGTCAGGAAAATCCCCCAGAGGAGGGCATGGCAAACCACTACGTTATTCTTGCCTGGAGAATCCTATGGAGAGAGGACCCTGGCAGGCTACAGTCCATGGGGTCAAAAGGGGTTGGACATAACTGAAGTGACTTAGCATGCAAGCAATTCTTTCAAAATATGCTATGATTGTGCTCATTTCACATGCTAGTAAAGCTATGCTCAAAACCCTTCAAGGTAAACTTCATGAAACAATAACTTTCAGATGTACAAGCTGGGTTTAGTAAATGCAGAGGCACCAGAGATCAAATTGACAACATCCACTGAATCATGAAGAAAGCAAGGGAATTTCAGAACAACATCTATTTCTGCTTCATTGACTATCCTAAAGCCATTGACTGTGTGAATCACAACAAACTGTGGAAAATTCTTAAGGAGATGAGAATACCAGACCTGTCTCCTGAGAAATCTGTATGCAGGTCAAGAAGCAAAAGTTAGAACTGGACATGAAACAATGGTCTGGTTCAAAATTGGGAAAAGAATATGTCGAGGCTGTATGTACAAAGTGCATCATGTAAAATGCAAGGCTGGATGACTCACAAACTGGAATCAAGAATGCCAGGAGAAATACCAACAACCTCAGATATGCAGATGATGCCACTCTAATGGCAGAAAGTGAAGAGGAACTAAAGAGCCTCTTGATAAACGTGAAAGAGGTGAGTGAAAAAGCTGGCTTGAAACTGCACATTCAAAAAAGTAAAATCATGGCACCGGGTCCCATCATTTCATGGGAAATAGAAGGGGGAAAATTAGAAGCAGTGACAAAGTTTGTTTTCTTGGACTCCAAAAAAACTGCAGAAGGTGACTGCAGCCATGAAATTAAAAGACACTTGCTTTTGGAAGGAAAGCTATGATAAGCCTAGGCAGCATATAAAAAGCAGAGACATGTTTGCTGACAATGGTTCATATAGTCAATGGTTTCTCCATAGTCATGTACGGATGTGAGAGTTGGACCATAAAGAAGGCTGAGCACCAAAGAATTTATCCTTCCAAATTGTGTGCTGGAGAAGACTCTTGAAAGTCCCTTGGATTGCAAGGAGATCAAACCTGTCAATTCTAAAGGGATCAATTCTGAATATTCATTGGAAGATCTGATGTTGAAGCTGAAACTCCAATACTTTGGCCATCTGATGGGAAGAGCCAACTCATTGGAAAAGATTTTGATGCTGGGAAAGATTGAAGGCCAAAGGAGAAGGGGGTGGCAGAGGATGAGATGGTTAGATAGCATCACAGACTCAATAGACAGGAACTTGAGCAAACCCTGGAAGAAAGTGAAGTACAGGGAAGCTTGGCATGCTGCAGTCCATTGGGTCACAAAGAGTCACAACTTAACAATTGAACAAAAACAATGGCACAATTCTTTGCATCAGTTGACCAGAATTTACAGAGTAGAAAATGTGTTGTTATGAACATGAAATGACTCTAAACAAGTCTGACCAGAAATAAGTTAAAAGGCATCCTGAATAATTAGGATCACTTTTCATTGAAGGAGTAGAGGATGACTCTTTCAGAACTCTGCCAAGGTATGGCTAATCTCACCAACATATTTTTGCTTTTGCTGGTTGTGGCAATTAAATATCAGACATCAAAACCTAGATTAATAACATTTTGGTCCTATAGATCATTTTTGCATTTTAATTGTTTTGAATGTCTTTGATACCACTTATATGATATTTTCTAAAGTTAAGCTAAAAAGTGGGCTTGTTTCTACTTCACTTTTTCTGAAGAACAAAGCCAGAACAACTATAATTTTTTAAAGTATGAACTCTATATTACTATTTTAATAGTTATATAAAGTTAATTTGATTTTTTGTCCACTTAAGTGACAGCAGGTATTGATACTGTTGGTAAAAAAAAAGTGTCATTAGTCAAGTGCCCTTTTTGTATATACTTAGTAATGTCTCACATACATTAATATTGGTACAGATTAATTCCCTAATTTTAAAAATTTTAATTAAAATATTTGGCTTTGTGACAGATTAAAATGTATCTCCCTGAACCATTTTTGTATCCCTTTACAATATCTGTCCTACACAGAAATCCTAGTTTATTCTGGCTCTGATTCAATCTTCCAAAATTTCTTCTCTGTTTACTTCAGTCTTTTGGAAGCATTCCAAGTTTGTCTCTAGTCACTGAAAGGAGATGAATGAAATTGAAATTGCATTTACTGTTCTTTTGACTCTTATATTTGTGCTCAAAGACAGATCTAATTTTGCTGACACTTTTCAAAAAGAAAAATTACCAAATTAATTTATTTTATCAGTCACTAAAACAGGCTTTATTCACAGCTAATATAGCATTAGTCCCATTCTTTTATTAAACAATAAAATCCTTATTAAAGAATAGATTACTATTTTCCTGGGTACAGCTATAAAAAGCTGTAGACAATCCTAAGCATTTGGGAGTAATCTAAACATTAAACTCCTTTTAGAGTTGAAGAAACTGAAGCCTGGAACAGGGGAGAGATTGATTCAAGGTCACATGGCTAATTAGTGGCCAACTTGGAACTGGAAGTCCAGTCTAGCAAGAGTTCCAGGCTCTTCTCACTACTGTGACTGCCTGCAGGACTTCTCAGATTATACAACTGCTGATTTGATCTTCAAAGTTTTTTATGGAATGTTGAAAAGTCAACTATTTCGCTCATTCCTTCCATTACTGTGCACTGATGTTATCTTGATCTTTCTCAAAAGAGAAACAGGAACAAATAAATATCAAAAATCATTATGTGTCATAAATATGGAGAAAAGTATTTACAAACCATATATCTTGAGAAAATATGTAGCAGCTAGATGATAAGGTGATAAGCACTGTAGAAATAGATGACAGATCCAGAGATTGATAGATAGAAAATTCGCCCACTATTACATTTTCAATACATAACACTTAACTCCACAAAGGTTTTTGTGCACACAAGCAAAAGAACCCTCAGCTTAAGGGCATCTATGAATTTTTAGTAGTCTAGGCAAATATTTCAATTCAAAAATACATGTCAAGTATTGTCCTACAAAGATATAAAACACTTTAAATTGCTTGAGAGAAGATGCTTTGCACAAGACAAAATAAAGTTATTATAATGACTTGCTTATGTACTATATTCTTTTGATTATTAGCGTATGGTATACAAGCATCTGCAAAAGACTGAGAAATAAACATGGACCTGGTCTAATACAATAGCTTTGTTTCAGAAAATTCATGAATTAATTTTTTGGTAAATCATAATCTTATTTTTGAAATGCATTCCAAGCTTTCTATTTAAAGGACCTCCGAAGTAACTCTTACCAAAAATAATTCAAAATAATCACTCTATTTTATCCAGGGAACTGCCGAAAAGAGAAGCTGACTAAGTAACCATGGCAGGCTGTTTAAGGAGCCAGCATTATGATGGAGTAAGCACGCTAAGGTTTTTATCCTTACTTGGAAGATCTGGGCTAGTTCCTGGTCTTGGCAACACTTCATAATCATTTGGACAGCTTGTTAAAAAAACAACAAGTCCCAGCTCTTATCCTAGATTAATTAGATCAAAACCTCTGGGCAACAGTATTGATAATATAAGTATCGATAATACAAGAGCATTTCCACTGGAGTACGGCCACCAAAACCTACAAGCAGTGGGTTCGAGAAAAAACATGAAGAAGCAAATTAGGGACAAAACACAGGCGACTCTTTCAAGGAATTTTGGTCTAAAGGGAATAAATGAAGTAACCATTGGAAGTAGATTCACAGACAAGAGAAGGTTCTATTTGGCTGATTTCTGGTTTCATTTGTTTTCTAAGGTGAGAAATACTGTAACACATACGTGTGTTGACAGGTATGATCCTATAGAAGAGAAGTTTATATCATCAGAGAAGGAAAGAACAATTGCTGGTGTGCTGCCTTGAATAAACGAAAGGAAATGGAATGCAGTGCACTTGGGAAGGAGCTGGACTTGCAGTGGGATAGGAGAGTCTCACCCCTAGGAGAAGAGGAAAGGAAGACTGTATGAGCCCAGATGTAGGGAGAAGGAGAGCTTTGGTGGAAGAAGCACATGGAAGTTCCCTGTAACAGCTTCTATTTTCTCAGTGAAAAAAAGAAATAAGTCACCAAGTAAGAGTGAGAAGTGGGCCTAAGATACTGCATATCTGGAGACAGGGCAGATGCAAAATAATCACACAACTAGATGGATGTAATGCCTAGAGAAATGTCACCACATTGGGCTGTTGTACCAGAGAATCAATGCCTTCCAAAAATAAAATGCATTATCCTCACATGCTTTGATCTTAGCAAGTCTATGCTGGGTCCTAATGACCATCACTTCCTCTTATAGAAGTGTAAAACCACCCTTCTCTAGTTCATTCCAGTCTTCCCAGAGATCAATAAAGCTTGCCATTTTCCAGTTTGCAAAATATTTCTTCACTGTTTCACAACTTGGAATGATATTTGCTTATCTCTAGTTTGCAAATTCCTAGTCTCCAGAATTCCTTGACAGCAAAATCACTGAAAACTTCTCAGCAATCTCATTTTTGAAGCACTCTCAAGAACCCTCAGTATAATTCCATCAAATCAATACATGTAAACTCATTCTAAAATATTAGGACCTCTGTCTCTCCAACCAAAACATAATTCAGCATATTGAGAAATCTCCAACCTAATCGCACTGACTTCTAATCTATCAGCTTGGCCCATCTCATAACCAGTAAATTTTGTATACCCCCTCTGTTTATTTCTGAATTCTTAAATTATCTGAGAGCCTTTAAGCACTTGTAAGTACTTTCAAAGAATAGTTTAGATGAACACACTCTTATCAAATGAATGAAAGACTGGAGGTGACATTTGAACTTCTAGAAAACTGTAAGGATTTGAGAGACTTAGGAACCACATATGCTCAAGAGAAAAGAAAATCATGTTATATTTTTCTCTAATCAAAATGTCTCATCCTTAGTTCAGGCTCCTTTTTTTTTTTTTTTCCCCAGCTCTGGACTTACTTTATTAAGCTCTCCAAAATTCCCCTCAGTCCCAGTCTAAATTTTCATCCTCCAGTTTATCTCACTTTGGAAGATCAACTTTCACATAATTGTATCATTTTATTGATCTCACGGTGATGTGGAAAGCACAGCATGTTTGATTCCCCATACTCCAAGTCCTACTCTGGGTTGTAGGTTAGTTACTTTTGCTTTTTGGTGTATAATTATCTTTATCTGTAAAGTAAGGATGATAAGAAAATTACCTGCAGTAATAAAAATTTCCTCTCCCAATTCTTAGGACATAGTAGTGAAGTCACTCAGTCATGTCCAACTCTTTGCTACCCCATGGACTGTAGCCTACCAGGCTCCTCCATCCATGGGATTTTCCAGGCAAGAATACTGGAGTGGATTGCCATTTCCTTCTCCAGGAGATCTTCCCCACCCAGGGATTGAACCCGAGTCTCCTGCATTGTAGGCAGACGCTTTACCGTCTGAGCCACCAGGGAAGTCTTAGGACATAGTAAGTGCTCAATAAATACATGTTCTGTTCCTTTCTCTGTCCTATTCCCAGAAGGCTCCACTTTTCCAATAAAATTAAGTCCAAAGTAACATTTTTTTCTTTCCTGGTAATGGCAGACAGTAATCTCTATCATTTTCCTTCTTGACTATTTTTCACATTCCATTCAATTCAGAGTGTACTTTACTTGTTCATAACATACACTAACTTTTTAAGTTATTTCATATGTAAAATATCATTAATTCCTAGATAAAGAGATAGAGATAGGTAAAAATATAGACACAAAGAGACAGAAATTGATAGAGACAAGTTTAGCCATGTTTATGTTCAGATAAAGATATGGATATGTTTTTTAAAAATATATGATTTTTATATATCCAACTTTACATATATATAATTTTATCTTAGGTGCAGCAGAAGTAAAGTCTTTTAAGCCTGTCAGATAAACCCTCAAGCCCTCATTCGGGAGTTTTCTCAATATATAATTATAAAAATGTGGCTTAAATTCTCTAAGCGTCCCTATCCTTTGCCTGTGAAATGACTTCTTCACTGCAGAGTTATTATATTTAAGAAGGACAATGCTGGTAAAGTCCTGGCATATAATAGGTTCCCAGTGAGTTATTGTTATTTTTGTATTCAGAAGTCTTACATTTTCTGCAGTGCCACGTGTTTTTTATAGCAACAATAAATAAATGGCTGCTGAGTTGAATTCTGGTATGATTCAATCTTGTTAATAGTAATGAGTAAATTGGCAGGGCTGATGTTTTCAAATTTTAAAAGATGTCATCTTTTGACTGAGTCTTATAACATCTGTGGTAAGGCAGCAAAAAATTACTCCAATGGGTAAGATTTTTTTTTTTTTGACTCACACATCAAATGAAATAGATATATGAGATTATATTGCTGAAGCAGTCCATTTGCAAGCACCTGTGGAAGTTTTCACTATGATGCCCCACATATAAATCAGTAATAAAGGTAGAGGCACATCTACAAATAAAGTCTAGCTTCTGGTACATAGGTCTTCATTTTAAGCTTTCTCTCCTCTCTCTCTCTCTCCCTCCCCTTGTCTCTTCACATATATCTCTGTTAAATATGTATATATGTATATTGTTTTGATTATTGCTTTTTGGATAAGCAAACTTACATAGAAATATTTTGCTATTGATTCTTCTATATTTTTTCCATTTTGTAAAAGCCAGATAGAGCAGTCTAATGAAAATGGCCAATTTCTTGTCATTATATCTTCTGTTTTCCTTTTCATCCACAATATTTTTGGTAAAATAAATAGTAGGAATATATCTAGTATATGTCATTGAAGCTGACTATGAAGGAATTTCCAGGGCAGAAAAACAAAACAGATATTATTGACTTGATAGTTAGAGACTAGAAAAATCAAAAGCTGCACTAGATCTGGAAGAATTACCTCTAAATTGAATCCTGAAAGTAAATCAATTTCTTAGCCTTTTCACATGTTGGCAAGTTAATGGAAACAAATAGGCTTATTTATTTATTTGAGTGATATTCTACTTAATAACGTTTCAGCAAGTGAAAAGAGAAAACTCAAGAAAAATCCAGCATGATTTAAAGGAAATAGTTAAATTTTTTAAAAAGTGGGTTTTTCCCTCTTCAGGTAAATGTTTACATTCTCAATATTGATGAATTGTTTTCACATGTGCCTCATTTGATTCCTATTTCATAGTATTTTGGATCAATATGCTTTACCTAGAGTTATCAGAAACTGGGAGTATATAGTTGTCATTTTTTTAATTAAATAGTTGTGTTTTTTCTTTAATGCACCTAAAAAAGCAACTTCATGCAATGCAAAAAAAAAAAAAAAAATCCAGATTTTGTATATCCCAGATGTACATATATATCCAGATGTACATTCTATATCCCAGAATGTACAATCTTTAGCTCTCTGACCCTGGGAAAGATATTTGACCTCCCTAAGTCTTAATTTTCTCATCAATAAAATGGGAAAGATAATAATACCCTTCTTGCTAATTATTGTAAGATTTAAAATATGAATTTCACAGAAAACCCCTGATAAATAGTCCTGTAAGAATGGACCAGGACTTGTTCTTCTGCGAGTGCATACATATGAGTATTTTCAAAACATTCATTTCTAAGAGTTTTTGAAAGTTTTTAAGACTTTCCCAATAAAAGCCATGAAAAAGGGAATCATAATAGGTTTGCTTCTGAATAAAAAGTTACCATTTGAGCCATACAAATTCTGAAGAAGCACAGACATATATAGGAAGAAATAATGACTCTAAAAATGATTTGCTATGTCCAAGTGCTTCATATATATTTTATCATAAATGTTAGACACCCATCAGGGGATTGTTGTTTCAAAAAAAAAAAGTTCTTAAAACCTTTGCTCTAACATAGATTATAAAGAGTATCCAATGCACTCTAGCTTGTTCAGTCACTAAGCCATGTCTAACTCTTTGCAGCTCCATGGACTGCAGCACGCCAAGCTCCTGTGTCCTCCACTTAACAGAGTTTGCTCAGATTCATGTCCATTGAGTCAGCGATGCTATCTAATCTTATCATCTTCTGCCACCTCCTTCTTCTTCTGCCTTCAATCTTTCCCAAATCAGGGTCTTTTCCAATGAGTCAACTCTTTGCATCAAATGGCCAAAGTATTGGAGCTTCAGCCTCAGTCCTTCCAAAGAATATTCAGGGTTGATTTGCCTTAGAATTGACTGGTTTGATCTTTTTGAAATCCAAGGGACTCTCAAGAGTCTTCTCCAGGACCACAATTCGAAGGCATCAATTTTTCAGCACTCAGCCATCTTTAAGGTCCAACTCTCACATCAATACATAGCTACTGGAAAAACCATTAACTTTGACCCCAAACTTCAAAATCCAGGACTGACTGTCAACCATCATGCTGCCAGTATCTACTTGGGGTAAGTATAATTAACTCCAAAGAAATACTTCAGGCTGGCACAGAAAAAAGATAAGAAAAAAAAAAGAGAGAGAGGACAGCTCTTCTTATACATACCTCCACAGAAAACACTAATTTATACCTATTTCAAGAGTTTTTATATTTATCATACAACTAATTATAAGTTCATTCCAGCACACACCTCTTCAATCAAAGTTTTCTGCCAACAATGCCCTGTGTGGCCTCAGAACCAAAAAAGATATCAGATACCAATAAATAGTTAATAATTAAAACTGGAGAAGGGGTATTCAATTTCAAATCCAATCTTTAACATGAAGCTATTCCTTAAAGCTTTAAATTTCCCACTGCAGAGGGATGCAATGCTATAAATTAAAATATTAAAAAATAAGACATATACTTAAAGTGTGGTTGAGTTCCAAGGCTACTTCAAACTCAGTAGCCTGTGAAATAAATACAGATATAGTGATTTAATATGAATTAGCACACCCATTATAAGCATAATAAAATAAATTTTATTTTTAGTAGAAAAAAATTGACAAATTTTTCTTTATAGAATGAAAGGCAGAAGAAACTTGAAAAGAAATAAGCTATAAGCTGTGGGCACTTTGTTACAAGATAAAGTGATATGTCTGCTAGGGAAGTAAAAACCTTTATTTTGAACAGCTCTAAATTCACAAATCATGGATATTTAAGTGACATTCAAATAATATTTAAATCTGTCTAGTTAAGCGTGCAAATCAGTAAATTGTGCACATAATGGCCATTAGGTGAGCACAATTGGAGTCTGTGCTTGCAATCTAGATTTACATGCTGAACATCTTGTATGTCATTGAGAAGGGTTTACACACACATATAAATTGTAAAGGTTTCATGTATTTTTGCACCTTTGGTTTATATTTCTGGTACAGACAAAAAATCCCCTTGTATAGTGTTCCTTTGAAGTTAATCTTATTTTCTGTATTATTATATATGTCATGTAAAACCCTTAGGCCATTGGACTGTAGGTTTATTGTTTGTCCATTTCTTCAGTTATATCTATATGCCCTGCATCAAATCTGGGAGCACTGTAGAGTAAAACAGATAAGGTTTTTGCCTTTTGAACATGCTGTCTGGTTTATCCAATAATATATTATACATTTCAAACATCTAGAACACAAATTTTAAATTAAAAAAAAAAAAAAGAGGCGGCTTCCCTGTTGGCACAGTGGATGGGAATCCACCTGCCAGTGTAGGGCACCCAGGTTAGATCCCTGGTCTGGGAAGATTCCACATGCCACGGAGCAACTAAATTCATGCACCACAACTATTGAGCATGTGCTCGAGAGCCTGTGAGCTGCAACTACTGAAGCCCATGCCCTAGAGCTCATGCTCTGAAACAAGAGAAACCATGGAAAGGAGGAGCCCACACACCACAACGAAGAGTAATCCCCACTCACTGGAACTAGAGAAAGCCCATGCACAGCAATGAATACCCAGTGCAACCAAATATAAATTAACTAACTAATTTTAATTTAAAAAAAGAAATGAAGTAAAGAATAATATGATACATACTTTTATACTTTAACTCTCACTTCAACATTCATCCTTAAATTCATACTTCGTACATCCATTTCCACTTGGGAGGTAGCCCATAATGGTCATTCAATATCAAGCTCATAGAAGAGGAAACTGAGGTTCCATAAGGCTATGTGCTTTTCAGAAGCCACTGGGTTTTCACAGATTAGGTTCTCTGTTTATTCATACAAAAGACCAGATCCTTCAAGGATTTCAGCTCAGCCCCTCACAAGCTTTGACCTGATTTCCTCTTCTCTTGGCTGGGCATTTCTATTTGGATGCCTCCTTCTTCCTATTCCCGTTTCCCTTCCTAACTTCCCCACATCATCCTTGAGTCAATCACTCAGAAATGACTCTTCCCTTTGATACTCTCATCTGATCATTAACAAGCCCTTTCCATCAATTCTTCATTTCATTTTTTCCCCTTTTTGTCTCATTACTTTCCACCCACCACATCTGGCCCTTTGGATATCACATTGGATTTACTGTAAATGTAACCCATTAGTCCTGTTGCCTCAATTTCTCCCTTCTGAAATCCACAATGCACTGTACCATATGATTCACTGAAAACTCTGCCTTGATTACATATTTGAATCTGTTCATTGCTTCATATATAAAAGATAACTATGACAAATAACAAACATCAGGGTCTAATATGGAACCAGATGCTGAGTTAAGTGTGTTACATTAGCTACCTAAATATGAGCTTTAATCAGAAGGAGATGTATTCTGGTTAATTTGATTTTTTAAAGGGAGAGATTGAAGTTTTGAGACATTGGTTAATTTGCCCACAGTCATCTCATTAGTGGATCTAGTATTGACACACAAGAAATGTGATTCTAGAGCTCAAGCTATTAACTGCTACAATAAACATATACAGGGATATATCCTGTGAACCTTAGGTGACAGGAAGAAAAGGTCATTTGAAAGTGACAAGGTAAGAGGTGAGGACAACATGAAAAGTCATCTTCAATCCTCCAGTTTATATTTCCAAGAGAAGTAACTCAGAGAGTCATAAGTTACCTTCTTTAAATATTTTCTGCCTTTTGCTTTTGTATTCCTTTTTATTTAAATAGGCGTGTAAATCTATGGCTGATTCATATCAATGTATGACAAAACCCACTGAAATGTTGTGAAGTAGTTAGCCTCCAACTAATAAAAAAATAAATAAAAATAAAAAATAGGCAATGGCTTCTAATATCTGGAATAGTAGAAGCAAGGTAATGGGTTTCCAAAGGAAGAGCAGTCTGGCTGGTGAAATATTTATAAACAATAGAATTTCTAAATAAATGGAACCATCACAGCACCAAAGAAAAATAAGCCACTTTGTTTTCTCCTCTGCAAAGAGACATTCAAATAGAATTAAACAGACTTTCAATGGCTTTCCTTCTTGAATTTTTTGGTACACTACACTTAGTGATCAATCAAGCAAGGGACACAAATACTTTTAATTATGGACAGAAGAATAGATGTAAAAATTGCATTTTGAAATTTTATTTGGAGATGTAATTTGTGTCAAAGCGTCTTTTAATTTCATGGCTACAGTCACTGTCTACAGTGATTTTAGAGCTCAAGAAAATAAAGTCTGTCACTGTTTTCACTTTTTCCCCACCTATTTGCTATGACGTGATGGGACCAGATGAAATTATTTTCGTTGTTTTAATATTAAGTTTTAAGCCAGCTTTTTTACTCTCCTCTTTCACTTTCAGCAAGAGACTTTTTAGTTCCTCTTCGATCTCTGCCATTAAGGTGGTATCAGTTGCATATCTGAAGCTGTGGGATAACTTTATTACTCTAACATGTAATGTTTAAGTTGCAGTAATTCATCAAATCAATTTGCCCTCAGTTGTAAGATGTACCACAAAATTCTGGCAATCAAACTGGGACACAATGCTTACTTACTATTTTACACTTAAAATAGTCTTTTATTTTATAAATAAATTGTATACTTAACTTGCAAGTTCATTTTTATCATGCCTTATTCTTGTTCATATGATAAAAGGAAAATAAAAGCAAAATATATTTTAATAGTAGCTTAAAAACTGTTGCACATTATAATTCAACTTTCCTGAACTGCATATCATTTCAGAGTCTACTTCTCTGGTGGCTCAGCTGGTAAAGAATCTGCCTGTAATGCAGGAGACCCAGGTTCAATCCCTGGGTCAGCAAGATCCCCTGGAGAAGGAAATGGCAAACCACTGTAGCATTCCTGCCTGATGAATCCCTTGGACAGAGGAGCCTGGCAGGCTACAGCCAATGGGGTCGCAAAGAGTGGGACATGACTGAGAGGCTAACGTTTTCACTTTCACTATACAGTATCAACCCCTATGCTATCATGAACACAAGTGATGCAGCCCTTGTGCAAATTGTCCCCGTTCTTTTCTTTCCAGCTGCTGACACACACTCTGCTCTCTGATTCCCTTCTCAAATAGTCCTGATGGTTTTTGACTGATATGTCAAAAAGTTACCATTGTCCAGCCTTGCCAGCGAGAAGAAAAATTAAGCTCACGCCTGCACACACAATGACACTTTCCCTACAACTTCTACCTGGCAATACCAATCGTAAATCTCCATTGAAAATAACATCTTACCTTACATCCTAATTTCAGCTATGTTAAAATATGAAAACAAATGTGCATTCAAGCCAATCAAACTCAACAATTTGATAATTACTACATTTTTGTATTTTAGCCCTTAAAGTGAATATGATGAAATAGGTTTCATTCCATTATAAATTATGGTAAGCCTCCTTATGCAACCAACTATCAGCATAGGATGTATTATTATGCAAGTAGAGGAAGCCTTCTCTGGTTATTTCTAACTGACATTCATGGGGAGAGTGGACGGGTATCTGTATTATTATTTCCCAGGCTGTGCCACAGGAAATGTAGTTATACATACACCAGCTTCCATTTAATTAGATCAAAAAGTTGATTTTTAATTTTCTGAAAAATTTAGATTTTTCAAACATTTAATGTCTCTCTTTCTTTTCTTAACTCAAAATCTTCTTTTATGGGCTCATATTGCATTTTTTGAGAGAGTAAACTTAGATTTGACACAGGCTCAAAAAAAAAAAAAATCTCCCCACAATGCTGAAGATAATTCTGCTAGCTGCTTAAGAAAAACGTAGCATCACTGTTCATTGTGTGGCCCATGAAGCTGCAGCAGCAGAATCACCTGGGAGCTTGTTAGAAATGTAGACCCCAACTCACCCCAGACCTCAGGAACAAGAATCTTCATTTCACCAGGATCCCCAGGGAGACACAGCGCATTAAAGTTTGAGAAACACTGGCCTAAAAGATGGGCTGCTCAGTTAACTCTGAGTACACATTCCCCAGAAACTTGGGTTGCTGTAACCATTTTGTTGCCACAACTGACATAAGTAGCTATTAGGCTCCCAGGGCATTTCCAGTCTGAGTACTAACTCCTAGCAGAGTTTCGATCTTCAGAGGTGAATAAGGAAAAAAAGTAAAGAGTAGGTGGGGAAGGCACAAATATAAACCAAGGTGACTGACTCATTAGGGAGTGGCAAAAGGGGAAGTTGAGAGCTGAAGGAAGAAGTCTCTTAGCTCAGTCATCCATTCTATTTCACCAATATTATCTAGGACTCTGTATTCCTCATATTAAATCTTTCTACCTATCTAAAACTCACTCATCTTCTCATACTTTCTCCACTCTCCTTATGAAGTCTGGTGTGACTACCTGAACCAAGGATTCTTTAGCAGGAGACAGGAGTTCAGAGATAATCTTCAGAGAGCCTATAAATCTAAGATGATATGTTCTTAAAAATAGGGTATGGGCAAATGTTCATTTTCACTGGAAAAAAAATGCTATTATTTAAATCAGAATTTTAAAAGGAATTCTAATCAATCAAATCAATCAACAGCTAAGAACCACTAGCACGCTAAATAATTCCTGCTGTTGCTGCTTTAGTCGATCAGTAATATCCGACTCTTTGCCATCCTCGTGCCAGGCTCCTGTGTTCATGGGATTCTGCAGGAAAGGATACTGGAGTGGGTTGCCATTTCCTTCTCCAGGGAAATAATTCCTATCCACCTTCTATTTTAGTCATTGATATACCAACTTTTGGGCTTCCCTGCTGGTTCAGACGGTAAAGAATCCTCCTACAGTGTGGGAGACCTGGTTTCGATCCCTGGATTGCGAAGATCCCTGAAGAAGTAAATGGCAACCCACTCCAGTATTCTTGCCTAGGAAATCCCATGGACAAGAGTCCACGGAATTGCAAAGAGTTGGACACAACTGAGCAACTAAGCGCTTACCAACTTTTTAGTGGCAAAAATCATCCTAATCCATTTGAGAATGAGCTCACTAATACTCTAGAGCCAGTTTTATACTGTTGTGCACTTTTTTATTTCAAAAAAGGCAAAAAGAGAAAAACAGAGACAGGAAAATTTCCATCTTAGTTAAATATAGGAGGACCTCAATTAACTGATCATGGTGGCATCTCTTCCCATTTTGCTGTCCTTCTCTCCTTCATTCTCTGCATTTGTCATCGCTCATTCTTAAAAGATCATTGTTGCTATTCATCCCTCAGGGTCAGCTCCCCTGTGATCTTCCTGAAGTGTGTCATCATTGTGAAAAGCTATATTGTTCTACAGTCTGTCCTTCCTGCTTTGTCTCTGTCTACTTCAAAATCTCATTCAAGAAGCTGCAAAGAAAGGTCAGACTGGCCTTGGCTGGCTATCATAATGTGCACCATCCCTCACCCTTAGCCCAGGGTCCCACAAAAGGGGTGGTATCCTTTAATGCTTTTGAAATCATCAAGAGAAATCAAAGCAACCATTTCCAATCCTGTCTTTATAACCAGAAGCCCATTGATCAGTGTAGGTAAAGGGATCGCACATCAAGGGAGAATAGCATTTAGAAAGTATGATTTGATCCATACAGCCGAGTGATCACGGCAAGCTCAAATCCCATGAGCCAGAGAATAAATCTATAGTACTGTCAGCTCTGAAATATCTCATTCATCAAGCACAGGTAAGAAACCACCTCTAGTTGCCATTAATTATCAAACACATTTGAGTTAAGTAACTGCTTCACCCATGCAGTGATCCATGTATAGAGTTGTACAATTGAAAGAGCAATGTAGCCATGGAAATCCAGCACCATTGGATATCTAACACCAGTGACTGAACTCTAGTTTTTCTAATTTATGGCTCAGAAATTGAGTCCCAAGCATTTTGCCCCCCTGGGACTCAGCTTCCTTATCTAAAAAAATGGAACAGTTACATATACATTAGAATGGCCAAAATCCAGAATACTGACAACAACAAATACTGATGAGGATATGAAGCAATAGGAACTCATATATTGCTGGTGAGAATGCAAAATGCTACAGAAATTTTAGAAGACAGTTTAGCAATCTTTCACAAAACTGAACATACTCTTAGAATCCAACAGTCACGCTCCTTGGTTTTTATCCAAAAGAGTGAAAAACATGTCCACACAAAAATGCACATGTCTATTTATAGTAGCTTTGTTTATAATTGCCAAAACTTAGAAGCAACAAAGATGCCCTTCAGTAGATAAAGGGATAAACTGTGGTCTAACCACAGTGGAATATTACTTAGTGCTAAAAAGAAATGAGCTCTTAAGCCATAAAAAGATATACAGAAAACTGAAATGCATATCACTAAGTAAAATGAGCCAATCTGAAAAGGATACATACTATATGACTCAAACAATACTACTCAAACAATACTACAAAAAAGGCAAAACCATGAAGACAATAAAAAATTCAGTGGTTTCCAGAGGAAATGGGAGAGGGATGAAGATACAGAACATAGACACGTTTTAGAAAGTGAAAATAAATCTGTCTCATGCTATAATGATGAATGTGTGCTATTATACATTTGCCCAAACCCATAGAAAGTACAAAACCAAGAGTGGGTCCTAAGGTAAACTGTGGACTTTGGATGATGATAATGTGTCAGTGTGGGTTCATCCTTGGTATAAAACATCTGATGAGTGATACTGATCCTGGGAGAGACGACACATGTGTGGAGGAAGAGGAAATCTTCCTCCTATCCGGGAAATCTCTGCACTTTCATTTCTCTTGTAAACATAAAACTGCTCTAAAAAATAGAGGCTTGAAAAAATCTGCAAGTTGGATGAACTGATCTCAAAACGACAGGTTGGGATAGAGGGTTAAATCTTAATCTCTGGAATCAGAGAGACTTGGGTTCAAATTGAAACTCTGACACTCACCCTGTCTGGACTTTGATCATATTACCCAACTACTACAAGCCTCTATTTCCTCATCTGCAAAATGGGGCTGATTATTTTGACCTTAGGAGGTATATAAAATGTGTAATATAATCCAATGATGTGGTCAGAATTACAAGGGTATTTTTTCAGTTTCTAATTATTGAAAAATATTTTTATTAATACTGACTCTAAGAATTGCTCTATTTGCATTATTGTGGATATCAACTGAGATAATATATCAAAGTACTTCAAAAACTATACATATTTATTGGTATGAAGAAATATTATTCATTTCATTTTATCTCTCCTGCTTTTAGAGAAACTAAATAAAAGCAACCCCTATGATAATGCTTTCATTCTAAATCTCAAACCAAGTGATATAAATTTAAAATTAAGAAAAAAACACTGAGCTCTGGCAAAATTTGGTTATATAGAGGAGATTTAAGATAATATAGCCCTAAAAACTAATTTCTGAAAATAAGTACAAATATCAGAAGCAACCATTAAAAAATAAGAGTGACTAGTTAAATTACGTTGACCCAAAACAATATTAACTGAGATGGAGCTTGTTTTCTATTTTCAGTAGCATTAAGATGCATCAGTTTATTTTTATTAGCCACATATATTAACCAGAGCTGATAAATCACAGGTAAAACAGTTCCAAGTCAAATGGACTTTATCTCAACTCTAGAAAACTTGAAATGATTAACAATGAGAGAAAATGGAGCTGAAGAATGTCATCTCATCATTTTTATCACCTTTTTCCTAATAATTGAACTTTTTTCTCCCATACTTCTTACATTTATCACTTACTGCTTTTAAGTACACACATTTAAAAAATGTTGGACTATTTAGAAAACAGAAAATCAAACCAAACACTCATATGAAGTTGCCTGTTTCAATAAATCCCCATGCTATTTGATTTGGAAAGGCATCATAATTGATTAAATTATCTCTTCCATGATTGAAATTTTAAAAAACAATTTATTAAAATAGAAATTTTAAAGACAATTAAAAACAATGTGTTTCATGCAATTTTATACTCTTGAAAGTCCTGTTGATAAGGCATGAGAAAAGGAGAACTGGTAAAGTAAGTCGTATTTAAGTACTTTTTTAAACCACTAAGGTACCACTTCACAAAAGTGATGTTGACCTGTCAGTTATACCTCCTTTTCTCTCTGAGTATGCCTTCATTTTGCAGGGGAGATATACATATTGGCATGTATTGAAATAGTCTGAATCAAATTACCATCTAGTTGAGATGGGGATGTAGCAAGGGGATGTCTCCATGACTCAAAATTCCACTGAGAGGAACCATAGTGTCAAATTTGTGATATGGTGTCAAGATGAAATATGCTTTGAATTTTATTAATAGCAGGGAGCATATTTCAATGCTCATTCAAGTGTCATGCTAGAACCAAGTGAATATTGCCAATATAAGTGGATGGAGATCAACACTTTTTTGACACTCCTGCTACCAAGTGCCTATAAAATGTTTATACCTATAATTGTGTCAAATTATGCTAATTGAGTACTGAAAAGACACTATAAGTTGAAGTACTCAAAAAGTATATTTCTCAGAATCTCATGGGGCTCTTCAAATTAGGCACTTGGGAGACCTTTTTCCCTCTTTCAAGTACCGTCAAAGTACAATGTCTTAAAGTGTCATCTTGGTGCTAATTTAATTTTAAGAAGTAAGTACCAAGAAAGCAAATTCATTTAAATTCTGGATCATATATATATAAATTATTAAAGGTTTTACCATCAGTATTTTTTTTTTAACTCAGTTGTACTAGTATCAGTTAGAAATATTTATTTTATAGAAAATTTGTGTTTATTCTAAAAGATACTACAAGGCCAGCTCAGGGTCTTTAACAACCTCAGCCACCAATAGATGCTAACAATAAATCAGGAGTGATTGTGAATCAGGAAAAAGATGGAATAAAATATTGCTTCTGAGGAGATTTTTTTTTCCTTCTCTCAGGTCAAAATAAATAAGAATTTTTCTGAATGTCATTATAGATGAAGACAACTTCAATGACTTCTCAATTTTATGTGAGAATATTCTACTTTCAGGAATATAGATAACAATCTTGAGTTCCCAAATTCTGACCATATTCTATTAAAATCATTTTTTCACTTTTCTGTTAAACTGTATTTAATCCTTTGTGTCAATGTGCGGAGGAAGATAGTAAAGATATATCTGAACTTTGCCTTAAACTTCTTTAATCTTTTTTTAAGCTCTCATTCATGTAACACAGCTTCAGCAATCTGATTTCAACACCACATCTCCTGGGGGAAAATTGCTAAGATTTCCAAGTTCAGAGACCAGTGTGAAACTGGTTCTCCTCAACTAAAAAGTATTTAATTCTGACTGCAGAATCTCTACAGTGCCTCCTGGAGGCCTTTCAAGTCTTTTGAATTCCAATGGTAGTAAAGAGTTCTTTTGTAGTGGCTAAAGGAGTCTAGAGCTGGTAATGGTATATGGCACAGGTGGTCACAGAGAATTTTCATCTGGTGTGGAAAACGTCAACTCTCACATGGCAGCATCTGCAGCCAAGAACATGTTTGGCCCAAACCTTTGTTCCCTGTGCTGGCAATGAATAGAACTTAGCAACCAATTTAAAATGTCGTTGTATTTCCAAGGCTCCTAACGAGGTGGGATTCAGCTATGGAAGAAACCAACTGATAGTGTCTGTTCTGCCACATTCCAATTTCTACAGCACAAATGGATGAACAAATCTCTCCAGAAATGTTTACTTGCAAGCCTAAGAATCTATTCCTAACTCTTGTGTCTCCTCATTCAATTCCAAAAGCACTCTCCAGTGTGAAGCAGTTCTGTACAATTTTGCCCGTAAACAAGAAACCCCATTGTTTTGACCCTTCCTTCACTGTTTCTGTTCCACGTCCTTTATCACCATTAAAATAGAAATCACTTTATCTCATGCCCCTCTGGTATGCTTCTAATATTTTTGCATGAGAAATTATATATTCCAATAGCAGTGATATTCCCATGCCTAAGGAGATATGCTGGCAGACGGAGAGCAAGTCAGAGCTCTCTAGGCCTGAACAGACAATTAAAACATCTAGCCCAGACTGGTGGTGATTACTATCTACCAGTTATTCAAAGGCTTTATGACCGAAGCTGACAGTAGCAGGCCATGCTACAGCAACAGAAGCAAATGACAACTGAAGTGCATGCTTGATAAAGAGCCTTGCATTTATATAAACAGCTTTAGCAATTAGTTTCCTGCAACAGAGAGGGCAAGCGATCATACTTTGCTAATATCATATGACAAAAATGGTGGAATGACTTTTTAAAAGCATCAGCCCTTCAGAGGAAATATAAAAGTTATTATCACTATTATGCATAGTATATTAAATTGCAAGACTGATGCACCCCACACAGAAGCGAAATCAAAAGAATACCATGCTATATTAGAAAAAGGTAATCAGGGTATTCAACATCTTACTATAGTTCAGTTTCCATTTTCCTGAAAACATTCTAACATATGGGAGAATATCTGATGGTTATTCTGACAAATACTACTTCTAGAAGATGGCCTCTGTAATGGTAGAAATAGCCGTCCTAGCCAACCTAGCTCTTTCTGCAATGTCAATCTTCTCCCATGTGGGACCTGTAGTCTCCTCTAGAAAAAGAATTTTTGTTGTCCACTGCACTTCAAATCAGTGGCAGTTTTAAATGATCAACCTATTTGACAGGCATTTTTTTACCCTCCTATCTCTCTTAGAAAATAAGAACCTTATAGAGGCTGGTAAGACCCAAGATCTGCAGTCGGCAAGCTGGAGACCCATGAGGGCCAATATGGTAGTTCCAGTCACAAGGCTGGAGACTTGAGACCCAGGAAATTCTGATGTTTTATTTTGAGTTCAAAGGTAAGAAAAAAGCCAATGTTCTAGTTCAAAATCTGTAGGCAGGAAGAAGTTTGTTACTCAAGGACAGGGTCAGTGTTTCTATCCTATTAATACCTTCAATTGATCAGGTGAAGCCCACCACATTGGGGAGGGCTATCTGCTTCAGTCAGTCTGCTAATTCAGATGCTAATCTCATTCAAAAGCTGTCACACAAGCAGATTTATGGTTGACCAAATATCTGGGCACTCTCTGGCCAACTCAGGTTAACAAAATTAACCATCACAGTGTTCAAAGGGTAACTTTAAAGTGTTTAAAAACATTACATTTTGCCAACTATAAATTTCATCTCAGTAGACTGTTCAAGGTACTCCTTTTTTTCTTAAGACATCAAAATACCTGACAGGGTTTAGGTAACATCAGTAAATTAAACAGTGACTAGAAAGGTATTTTCTTCCTCATTCTACAGGAATCTCAAAGACTCGCATAGGTTGTGCTTTGCTTAATGAAAACCTCAGAGGCAAGGTATCCGAAGTCTACAGCCAGTGAATTTCTTCATTTATAATTCCTCCTCCACGGACCCCTGTATTCTTGATGAACCACAAGTGCTTTGTAACTTTCTCTGCTCTCTGGAAGTCCTCTTGTGTCCACTTGTGAGGATGCCTTCAGCATCTCCTCTGTGGTCTCTGAGGCAGTAGCACAGGCTCTGACTTTATCTGCTCATGTTGCTCACTCATTGTCATTCTGATGGCATCTGAAGAGAGGACACTATGCATCCTGTGCCTAGATGCTGCAGAAAAGATGATTAGAGGGAGAAGCATCAGTGAGTCATTGTGGAAATGATTTTCCTGTAAGTAAAAAGGAAAAGTGTGTTGTTGCAAATTATAAACCCGACTGTAGCACCAAGACCCCAACAATTTAAAGTATACCTGACCGTATAGAGAAGAGATGAGCTCAATGGGATTTTTAGGTATTATGCATTTGATTTTAAATGGATTTTTGTGGAGAAAAAAATTGCCATTTGGTTATTTTAAAGAGTTTAAAGTACTAAGGAAAATAAATTGTATTTATAAATAAACTTTTAAATATTCTGCTTATGTTTTTAACATTTTGCTTCTATTACCCTTGTTGATCAACATATACTCAAGAATCCTTATTAGTGATTAACTTAGAGCATTAAAAATCATATTCTAACACTCCTATCACCAAAGCACAATTTACTTATCTTTATGACCCTATTAAAATTTGTTTGTATTATGCATGCTCTGTACAGCTGTAATGAACAATTCATACCTTTAAAGGTATCAGTTCCTTATGCAACCCCTTGTAAGTCTTCCATCTTTTTCCTTAGGTAGGATTTTCTATTGCATTTCCAAATTTTATCCATTGTCAGTCACGATCATATGGTAGAGCTGGTATGTGTGATAAGCAAGCAGTTTCAAGGTTTCTTCCACTATTTCAAAATAAATATTAGGTGATGAATCTGTTAGGGAGGCAATCAAAATACTCTGTAACACTTATCACATATGAAGTTTACTGAGCTAAGCAGAGTGATAGCTTTATAAAATATTATATATGTAATAAATATAATACAAAGTATATATATTTTAAAAATATAATTTTCTGGGAAATCTATCATATGCTGAAGCTCCTTTTGATTTGTCCTTTAGGATTGGCTATTTTAATAAAAACATAAATCTTTAAGTAAAATAATCTTTTCAAAAAGTGCGGGGAGCCGGCCTGACTGCTCAGGCCCCTTCTCGGCCCTGAGAGAGATCAAAAGGTCCCTCTCTGTCCCGCCACCCCTGATTTGTTAAAGTGCAAATTGGCCTTTCTCACCTCCCTCAAGGAAATCGCTGCAGCCACCATTTGCCTATTTTCCTGACTCTGATAAGATTATCGGGCTCCTGTGAATGGCTTATGTCTAGGTAGTCTTTACCTGATTGTAAGATGCTGGTGCCATGCTCTGCTGGAGTTAAGATAAACTCCTAAAACTAGTATCTGCAGTTCTGCACGTATACAAGTCTTTGATCTAAAATTTGGTGAATCCTGTTAGTATATATATGTATGTTACCCCTCAATAAAGTCGTCGGAATCAGTCACAAGCTGACTCCGTCCCTCTCAACCCCATCTTTCTTAGTCTTTTATTTCTCAGGTGCACTGGTGATTGCGTCCTTGACCTGTTCATCTAGCCGGCAGGCCCGGCAAGTGGCGCCAGAACGAGGAACGTGGGCGGATCCCAGAGCACAGCCACCCAAAAATATTAAAAGTGATCCCGGGAGAAAGCCTCACCTATTCAGGTATCGTTGGAAAACTGTGGGTGGAGAGGGTATAGTTGAGAGTAAAAATTATGGGGCAAAGTAATAGTAGACAGTTCTTTGTTTCTATGTTAAAAACTATGCTAAAAGCTAGAGGAATTTCTGTCTCTAAACAGAAACTAGAAAGATTTCTTGTCTTTGTGGAGGAAACTTGTCCTTGGTTCCCAGAGCAAGGAACTATTAGCCTTGAAACTTGGATAAAGGTGGGAGAACAAATTCAAACAGTTTATACCCTCTGTGGACCAGACAAAGTTCCTCTTGATGCTTATTCTCTATGGACTCTAATAAGAGATTGTTTAAACCCAGAACACGAGAGTAGGAAATTTGAAACAGCCTTGAAATTTATAGCACCCAAGTGTTCAGGTGCCCCCCAACGGGTAGCGGAGCACATATATGACTCCCCAATTGTTTCAGGTTCCAGAAAAAATGATAATGAGACTACTGCTCTAGAACAAGACTCAGATTCAGAACTTTCTCCTGATGAGGAAGACGATTTAAAAGAGCAGGCTTTTGAGCATGACAAAGAAGGATGGGATGCCTTTATAGTAACTCAACAAAAGAATAAAGACCAAGGCTCCCCTTTTTCTGAACTTAGAGAGATGCTAACATCCATATCTCAGAGAATGGAACAACTAGACTTATCGCCCATAAATACAACTAAGCCGTTGCATTCTAAAACGCCATCTGTTATAGCCGGTTTAAATCCTGACCCGCTGCCGCCGCCGGTCCCGCTCCCTCCCCCTCCTCTCGCAGAAGCGCCTTTGATTCCAACAGCGCCAGTATATGTTCCATCTAGCCTAAAAAGGCCAATACTTTCACCACTACAAATGGCTGTGAAAACAGCCCGAGAACAGGGTGAAAATCTTGAGGGATATTCTATGATTTTCCCTGTTTTTCAAGATGCTAATCATCAGAGGTATCATGAGCCTCTGCCTTTTAAACAACTGAAACAAGCTTGCACTCAATGCGGGCCTACTGCGCCGTTTACTCTAGCCATAATTGAAAGTCTTTCATCTCAATACTTGCCTCCTAATCTCTTGTGGTGCTCAAAATACGGCGAGGTCTGTAACATCATTGAAGACCGTAACCGCCGTAATGGGCTGCAGGTTACTTTTGACATGCTAATGGAGGAAGGACAATTTAGAGATCTTAATCAACAACTGATCCTTCCTCTCCCAGAATATTAAACGATGAGGGGCGAGCTGCTCTGGCCCTGGTTGAAAAGGCCCTCTCTCAGCATTTTGCTACCTACTGTGATTTTTCTCAACCGTGGGGACTATATGTGTTTCCCTCTAAACATACCCCGACGGCAGTGTTATATCAAAATGCTCCCTTACAGTGGATCCATTTACCTGTATCGCCTTCAAAAGTTCTTACTCCTTTTTTTGATTTCATTAGCCTCCTCGTTGCCAAAGGAAGGCGTCTTTCCAGAGAAATGTTGGGAGCCGATCCTGCTTACATTTATGTGCCCTATACCAAAGAACAGCAAGAATGGCTTTTTCAGTTTAATGACTCGTGGGCTTTGGCCTTTTCCTCCTTTACAGGTCAAATTATTAATCATTTACCTTCTGATAAACTTTTGCATTTTGCCAGCCAGCATTCATTTATTTTTCCAAAGAATGTTTCTAATGTTCCTATTCAAGATGCTCTTACGATCTTTACTGATGGATCCTCCAATGAAACTGCTGCCTTTGTGGTTAATGATACCCCTTTCTCCTGGCAGACGAACTATACATCGGCTCAAGAAGTAGAACTTTCAGCCGTTCATAAAGTATGCTCACAATATTCCTCACAGTCTTTTAATTTGTTTACTGATAGCAAATACATTGCTCATGCTTTGCAATATATAGAAACTGTTCCCTTTATTTCTACTGTGAATTCTAACATTCAACATTTGTTACGTTCAATTCAGTCTCTGCTGCAACAGCGCACCTTACCCTGCTTCTTTGGACATTTACGTGCCCACACTGGGCTTCCTGGACCTCTATCTATGGGAAATCAGATGGCTGATTCTCACACTAGAGTTTTTCTTTCACAGGTGGAAGCAGCACAGCAATCACATGCGCTACATCACCAAAATAGTAATACTCTTCGTTTGCAGTTTCAAATCCCTCGAGAGACTGCACGACAAATTGTTAAATCTTGTCCTGTTTGCCCTAAGTTTCTTCCAGTTCCACATCTTGGCGTTAATCCTCGCGGGCTTCTACTGAATCATCTTTGGCAAATGGATATCACTCATGTCCCTTCCTTTGGTCGTTTAAAGTACGTTCATGCATCTATTGACACCTTTTCAGGATATATTGTGGCATCCTTACAGACTGGTGAAGCCGCAAAACATTCTATCTCACATTGTCTTTATGCTTTTTCCATTTTAGGCACGCCAAAGATTATAAAAACTGATAATGGCCCCGGCTATGTCTCCTCTGCCTTCAAAAATTTTTGTTCCTCTTTTTCTATCACCCTAAAAACAGGCATTCCTTATAATCCACAGGGTCAAGGCATCGTGGAACGTGCTAATCAAACTTTAAAACTACAGCTTCAAAAAATACAGAGGGGGGAGCTCTACCCCCTTCTACCCAGAAATTACCTTAATCACGCTTTATATATTTTAAATTTTTTAATTTTAGATAAAGAAGGACATTCAGCCGCGCAGAGATTTTGGGACCCTCAGATTTCCAGCAGAAAGCCGATGGTCTTGTGGAAAGACCCGCTGGATAATAACTGGCATGGCCCAGATCCCGTGTTAATTTGGGGGAGGGGTCATGTATGTGTTTTTCCACAGGATGCCGAAGCACCGCGCTGGCTCCCGGAAAGGCTGGTACGCCAGACGGAGGAGATTACTGAATCAGCAATTAGGTCGGCTGACTTTACAGCAGAGGAATCTTCTCCCAACAAATCAGCAGATGCATGAGTGTTAATGCATACTTATATTACGAAAATAGATCTGTTTCTTCTCCTAATGATTTTAATTGATTTGAGGGTGACTACTACCAAGTTTGGGATGAATATTTCTGGATGACCCCTGAAAAAGGACAGCTACTGACCCCTGCTGACATTTGCTGGGAGCAAAAGACTCATGTACCAACATTTGGAGGCCGAGAATTTCCAGGATATCACATGAAACATATGGGACTATTGCCTACCCACAAATGTAAGACTGTAATGGATGTAACATTTATTGTCAACAAGTCTGTTACTTGGCCAGGGACAGATTGGGAAAATAGCCCTGGTATAAGATGGGTAACCCCAAATAACACTCGATGGATTTGTGGATACAACCTTTGGCCCTGGCTCCCTGTAGGATGGGTGGGGAGATGTACCCTACGGTTTGTGTTTGCCCCTGGGAGAATTCATAAGCAAAAAATTAGTCAACCTGTTAATTTACCTTATGTTAAAGCCCGGTGGTCACGCTCTGTTTTTCATTGGTATGATTATTTAGCCTCAATTTTTGTGCCCTCTTTAGGAGCCACTGATATTATGCTCAGGGTAGAGGCTTTGAACAATTTTACAAAACAAGCTTTGACAGATACTAGAAGAGCTTTAGAGGCTCTTAATGAAGAACAAAAACAGATGAGAAAAGCCGTTCTACAAAATCGTATGGCTCTGGATATTCTAACAGCCTCTCAAGGGGGAACATGCGCCTTAATAAAAATGGAGTGTTGTGTATATATTCCTGATTATTCCTCAAATGTTTCTGATGCTTTAAAAGATATGAAACAACAAGTAGCCGCTATGGATTTTTCTGACTCCAGCATTTGGAGTCAGATATCTGCCTGGTTTCATAGTGGTTGGTGGAAATCTATAATTTTCATCATTATATGCATATTGTTATTGCTGTGTTTTGGCCCTTGCATTTGTCAATGCTTATCTGAGATGATAAATAAAAGATTGCTGATGTTCTCCCGTTTGCAAACGCGGCCATTTCCTTCGAGGGAGATATAATGGCCATTAGTCAAAAGAAAAGGGGGAGATGCGGGGAGCCGGCCTGACTGCTCAGGCCCCTTCTCGGCCCTGAGAGAGATCAAAAGGTCCCTCTCTGTCCCGCCACCCCTGATTTGTTAAAGTGCAAATTGGCCTTTCTCGCCTCCCTCAAGGAAATCGCTGCAGCCACCATTTGCCTATTTTCCTGACTCTGATAAGATTATCGGGCTCCTGTGAATGGCTTATGTCTAGGTAGTCTTTACCTGATTGTAAGATGCTGGTGCCATGCTCTGCTGGAGTTAAGATAAAACTCTTAAAACTAGTATCTGCAGTTCTGCACGTATACAAGTCTTTGATCTAAAATTTGGTGAATCCTGTTAGTATATATATGTATGTTACCCCTCAATAAAGTCGTCGGAATCAGTCACAAGCTGACTCCGTCCCTCTCAACCCCATCTTTCTTAGTCTTTTATTTCTCAGGTGCACTGGTGATTGCGTCCTTGACCTGTTCATCTAGCCGGCAGGCCCGGCAAAAAAGTATATGGCAGAACCTAAATTCTATTTATAACAGTGCAGTTTCCATGACGATGGTTAAACTCTTGGGCCCAGTGATGTCTGTGTCCTTAGTGAATAAAAAGAAGCATGTTGATGCCTCTAAATTGGCAAATATATTTTAAATAAAACAAATTTTGATTTTGGAACTTGGTGTCATTGAAGGTAGAAATGTCATTGAAGGTAGAAACACATGGCCACGACTGGCATCTGGTTAAGGGCCTTGAAGTTTTAAAATTCTAATGCTTCCTGCATAAACTGAGCTGAGAGGGGAAATGAAGGAATTATCCTTTCTTGATACCCCAGAGTATCACACTATCAAGTGCATTATGGTAGTTTTATACCTCCTCAAGAGGATCATTAGTCTATTTCTCTACAATGCTTTTTATGTTTTTTAATGTACATCAGTGTGGAAGGAATATCTAACCAAGCTATTTATAAGGATCATAAAAGATTGTCTTCCTCTTAAAATTATGTCATAAAAAAGGAATCTTCCCAATGCTTTATTGCAGAATGTGTTTTCAAGTTTTTTTCTTTTTGTGAAACATTTATTTTCTCTTGAAAAAATATTAGCCACTCTACTTGTCCTTTCTCATTAAGGAAAAAAGAACCAATGTTAAGGGCAGTTTGAAAAGAAAGCAAGCTCTCAAATTATCTCCAGACGCAGGGAATTTAACCCTAAAACTACCCCCCAAACCAGTACCAATTACATTAGGAATGATTTCCCTATTCATAATTGAAGATAAATCTCCATAGTTACAATGGAAGAGAAGTACTAAAAAAGTTTAAAATTCTAAACTGGCAGTAAGCCAATGATGTAAAAGACTCATTTCAGTTCCTGTTCTAATTCTGCCTAATATTCTTGTTTTACTCCCCTAAAATAAACACATTGTAGTAAATATGCTTCCCATAAGGAATTAAGCTTCTTTTTACTTTTTAAAAATATTTTCAAATGTATTGATTGAAGTGAAAGTGAAAGTGTTAGTCACTAAGTTGTGCCCAACTCTTTGTGACCCCATGGACTGTAGCCTGCCAGGCTTCTCTGTCCATTGAATTCTCTAGGCAGGAACACTGAAGTGTGTTGCCATTCCCTTGTCCACAGAATTTTCCCGACCCAGGGACGGAATCTGGGTCTCCTGCATTGCAGGCAGATTCTTTACCATCTGAGGCACCAGTGGAACCAGGAAATCTAACCCTAAAACTATTTGGTGACAAAATTCCACATGTAGTGTGTGGTATACACCAGATGTGGGAGATAAACTGGAGAAAAAGACACTGATCTTTTCTTCTAGAAGCTTGTAACTCTCTAAGAAGTTTGCAACATGAAAACTTTTGTATACCAATTATCAGTTGTATTTGGAAGAATTCTTTTGTTCCACTAAATTAACTCATTTTGTTATGAACTACTTTATTGAGGTTTACAATGCAAAAAGCTGCTTCCCAGGTGGCGCTAGTGGTAAAGAATCTGCCCGCTAATGCAGAGATGTGGGTTTGATCCCTGGGTCAGGAAGATCCCCTGGAGGAGGAAATGGCAACCTACTCTGGTATTCTTGCCTGGAGAATCCTATGGACAGGGGAGCCTGGCAGGCTGCAGTCCATGGGGTCGCAAAGAGTCGGACACGAATGAGTAGATAGCACAGCAATGTGTACAATTTGATGAGTTTGGAGATAATTGTATATCAGTGAAACCACCACCAAAATTTGTGCAATGAACATATTCATCTTCTCCAAAAGATTTTTTTTCTACTTCTTCCTTCCTTTCTCTCCCTCTCTTTCTCTCTGTCTCTTATTCTCCCTTTTGTTCCTTCCTTCCTTCCTTCCACTCTTTCAAGTATAGTTGACTTACAATATTGTATTAGGTCCAGGTGTGTAGCACACTGACTCAGTATTTTTGCAGATTATAAGGAATTGACTTTCTGCTGGGACTTTTTGAGAGTCACTGTGTTATCAAGTGATAAATAATGTGCACGTATGTGTATCTGTTAGGATGGTCAAGCTATGCTGTGATGACAAACACTCTCAAGTTCTCCTTGGTTAGATATATCAAAGTTTATTTCTCTCCCAATGCAGGGTGGTAGGGAGTTCTGTTCATTGTAGTCACTCAGAGACCCAAGTTATAGAAATTCTATCTCTGTCTCTCTATCTTTGTTTCTACAACCCACGTGAAGGGGGAATGTAGTGAATTCAGCAATAGCTATTACATCTTGTGCCTGAATGTGATGCATCTTACTTCCTCTCACATTTTATTGGACAGGGCAAGTGATAGCATTATGCCAAACTTTAAGAGGGGCAGGAGAATGAGAAATATGGTGATGAGGACTAATGACTCTGAAATCATAGTCAATATATATGTGTGTGTGTGAGCATGAATCTGTGATAGAAAGCAAGCTGGCTTAGGTAAGATGGAGCCAGAGTTGTGAACAAAGTAAGCTTCAGACAAATTTGAAGGGTTGTAGGAAAATCCCATGGACAGAGGAGCCTGGTAGGCTGCAGTCCATGGGGTCGCTAAGAGTCGGACACGACTGAGCGACTTCACTTTCACTTTTCACTTTCCGGCATTGGAGAAGGAAAGGGCAACCCACTCCAGTGTTCCTGCCTGGAGAATCCCAGGGACGGGGGAAGCCTGATGGGCTGCTATCTATGGGGTCACACAGAGTCAGACACAACTGAAGTGACTTAGCAGCAGCAGCAGAGATTAAATATTTTAAAACAGTTTTAGATTTACAGAAAAACTATGAAGTTATTACAGAGAGTTCTCATATACCTCACACCCAGTTTCTCCTATTATTACATCTTATAGTAATATGATAATAATGATTTATATTTTCTTCCCTGGTAGCTCAGCTGGTATTGACGCACATTATTAACTAAAGTCTGTACTGTTTTCAGATTTCCTTAGTTTTTGCTTAATGTTCTTTTTCTGTTCCAGGAGCCCATCTGGGATGCCACAATGCATTTAGCTGTGATATCTCTTTCAGCTCCTGCTGGCTGTGACGGTTTCTCACTTTCCCTGTCACTTGGACAGTTTTGAGGGGTAGTGATCAGGCATTGTGTGAAATGCCCCCAGTAAGAATTTGTCAGATGTTTTTCTCATGCTTAGACTGGGATTATGGGTTTTGGGGAGGAAGACACAGAAGTAAAGTGCCATTTTCACCACGTGACATCAGGGATATATACTATCAACATGATTTATCACTGTTGACCTTGATCACCTGATTGAGGTAGTGTTTGTAACCTTTCACACTGTAAAGCTAGTTTTTTACCCTCTTTCTACACTGTATCTTTGGGAGGAAGTTACAATGAACAGCCCACACTTGGGTGAAGTGGGGAGTTAATGTTCCATTTTCTTAACAGTAGTGTATCTACATAAATTATTTGCATTCTTCTGAATGGAAGATTTGTATCTTCCCCCCTAGTTATTTATTTTTCAGTAATTCACTTATATTAATATGGACTCATGGATATTTATATTTTCCTTTGATTATAATGCTGCTTTTTTATTTGAAAATTTTATTTGTATTTTTTGTTTTACTGCTGCCTCTTTCCTTGTTCTATTGAATCATGTCATTTAGGAATGTGGAGCCTAGATCTGCCACAGACTCCTTGCAACAATGATGAGATTTGCTGAACTAGAGGGTGAGTGAGGTCCAGTCTGCTGATGATGGTAAAGCAGGAAGATGGTAAGATCTGGATCCTATTTTATTTATTTATTTTCTTTGTTACCTCAAAAAGGGTTTTTTGGTTGCTCACAGTGTTCTACCTTTGACCACTGGGAGCTCCTGTGTCCCCTTAAGATACCTTTATCATCAATTTTTTGAAAAGCATTTCCTTGTTTTCTGACATGGTAGTAGAGATTCAGTTCTAGAAAGTGGAGCTAACAGTCCAAAATTTCCATCTATTAAAAGAACTTCAGTGATTTCAGTGTTCATATTTTACTGCCAATTTCTTATAATAAATTAAATAAATAAACTAAGCACACAAATAAATTTGTCTGTCTATCTATCCATCTTATTGGTTCTCTTTTTCTGGAGAAACCTAACACAGAGACCTGCACATAGGAAAGAATTTGGCTCTCCCAATTTGTGTGTGTGTGTGTGTGTGTGTGTGTATGTGTGTTGGAAAGTATCTGAATGTACAGTGGATATGTTGTTTAGCTAGATTGTCTAGTCAATTTAGAAAAAATATTCATCAACCACTTGGTTTCATTGAATGAAGCCGCCAATTTTAAGGTCAAACAAGCTGTGCTCAGAAACAAGTCCAGAAGTTTTGGAAACTCTTGCAGAAATTATAACACTAACTGAAAGTCCCAAATATCTCAATGCATATTTAGCCAGTAATATTCATTTCTGAGCATCTTATTTTCTTGAATTGTCTGTAAATCCATATATAGTAACTTAATAGCATTTCTGAGAAAAGTGGATGACTATTAGGAAGAGTAATTCCTCTCAGGATGACTGGAAGGAGTTATTCTGTCTGGGTTAACATGTGTTATTCCCATGATACAGACATCTGTTGAAGATGATCACAAGTTACAAGCTCTAAATGAGTCTTCCTATTCTCCTGGATTTCTTGGCCAGGCTCAAGGAATCCTAAATTAGGCTCAACTTCACAAATTCCAGAAGCAATAATATCCTTCCATATCAGATGTGTACACTCAAAAGGGAGGGAGAACCAATCTGGAATATACACAGTGTTTAAAGGTACATTTATCAAAATTTTCATTTAAGTAGATCTGAAGTTTTTAAAAAAAAAAAGAAAGAAAAAAAAGAAACACCACTAGGGAATAAGAAGCAGTTATAAAAACTGCAGTAGAACTTTGTATTTGGAGAAAATCTCCCACTTCTGAAGTACATGTCAAAAATATTGTCCTGAATAAAGGGACCATGAGTGAATGGCAGCCTTTAGATACCTAAAGTCTCCTATATAGTGGGCCTGGCAGAATTATCAGAGACAGGAATGATCTGACACATAATCTGTTAGTCACTCTCAGAAGGATCTTTGTTCAGTTCAGTGGTTGGATGGATTTCACTGATTGTTGGCCCCTGAAGATGTCAAGAGTCTCTTGATAAAAGTGAAAGAGGAGAGTGAAAAAGCTGGCTTAAAACTCAACATTCAGAAAACTAAGATCATGGCATCTGGTCCCATCATTTCATGACATATAGATGGGGAAACAATGGAAACAGTGACAGACTTTACTTTCTTGGGCTCCAAAATCACTGCAGATGGTGACTGCAGCCGTGAAATTAAAGGATATTTGCTCCTTGGAAGAAAAGCTATGACCAACCTAGACGGCATATTTAAAAGCTGAGACATAACTTTGCTAAAAAAGGTCCATCTAGTCAAGTGAAAGTGAAAGTTTCTCAGTCATGTCTGACTCCTTGTGACCCTATGGACTGTTCTTGGAATTCTCTAGGCCAGAATACTGGAGTAGGTAGCCTTTCCCTTCTCCAGGAGATCTACCCAACCCAGAGATTGAACCCAGGTTTCCTGCATTGCAGGCGGATTCTTTACCAGCTGAGCCACCAACCCAAGAATACTGGAGTGGGCAGCTTATTCCTTCTCCAGCAGATCTTCACGACCCAGGAATCAAACTGGGGTCTCCTGCATTGCAGGTGGATTCTAGTCAAAGCTATGGTTTTTCCAGTGGTCATGTATGGATGTGAGAGTTGGGCTATAAAGAAAACTGAGCACTGAAGAATTGATGCTTTTGAGCTGTGGTGTTAGAGAAGACTCTTGAGAGTCCCTTGGACTGCAAGAAGATCCAACCAGTCAATCCTAAAGGAGATCAGTCCTGAATATTCATCAGAAGGAATGACGCTGAAGCTGAAACTCCAATACTTTGGCAACCTGATGTGAAGAACTGACTCATTTGCAAAGACCCTGAAGCTGGGAAAGATTGAAGGCAGGAAGAGAAAGGGATGACAGGGATGAGTTGGTTGGATGGCATCACTGATTCAATGGACATGAGTTTGAGCAAGCTTCTGGAGTTGGTGATGGACAGGGAAGCCTGGCATGCCGCAGTCTGTGGGTCTCAAAGAGCTGGACATGACTGAGCAATTGAACTGACTGACTGACTGACTGACTGACTGGCTGAAGATTTCAATAGTGCCACGAAGACAGAGAATCATTCCACAGCCAAACAAAAACAGGAAGGACTAAGGGGGAAGTTTTAAATGTCTCAGTGCTCTAGTCTAAAAGGAAGATCTTTGCAGATCCTAATAAATATAACCCTCATTGTAATAATTACATGATCATATGGTTGTAACTTTTAGGGGGAATGTTTGTACAAGTTTCCATAACAACTTGATACATGTTTTTAATGTGTTTATAACTTTCTCTGAATTTATTATCTCAGAATTTTTTCCCACACTTGGCTCAGCAATACTCAATTGCAATAATATGAGTTTCATAATTAGCCTCCTCTACTAACTTAGTTGCAGATCTATTTCAGTTCCAAGGCAATCTATATAATTTAAAGTGGCAAACATGACTGTGGAAAATTTTACAACGATGAGAAGGGAAAATCAGTGTTTCTATCACACTTATTTTTTTTAATTTTAAGATATTTATAAATGTATTTGATTTATTTTTACTTTCTCAATTTATAGTCCATTTGGTCTTTTTATGGATATTTTACATTTTGGTCCAGATTTGCCATTCCAAGTCTTCAAAGACTTTTATCTAATGAGAAAGCAGATAAGATAAAAGAAATAGATGATAGGCAATAGAAAAGAAGAAAGGGGGCAGACTGGACTAGAGGGAATGTTGCCATTCTATTTTTTCTCTTTGACATAGGTGTTACAACATAATTTTTAAAAGTGGAGAGAAGAAGTTAGGTCTGAAAATCTAAGAATGAAATTCTAAGTCTGTCATCTGTTTGTTGTCTAACTTTCATAAACCCTTCGATCCTTAGCTTCTACATCTGAAAAATAAAATGAAACCAAGCTTATTTATAATATAAAAAGTGCCAAGCACAAGTGCCTAGCATGTAACAGCCCTCAGATATAGTAAAGAAAGATCACTGTCTCCTGCCCTTATTTCCATTACTCACATTGTTAGTCTCCTATTAGCAACGTTAGTCTCCTTCGGTCCTTCAGAAAATATAGTAGGCCTCCAAGATGTCTACACCCTATTCTTTGGAGTTTGTGAATGTGTTATGTTACATGGTTAAAGGAAATTTGCAGATGCAATTAAAGATACAGGTCATATGGGCTTCCAATCCCCAGTTTCCTGGTGGTCACAGTACAGTGGGATAGATACACGAAACTAAATGTTTTTTTAAAGTACACAAATTAGTGAAATAAAAAAGTGATCTCAAATATAATTCAAATCATACTTTAAATTTCACTTGTTTGCCTGGTCCAAGATTAATGCCAACATCTGCCACTGACCAAGTTTACAGATTTCTTGCCTCCAAGCAACAGCCTCATTGCATTCCTCCACTATTACAGTTCTTGTTCTAGGGTCTTAACACCAAGTATTTGATCTTCAGCAATACTAGCTGGATTGCAAAATGCATATTGTAAAAAAAAAAAAAAAAGTTCGGTTTATTTAAATACAGTTAAGCTATTTAAGATCCTAAATGCTGTTAAAGTGCTGCACTCAATTAACCAGCAAATTTGGAAAAGTCAGCAGTGGCAAAAGGACTGGAAAAGGTTAGTTTCCATTCCAATCCCTAAAAGAGGCAATGCCAAAGAAAGTTCAAACTACCATACAGTTGTTCTCATTTCACATACTAGCAAGTCAATGCTTAAAATATTTCAAGCTAGGCTTCAATAGTACATGAACCAAGAACCAGGTGTACATCCTGGATTTAGAAAAGATAGGGGAACAAGAGATCAAATTGCCAACATCCGTTGGATCATAGAAAAAGCAAGAGAATTAAAAAAAAATCTACTTCTGCTTCATTGACTACGCTAACATCTTTGACTGTGTATATCGCAACAAACTGTGGAAAACTCTTAAAGAGATGTGAGTACCAGACCACCTTACCTGTCTCCTAAGAATCCTACATGCAAGCCAAGAAGCAGCAGTTAGAACTGGACATGAAACAATGGACTGATTCCAAATTTGGAAAGGAGTATGTCAAGTCTGTATATTGACACCCTACTTATTTAACGTCTATGCAGAGTACATCATGTGAAATACAGGGCTGTATGACTCACAAGCTGGAATCAAGATTGCTGGGAGAAATAAAAACAACCTCAGATAGGCAGATGATACCATTCTAATGGCAGAAAGTGAAGAGGAACTAAAGTGCATCTTGATGAAAGCAAAAGAGGAGAGAGAAAAAGCTGGCTTAAAAGTCAACGTTCAGAAACCTAAGATCATGGCCTCCAGTCCCACCACTTCATGGCAAATAGATGGGGAAAATTGGAAGCAGTGGCAGATATTATTTTCTGGGGCTCTAAATTCACTGCGGATGGTGATTGCAGCCTTGAAATTAAAAAACACTTGCTCCTCGGAAGGAGAGCTATGACAAACTTAGACAGTGTATTAAAAAGCAGAGACATTATTTTGCCAATGAAGATCTACACAGTCAAAGCTATGGTTTTTCCAGTAGTCATGTACAGATGTGAAATTTGCACCATAAAGAAGGCTGAGCACCAAAGAATTGATGCTTTCAAACTATAGTACTGGGGAAGACTCTTGAGAGTCCCTTGGACTGCAAGGAGATCCAACCAGTCAACCCTAAAAGAAACCAGTCTTGAATATTCATCAGAAGGACTTATGCTGATGCTGAAGCTCCAATACTTTGGCTGCCTGATGTGAAGAATTGACTCATTGGAAAAGATTCTGATGCTGGGAAAGACTGAGAGCAAGAGGAGAAGGAAACAACAGAGGATGAGATGGTTGGATGGCATCACCAACTCAATGGACATGAGTTTGAGCAAACTCTGGGAAATAGTTAAGGACAGGGAAGTCTGGCGTGCTGCAGTTCATGTGGCCGCAGATTCAAACATAGCATAGTGACTGAATATCAACAAATTTAAATACAACTAGAGAGAAAGGTGACTCTTCCTTTTTTTCTCCTTGAAACACACACAAACGCATACCTCCATGCAAAAGCCTTAAATTACTGAATGTTAAAATTACCATATCAGAAAAAGTGGTAAATTTCCAGTAGATAAACCCAGAAGACACCACTGTAGCCAAATGATAGTGGTCAACATCACCAGTAATAAGACTTAGCTTCATCCTGTACTCTACTTATGACACACAGATCACTTCTTGTCAAAAATGAATAACCTTAACCTAATGGTGAAAAAATGGCATGTAAACCAAATTCAAGAAACACTTTAAGAAATAACTGACCAGTACTCTGGAAGAAATTTAAATAAACTACAATGGGCTTCCCTGGTGATGCTAGTGGTAAAGAACCTGCCTGCCAATGCAGGAGACATAAGAGATGCATGTTAGATACCTGGGTTGGGAAGTACCCCGGAGTAGGAAATGACAACCCACTCCAGTATTCTTGCCCAGAGAATCCCATGGACAGACAAGCCTGGTGGACTTCAGTTCATGGGGTCACAAAGAGTTGGACATCTCAGAAGTGATTTAGCACAATTCATTTAACAGCATTATAGCACTTATAACTTTTTGGTTTTGATCACTATGGTATACTTAAATAAGTTTAAATGAAAGGGGAAGCTGAATTTGTTTTTTTAAACTGTGTAAGTCTAAAATTGTTTCAAAATAAAAAGTTAAAAATAAAAAAATAATTGACCATATTCAAGTTAGATACTCTCAGGTAGACTTCAGTGTAAAGCAGTTCTCCCTACTATTACCATATTCATGTTTGAGCATCTCAAAAGCCTCTCCCCGAAGTGGCCAGTTAGGAACAAGTGGGAGGCTCAGTCATGAGACTGGTGAAGTGTTTTGATTGAGCAGACTGAAGAAAGATAGGAACTGAATTGAGACAGGCCTGTTAATTTCACTCAGACCACCTGCCTCGTTCCGACACAAGCCAGTGACCTAAACATGATGGGCCATTACCAGCCCTCTGCTGGCATTCTGAAATGACTACATAGGAGACAAATTTGGGAGTGCCGAGATTTGCAAATGGCTTGGGAACAGCAGAGGAGTAATAACTTTGCATGAGCATTCTGAGACACCTCTCTCACACGCATACGTTTTGAGTCACCAGGAGAAAATCTGCATGAATTAACAGGGACTATTCACCCAAAACTTTTCCCCATTAAGTTGTGACATGCAATGAAATGCATTATCAAAAAAAAAAAAAAAAAAATCCCTAAATAGTACTTTCATTACATTTCTTGAGGCAACAGAATGAATTTTTTTTAACACAATTATTTCTTAGCTTGCTCTTTTTCTGTCAAACATGCAACTGTTTCTCCTCTTTTCTGAAGTAGTTTATATTATGAATGAAAAGAGAGAAATAAAAAGAGCTATGACTGTTTTCAACCACAACTGAACACATACATTCATTAGAAAGAACTCCTAACAGAAATCTTAGAAGCCTCACAAAGTCTTACTCTTTTTCATATACTAACTATTATGAACTGACATATTCCTTTCTTTCATTTTAATTGTCATTATCCCCTGTGCATATACCAACCAGTATTTATGCTGTATCAGATGACAATACACTAGTAAATTCAGTCTTAATGGATATAATAACTCTAATAAAGAAATTAAATCAGATGTCACATGTAGAATGCACAATTTTTACCTCTTACAATAAATTGAATTATAGTAGGCTAAATATGACAAAGCAAACACGTATCCACTTGGGATTGAAAGTGTGTGTTCAAACTATTCTAAGATAAGCAGATAAGGCATTGGAGGTAGCAAGGGAGCAAGCAAAGGTGCTGGTTGCCTCAACTATGGTCCTTTTTCCCAAGTCTTTCAATTTGATGATAATTCCCTCTAAATTTCATCCTGAAAAGCCCCACTTCTTCTCCAACGAAATCCTAGAACCCAGGCACATAATTTTAATATGCATATAATTTCACATAGTTGATGAATGTAACACACCATGGGTAAATAGCAGGGAGGGGCTAAATGGAAAGCTCATTTGTTAGTTTTCCCACTTGGAGGTTGTTATTTTTTAAATTACTGATATTGGACACTGTAGGAGTGCCCTTTTTCATACACACTGAAGCACTCCACTGGCCCCAGGAGTCACTAAGACTAGTGGATTTTAATAGTTATAGATCTTAAATGGAGGGTTAGAAATTGTTTCTTTTCATTACAATTACAACAAGGAATTAACCCCAAGGGTATCCACTTAATTCCATAATATATAGACTGGAACGCTAATGCGGCTCTTCTACAGTGTAATAAAGAGGCAACTGGCCCTTCTCTCCCTGGGGTGGGTTTCTGTAAAATGTATCACACACAAAAAAATTGTAAAACGAAGAAGATTTGAAGTTAACAAGCTCCATAATGTCACCAGCTCCAGTGTGCGGTGTGAGCAAACCCTCATAAGAGCTAGGCACTCTTTTCGTTTTTGTTTTTTTCCAGCGGGAATCTCAGCCCCAGCACTTTGACTGACATGAGTGTGTCCGCACTTCACTGACACAAGGAAAACGGAAAATAAGAAGAGGAAGAAAAATTTACAATTAAGCACAGAAAGCCACAAAGAGAGAAGAGACTTGGGCAGGACTTATTTTTACTCCATTTCTGAGATGGGACCGGCAGTGCACGCTGGCCACTTCTGGTCATGTCAGCTTAACCCTTTGTACTTTGCAGTGACCTTAGCTTCATTTTATGGGAACTCCCTCCCTCCTTGCTAGAAGCTGAAGCAACACCAGAGGTTAGGATTTTCCATCTTCAGGCTCCAAATGTCTGAAGCCACTTCCTGGCAGAGATTTGAAATCTCGGATCCCTGCTAATTAGCCCTCTCAGTTAAAGACATTTTATTTCCCAATACTTTTTCATGATGTTTGACTATAGTTCTCTGAACCAAAAGAGAACAATGACACTATATCCAAATTAGAGCTTTAAGCAGAAGTGGGCCAGGATATTGGGAGAGGCAATGGCAATTCAATAGAAGAATGTTCTTCTCTTATATTATGTATTTCCAACATATGTTGTCATATTTGGCCCACTACAGGCATTAGCCAGTCATTACTTGGGAGTCACTTCTTCCCTAAAGTGTCAGCTCTCTAGAAATCTGCAAATTTGCCAGTCAGTGAGGAAAAAACTGATGATCCAGACAGGAGAAAAAGCAAATCATTCAACTCACCTGTCCTCATTTAGCATGCAGATTTCGTTTCCAGAGATTAGATAATATTGTATAGGAAAGACACAAAGGAACCCTATCTTCAGTGAAAAGCACCCTTTTACAAATCAAAATTCCCAGCTTTCCTCTTAAGACAGGAGGCGGTGACCAGAAGCGGATATCAAGAGGGCTGCCAGGAGGGCACCAGAGAGAAGTCATTAAAGAGCACAGAGGAAGATATTTATCTTGAGAAAAAGTGGAGAATCCTCGTTCCTAGCTGGGAGTTGCAGAAATCATTCTAAGAGAGTTTAGAATCAGTCACAAATCGACGCGGAGCGGAAAGAGGGTTGAAGAAGATCTTGCCCGGAGAAAATAAACACGATCAGTATTCCACCAGAAAACCAACCAAGGAGACAGTGTACATGGCTTAGCAGGTGATTCACCATTTAGCTACGCAGCCAAGGCTTTTTAACTGATAAATTATGAACTCACTATCAAGGATGACGGGAGTAATACATACACCAATCAATGGTCACAAACTTTTCTATCTCCATGTTTGCTTATCCCCCATTTTATCTCCTTAGTCCCACATGTCTCTATAAGCTACATTCCCTTAATATATAAAATGTTGACTTATTAAAAATTGTATGCAACTTAAAATAGCTCCTTAAGCATTTTTCCCCAATGACTTAAATTGTGTTTGTTCTGGGTTCATAAATGGGGAGCTTGAAGCATTTAAAACACACACACAAGTGTGGTATCCAAATGTTTTGTTTTCTCTAAGCTCAAAGCACTTTAATTGGCTCTTCCCTTTAAAATATAATTAAAAAGAATAAGCTCATCTATGTAGAAATTTCTCATTTCTTTATTTACCTTAAATCTTTCATGCAAGAAACTGTTAATGTTCTTTGTTTTGTACTAAATAGAAATAAGATACAAAACAATTCTCTAATTAGGATTATATGGGATGTATGCCTTACAAGTTTGATTCTCTGAATTTTCCCCTGACATTTTCAAATTGAATATCATAGTCAAAAATCAATCTAACCAATAAAAAGCAATTTAATTTTTATAATGAACCAAGAGAATATCTAAATTTGGCATATCAGACAATTTTTGTCTCTGTCGAATTATTTCAGGAAATATTTTAGTTAAACTGAATTACAGCAGCAAATTTCATAATCCTTCAAGTAGTATAAGACTGTGGCCCCTGATATAGTTATTTAGGGCAAAAGCTTATTCAAATCATGCTTGGAAAGTATCTGAAATATGTACTCCCATTTGTTCTGTTTGTAATACTATTTGTCTTAAAGTTCACATTCTTAAAGACTATAACTTTTCAATACCAGATACATCACTGGAGTATTTGATTTTCAAATATCCATATCACTGTTAATGATTATTTGGATTTAACAAATACTTCTTTAGTGATATAATACTTTTTAAATGATATAAATGCTTACTAGAACATAAACAGAATAAGTAACTATTTATCATATATTATCTTTCCCAAACAACACAGGCTATTTCAAAATGGAATATAAACACACGAAAAACAAACAAACATACAAACAAAACTTCTGTTCTTTTAGTCAGTCAGTTCAGTTGCTCAGTCATGTCCGACTCTTTGCAACCCCATGAACCGCAGCATGCCAGGCCTCCCTGTCCATCACCAACTCCTGGAGTTTACCCAAACTCATGTCCATTGAGTTGGTGATGCCATCCAGCCATCTCATCCTCTGTCGTCCCCTTCTCCTCCTGCCCTCAATCTTTCCCAGCATCAGGGTCTTTTCAAATGAGTCAGTTCTTCACATCAGATGGCCGTAGTATTGGAGTTTCAGCTTCAGCACCAGTCCTTCCAATGAATATTCAGTACTGATTTCCTTTAGGATGGACTGGTTGGATCTCCTTGCAGTCCAAGGGACTCGCAAGAGTCTTCTCCAACACCGCAGTTCAAAAGCATCAATTCTTCGGTGCTCAGCTTTCTTCACAGTCCAACTCTCACATCCATACATGACTACTGGAAAAACCATAGCCTTGACTAGACGGGCCTTTGTTGGCAAAGTAATGTCTCTGCTTCTTAATATGCTGTCTAGCTTGGTCATAACTTTCCTTCCAAGGAGTAAGCGTCTTTTAATTTCATGGCCGCAATCACCATCTGCACTGATTTTGGAGCCCAGAAAAATGAAGACTGACACTGTTTCCACTGTTTCTCCATCTATTTGCCATGAAGTGATGGGACCAGATGCCATAATCTTAGTTTTCTGAATGTTGAGCTTTAAGCCAACTTTTTCACTCTCCTCCTTCACTTTCATCAAGAGGCTCTTTAGTTCCTCTTCACTTTCTGCCATAAGGGTAGTGTCATCTGCATATCTGAGGTTATTGATATTTCTCCCAGCAATATTGATTCCAGCTTGTGCTTCCTTCAGCCCAGCATTTCTCATGCTGTACTCTGCATATAAGTTAAATAAGCAGGGTGACAATATACAGCCTTGATGTACTCTTTTTCCTATTTGGAACCAGTCTGTTGTTCCATGTCCAGTTCTAACTGTTGCTTCCTGATCTGTATACAGGTTTCTCAAGAGGCAGGTCAGGTGTTCTGGTATTCCCATCTCTTTCAGAATTTTCCACAGTTTATTGTGATCCACACAGTCGAAGGCTTTGGTGTAGTCAATAAAGCAGAAATAGATGTTTTTCTGGAACTCTCTTGCTTTTTCAATGATCCAGTGGATGTTGGCAATTTGATCTCTGGTTCCTCTGCCTTTTCTAAAACCAGCTTGAACATGTGGAAGTTCACAGTTCATGTTTGTTCTTTACTAAATTCCAAAGATCACACTGATAGATGACCAGTGGAAAAGCAAAAATCGTATCTCTGACGATTGTAGTGCTGTGTAAATCAGAAATATTCTACCAGTTCTTTAATTCTGGTCAGACAGTTTCTCAACTTTTACTCAACATGACCAAGGACCCTGGAGACAACGGCCGAAAACGGAATGTTTTTATTTTCATTTTAAAACTGCTTTTTCTCCCATATTTACCCTTTTGGTGAAAAGGACAAGTCATTTTCTAAGGACACAGGGATTCTTTGGACACGTTAAATTGAAATGTTATTAGACTTGCAGTTGGATGTATCTGACAACAATTTAGATGTGAGTTTGAGCCTCCAGGCTGAAGAAATAAATTCCAGGATCACTAATATAGAGATGGGATTTAAATTCATAAAATTACCTATGTGATGAATATAGATGGAGAAGAAGAAAGGCATGAGAACTGAGATAAAGGGGGAGAACCGCACAATCTACGAGGAGGGGAACTATCAGAGGATGTAGGAAGAAGCAGACAGTGAGATGGGCGGGAATCCTGGCTAGTGTGGGAGCCTGTTTATCAAGTGAAGCAGGTGTTTCAAGGGCTTTCCTCATAGCTGAGTTGGGAAAGAATCCACCTGCAATGCAGGAGACCCCTGCTTCAATTCCTGGGTTGGGAAGATTCGCTGGAGAAGGGATAGACTACCCACCCTGGTATTCTAGGGCTTTCCTTGTGGTTCAGCTGGTAAAGAATCCACCTGCAGTGTGGGAGGCCTGGGTTCGATCCCTGGGTTGGGAAGATCCCCTGGAGAAGGGAAAAGCTACCCACTCCAGTATTCTGGCCTGGAGAATGCCATGACTAAGTCCAAGGGGTCACAAAGAGTCAGACACGACTGAGAGATGGTTTCAAGAAGCAGCGTGATCAACTCTGTCAACTGCTACTTATAGGTCAGGTTTAGAAAGTTAACCACTGACTTTATCAACATAGTGATTATCAGTGAACTTGATAAGGGCTGTTTCAATGAGTGCTGAGGGTGAAAATGTGATTGGAGTGACTCTGAAAGTGGAGTGGCAAAGACAAAGAGGACAGATTGTAAGAAATCTCCAATAAAAGGTAATGGATAATTGGTAACTAGAGAGGGATGTTGAGACAGAGTATTTTTTTAAGATAGAAAAAAATCACATTGTGCTTATGTATCACTGGGAATGAACCATTAGAAAGTGAAAATTTGATTTTTCAGTAGAGCAAAAACATAATTGCTGTGTGATTCCCTTGAGCAGGAAGGAGGATCGGATCATCTTTGACAAGTGAGGGAGACAAGCAGGGGGAGCTCATCAATAGCACCAGGGAGGAGGGCAGAGTTCACGAGGTGGATAGATGTGGTGGTGGCAGCAAATGGAAATTTCTCATCTGATGCTTTCTCTTTTCTTACCATTTAGGTCTCAAGGAAGGTCAAGCCTTCCTTGATCACCCAATCTAAAAAGTTTGCCTTTTCATAGGGCCCCATATAATCCTATTTTACCATCCTTATAGCACTCAAGACTTTTTAAAAAAATGTTGTCGTATGATTTGTTTACTTAATTATGTATACATTTCCCAGCTAAGAGTTTGGACCTTCCTTCTCTTCTTTACTGCTATATCCTTAATCCCTATAACTGAAAAGCAGAGCATACACATAGCAGCTTGATATATAATTATTAAATGAATAAGTCAATGAACACTTCAGAGACAAGCATGTCCAAGAATCTGGATGATTTCAAACATATTATTACCAGTCTCAAGTATTTTTCTAGAGTTATTTATACAGGGAATATAGTAGGTATATATTTGTGCCTATGTTACTTGCTCTATTGAATATGTACACTCCGAAAAGTTTTGTGATAGTAAATTACTTCACTCAGGAGCATGTTATAGGTTGCAGACTATGAGCATTACAGAACATGAGCAGGTATCCCCAACACAAAAGCTCCAGCTAGTCTCACTGGAACTGCACTTGACATTTAAAGGAGGGTGCAGAGAGGGAAAAGATCAGTCAAAAAAGAGAAAAAGACTTGGAACTCAGAACCATTAAATAAGAGAAAATTATCCTTAAATGTTTTTCTATTACTTGATATTTGCTTTCCATAATTTTTATTATTATTCCACTAAATCACTTCAGAGCTCAGCTAGTATTATTAAGATTCATTTTTACAAAGCTGTAAACTGATACTCTTACGAGATCAGAGATGGTGCTCTACCCAAAGGAACTTACCTGCAGCTCCAGTAAAGGAACTCATAATCATGCTGCCTGCTTTTCTTAGCCCACCTAAACCTCTCATTCATCTAAGAGTGAAAAAGTCAATGTTGGATGATCACCAGCAACAGTAGTTAACCATTATGCATTTTTTCTGATACTGATTTTGCTTCTCTGGGTTGACTTGCATTAACATGAATCAGGAATATTTATATACAAGAAATAGTATATCCATGACCACCAAGTCCAAATTCTGAAAGGACTGTTATATATTGGTTAAACTATACCCAAAAGCAGTTAAACATTACCCAGTGGGCCTGGGTTTAACCTGTCGTTTATACCAGTTAGAGGGAATCCATGAAATTATCTATGGCTAGGCACCTTGGAAAGTTTCCCAGGCTATTTTTCAAAGGTTAACTGGTACTGCTGGTCAGCCTTGCCAAACAGACATACAAAAGGGAGAGAAATCAGGGAACTGAGAAATGAGGATGCAGATATCCTTTTTTAAAAAAATACAGTTTTGACTAAAGAAAAAAATACAAGATGCAATCTTGCCCTTTTTCTTTAGTTGTTCTGGTTTGTTTATTTAATTTTAAGTAGTGGAAGAGGCTTTGTTTTGAAGAGTTCATCATCCTTATTCCAAAATTGTGTTTCCCGAATGAGAAACAACATTCCATTCTCCTCTAAATCTCCAGTGAAGGAGAATTGCACACCCCAGTTCCAAACCGCATATTAGAATAATAATATTCTGCCTGAGGTGAGGAATGACAACCCACCTTCCTGTTCACCACACAAAGACTTTTGCAATAAATAGAGTATAAAGAGATATTGTCTGATTATGTTCCCCCCAAATGAGGTAAATGTCATTTAGTTAGGGGGTAAAAAAAAAGATCAATTTACAAAATCCATAAATGTGTAAGAATAATCCAGGTTTTGTATCTTTTGTATAATACTTTCTTCTTCTTCCCTCCCTTCTTTCATTTTCTATCAATTTTTATGGTTTTTACTGCCAATATTGGACCTTCTAAAACAATCAGAATGTGGTCTGTTCATTAATAAATGTCATCCTTAATCTGACATTAAGAAAAAGGTGGTCCCTATTCATAAACCAATATCTTCACTGGTTTGGTCTCTTCTGTTGCTTGTATCATCTTAACTGCTCTCCCTTGACCTTGAAACCTGCTTCATTTTGTACTTCTGGGATTCTATCCTAAGACATCATCGCTTTAGAAAAAAAGTTTTGGACAAAGCTGTATCCATTAAGCACACAAATTTTATAACTAATAATAAGAGAAATTTCTCAAATTAAAAGCATTAAGTAAATTCTAATTCACTTTATTTAAAATAATATAGGGATATTTATATTTAATTATGAAGAGCATTCAATGCATATGGGAATGCTTTGGACATTCGATGTTAAATGAAAAAAATAGGATGCAAAACTGTATAACTATGTGACTATAATTATATAGAAAGTAAAATTGAGTAGAAAGTAAAAATATAATAAGGAGCAGAAATACAAATAAATCTTAAGAGATTAGGTAAGACAGCTGTGTTCTTTTTTTTCTGTATTCCAAATTTTCTATAAAGTTAGAATAAGTTTCAATTAAATTTTTTAAAGATATTCATGATATAAAAGGACTCATTTTTATTGCAATTGTCCTTTTTTCTTTTTAGATATTTCTTACATCTTGGGATAGATTTTTGGGGGTGAAAAAAATTTTTGGATTAGACCAAGATTTTTCTCTGAGCCAGTGATAAGGGCAGGGATTTAGAAGGAGAAAAAGTTATATAATCTGAATTTTATTAAAACTGTCTGGGATTTTATAGATCAACTATTCAAAACTCTACATTTATACTGAAGAAACTCAGAAGGAAAAAGCTAGAAAAATATGAGAAGCAAATCTGTGGGTGGATCCAAATGACATGTTGTAAGTTTAATGAAATGATGTAGTCATAATTATTTTAGAGGACTCTGAATATAGCTAACAGTAGATCTAGGTCTACTGTCTTTCTAACTCACTCTTCCTAGCCCCACTCTTTCCTAGGCACATCTAGCTTCTTGCATCAAAAAATTCTGTTTCTTTGAGCAATCTGCAGGACAACATTTACAAATCGTAGAGATAGAATTGAAGATGTTTATTAGAATTGCCTAAGTTCTAGGAACTATGTATGTAATCAGTGCCTTGGCAGTCCCTCTGCCCTCTGGCTCCCATTCCCCAGCTTCTGGGCATGAAGACTGTTGACTGACCACCCTGAGGTCCTCTCTGTGAATCACCTATGGTCCAAGCTGCCTTACTTATGTATTACTGCAGATAAAAGGTCACAGGATGAGGATGGGATGGGTGGAACTAAGGGAATTTGTCTTAGAAGAAGTGTCACTTATACGACTTAAAAAACAGGATCGATGCTAACAAATGTGGAGCTTCAAGTGCCAAAAACAGGAAGATCATGAATTTATGATATTAAAAAAAGAGAAGTGACATGATTAACACATTTTTGAAGAATTTCTATAAAGCCTTCTACCTGTTCTCCTAAATCTCTGACTTGCTCCCCTTCAATCTGCTTTTGAATTCATCTTCATGCTGCTACTCTGGGCCAGAAACTCACTTAGTACTTTCTTATGTGATTTTATTCATCATGTTTTTCTATCCCAATACTTTGACACCTGAAGCCCCTTCTAGGGCTATCAAATTCCTAGAGATCATAAACGATTCATCTTTCATATGCAAATCAATCAATCGAGAGCCCCTGACCCAACGACCTCCTTTGCCTGTCTCCCATTGCCCTGCCCTAATCACCCCAGGAGACTGCAACTAAAGACAGTTCCCATACCCCAGAGCCTGATGAACAGGTAAGTCTAAAGCCGCTTACTCTGCCCTGCCCTGTCTCTGTGACTGAAACAACAGTAAAGGCTCTCGCCCACATTTTTCCCCCTCTCCCTCTGCTGCCTGACCAACCTGGTGCTTCTCCTTATAGCCTTCATGGTGTGGTTCCCCTGATTCTCTTTAGAACTGTAAGTAACAAACTATCTTTTCAATGGCAGTCCTTTCCTGATCTGCTGGCCCTACCATATATGAATAAAAATAAAACCTAGGTTTAAAGCGGTTACTTCATTCAGCTTTCATAACACTCCTGTAAGATGTTTCCCCATTTTTTGAGATGACAAAGCTGAGATTCATCTATCTCAGAGCCTTCCACTTTGTTTATGCCAATACACTGTGGTGAGAAAAGTGTAATACTTCTAGTAAAATAGATTGGCTAGATTCGAATCCCACCCAGTATGAGTTTGGCAATAAAAAGCAACCACAAGAATCTCAATCACTCTACACAAAAAATTTATTATCCCTTCTCACAAACCCTCTGCAAGTTGAGATACTTTCCAGGGCAGCTCACTTCCCAGCAATAGATCATGGATTTTTCCAGCTTCTATTTGTGGCTCCATCTCAACACAAGGATTCCAGGGACTCCAAGACAGGCAAAGGTAGAGAAGAAATAATTCACAACTGATTGCAAGTAACACAGTCAGGAGGTGACCTATGTCACAACCTTCCAAGGGCCACAGACCAGAATTCATCATATAACCTAACTATAGAGTAGGCAGGTGGCGGTAGTGGTAAAGAATCTGCCTGCAAAGCAGGAGACATAAGAGATGCATGTTCAATCCCTGGGTCTGGAAGATCGGCTAGAGGAGGGCATGGCAACCCACTCCAGTATTCTTGCCTGGAGAATCCCATGGACAGAGGAGCCCTGCCCTGTGGGCTACAGTCCATAGTGTTGCGAAGGGTCAGACACAAGCGACCTAGCGACTTAGCAGGCATGCACAAAGTAGGTAGTGAAACATAGTGGAGTATATAGATATTTGGTGAGTCTTCCAGCCTGTAACATACACTTCCACCACTTTCCAGATTTTTTTTTTTCCTACCTTGGGCAATATCTTTACCTTCCATCAGCATATTATAGTGTCCCAAGTGCAAAGTTCAATAGCTACTGTATTGGAAAAATCAGCTGTGAATCATGCCTTCCATTTTAAACACATGGACACAATCATAGCTTAATATGTCATTCCCTTTATAGCCACTCAGAGTTCCAATATATTTTTATGGGTTCAATAACCTCTTTGCTTACTTATACATACAATATAAATTACTAAAATTAGAATCTACTTCACTCTCATTACCACTTTCAACTCTAGTTTTTGGCTTCTTGTATGCTTGTATTTGAGATTTTTAAAGTTTTTAAAAACTTTATATTCTAGTAAGAGAATCACACACAGAAAACTGTCTTAATATTCAAATAGGTCTAAAGAAAACCAGAATCTTTTTTAGGATGCCACAGAAATTAAATTGATCTATTATTCCCCTTTTAAACTACTTTCTTTCTCTATCAGCTGCTTCTTCCTATTCCATTATGAGTGTTTCTCTGCATGTTTCAAGAACCCCCAAACAAGGTCATCTAATTGGTTTTAGTTAATATTTTTCCAAATATAGCTCCTCTTTGGGACCAAATTTCATACAGATTCCTCCATAGATCATGACTCAGGGTATACAAGGTTGCTTTGGTCAGACACGTGGTCCTAATACAATTCACTGCCAAAGTTGCTGAAAGGTATATGACCCCAAGTGCTCTGTAACTCACCTCTGGAGGCTTAGCTCAGAAGATAGCTTTGGGTAAGGCAGTCTCACAAACATGGATTCCTCTCCAAAACAGCCTTGTGAAAATAACTTCTTTTTAAATGAATAGAGCTACACTCATCATTTTCAGTTTAGTGTTGGCTTAGAATTTGAGAAGATAGGAAAATATTGAATCACAGGTTTAGCCGCCATGTTATCACTACAAGATGGGTTCTTCAAGACAAAAAGAAAAAAAAAGTGAAAAACAGGTCTTTAGTCATTTTATCTCTGTCACACACAGGATTTTTTTAATGGTGACTTCTAAGATCTAAAATTTTCACTGACTACTGTAATATTGAATTTTGTTAAATTTCATTTTGAATTAGTATAGAAATAATACTGTTACCATGACAAAAAACACAAACTGAATTATTCTCTCAAACACACAGGTCACCCAAGTGAGCACAATGGAAAACTATGATAATTGTAAATTTAAGCAAGAAGAGAAAACAGATCAATTTTGAGCAAAGGGCATGACTAATCTATAAGTCACCTTTAAACTATGGAGCATTATGTAAAACCTTAAAGGATTTTGTAAAGGGTAAAAAATAATTATTAAAATAAAAATTATAATGTACCTCATATTTCAGCTTTAGCTATAGACATAAGAAAGACACATTAAAGAAGAAAACCCATCAGTTAACTGGTAAAGTTATTTACCCAGAAGACTTCATCACTGTATAATGTTATGATCGGGGGAGAGGATGTTGGAGGCAACATGTGTCAACCAATGGGAAAGCAGATGAGTCACATGCATGTTGGATGCACAGTGTGGGGTACCATGTGGCAATTAGAAACAACAGTTGAGATTGAGTCATAGTGACACGGATGGATCCAAAACCGAAAGAGGAAAAAGAAACAAAAGGAGATACAAATCATCTGCTATCCTTGACATAAATTAAAAATATGTAAATTAAAAACAATATGAAACAAAAAGATGCATGTCAAAATTGTTGCCTGTGGTTTTTGCCTATTGTTGCCTATATTTTTCAATAAAATATCTGAATGGCACAAGAAAATTTGCTCTGTCCCTAACAAGTCCTTAACAATTACATATTAAGCTGCTATGTGTATGCTCTGCTTTTCAGACTATCCAGTGTGGTATTTTTGATGGTCCAGAACCTGAAGAGTAAGCTTTCCTAACTAAGACCCTCCCATTCTGGCTGCTCTACTCTGAGGGGAATGGGTGGAGGAGACACAAAAGCAGATGAAATTGAAGCAAACAAATAAGCAAGTCTCTACACCAGACAGATGCTAATTTATCTACCAGAAACTAAAGAGTATGATTACACAGCATCTGAGATTCTAAAGAGATACAGAGAGAGACAGAGAGCACTCTCTGAACATGATGACATGTTTAATTAGACTGTATGTTAGTTTATGTGGAGGATTTTATTTTCTTTTGCCTATAATAATGGTCCACCTGACCATCAGCAACTTGAAGAGAATGTAGATACAGTACATAGGAAAAGGATTACAGTTAAGACCCAAACATTAGCAGCCATTCAATTAATTATTTAACCCTCAGCACAAATCAATTGAAAAGCAATGAACTCAAAACTACATAGAGGTGCAGATTAATCATCTACCTTACATCCATCACTTGGTTAGGTTTGGGAACCTGTGAGCCACAAATATTATGTTCCAACAAGTAGGATGTGACAGGCAGGCAGGAAAATAAAAGGCAGTCATGGTTCTGAGTATTACAGGTGGTCAGAAGTCAGGTCCCAAACTGTCACACAATTGAAAATGATTAGAGAGTATTCCCTCTGATAAAGTTTCAGGGCACCAGATGTGAGTGAATCTAGCGAAGGCAACTTTTTCTACAATAGCTAAGAGAAAGTTAGAAGGATCTAAGTAATAGAAAATAGCCAAGACTGATTTGGAAGCTTCCAATCACATGTAACAAAGCACAGTTTTTTTCCTGGGGATTGTGGTCAGGTTGGGGATAAGCTTATGAAGGCAGTCTCTACTTGACATAATTTATTGAGAGACCCACAAACTCACTGACATGATTCTATGTGATGGCAAGCTGGATAAGTTATGTGGCTTTCCAAAGGAGATGCATAGTGGATGAGAAATGGAAATGAGATTTTATGATTTAGGAAACAAATCACAGCTTTCCTGCAGTCACATGTCCAACATTTAATCTCTAAATTATTATGACCAGAGAAACCAACATTTTCATTCCTGCAGAATGAGTGACACATGGTTTAATGTTCCTCTCCCATCCTGGGAATGTACTTTCCCCAGGAGCCTAGTGAAAGGAGGCTTGTCTGGTCGTATCTCTGGAAAGGGATCATTGACTATGCTAGCTTTGATGTTTATTACCTTCCTACAGTGAAGCTAGGAAAATTATGAAAAAAAAAATTAGGAGTGAAACAAAGACTGTGTATGTCTCAATATATCCTCATAGAACTAGTTCTGTTTTGGCAACATTCTTTCTTCTCCTAAGGCCAGGGGTGACATTTACCATATGAAACAGACAATGTCTCACAGGTACAGACCAAACAAACTGCATAAAAATCAACTCAGTCATACTGGTGTCTATTGGCACAGCATAGCCTGAAGCCCCTTGGATGTACCTCCCAAATGCTGTGTGCTGTGATGTGTGCTAAGTCGCTTCGTCCTGTCCAACTCTTTACTGTACTATGGACTGTGGCCGGCCAGGCTCCCCTGTCCATGGGATTCTTCACACAAGAATACTGGAGTGGGTTGCCAAGTCCTCCTCCAGGGGGATCTTTGAGACCCAGGGATCAAACCCACATCTCTTATGTCTCCTGCATTGGCAGGTGGATTCTTTACCACTAGCGCCAGACACCTGGGAAGCCAAAACCCCAAATGCCAGAGACCGATTTTCTACTCTGTTACTGGAACAGAGCAGTCCCTCAGAATGACCATCTGCCTCTGAATTTATTCAGAGAGCAAGGGATTCACCTCACTCTGCAAGTACTCTTTTAAGGACAAAAGAAATCACACGATCCAAATGCCCATCTACCAGGTGTCCCTCTCAACTGCTGAACTTCTGAAAGGGATTTAGTTAGCGAAAGGTGCCAGCGCTGTGGTTCCACCTTCAAGGGTTCAACTTCCCCCAAAGGACCCACCTGATGGGCTCTTCCCAGAATCATGGCAGGGTAGGAACCCAGGGCCACTTTCCAGGCCTGAGGAATGTCACTAAAGGGACCATAGGAGAGGGCCCCACGCCCCTGTCTGATCTCACCAGGACTTATGACAAGTCCCTAGTTCAGTTCAGCTCAGTCACTGAGTCGGGTCCGACTCATTGCGACCCCATGAATCGCAGCACACCGGCCTCTCTGTCCATCACCAACTCCTGGAGTCTACCCAAACCCATGTCCATCGAGTCGGTGATGCCATCCAGCCATCTCATCCTCTGTTGTCCCCTTCTCCTCCTGCCCCCCATCCTTCCTAGCATTAGGGTCTTTTCTAATGAGTCAACTCTTCGCATCAGGTGGCCAAAGTATTGGAGTTTCAGCTTTAACATCAGTCCTTCCAATAAATACCTAGGACTGATCTCCTTTAGGATGGACCGGTTGGATCTCCTTGCAGTCCAAGGGACTCTCAAGAGTTTTCTCCAACACCACAATTCAAAAATATCAATTCTTCATCACTCAGCTTTCTTCACCGTCCAACTCTCACATCCATACATGACTGCTGGAAAAACCATAGCCTTGACTAGATGGACCTTTGTTGACAAACTAATGTCTCTGCTTTTTAATATGCTATCCAGGTTGGTCATAACTTTCCTTTCAAGGAGTAAGCATCTTCTAATTTCATGGCTGCAATCACCATCTGCAGTGATTTTGGAGCCCAAAAAAATAAAGTCTGATACTGTTTCCACTGTTTTCCCATCTATTTGCCATGAAGTGATGGGACCAGATGCCATAATCTTAGTTTTCTGAATGTTGAGCTTTAAGCCAACTTTTTCACTCTCCTCTTTCACTTTCATCAAGAGGTTTTTTAGTTCTTCTTCACTTTCTGCCATAAGAGTGGTGTCGTCTGCATATCTGAGGTTATTGATATTTCTCCAGGCAATCTTGATTCCAGTTTGTGCTTCTTCCAGTCCAGCATTTCTCATGCTGTACTCTGCGTATAAGTTAAATAAGCAGGGTGTACTGTTTTATTATTGCTTTAACTTTAACATAGATATCACCATTTTCACATTGCTGGGGAGATCTCATCACTTACTGGAACCCTCCCCCAGTGTTTTAAGTATGCACATTATGAAATCATATGCCCTGTCCAGGGGAATGCTCTCCTATCACTGCTCACTAATACACATTTTTCTGACCACTGGCATATAAGGATGCTCTTGAATGTATTTAGAGACAGTTATAGTAGAGTAGCTGAGAACATGGCTTCCCAGGTGGTTCAGTAGTAAAGAATTCGCATGCCACATAGGAGATGCAGGTTTGATCCCTGGGCCAGGAAGATCTCCTGGAGAAGGAAGTGACAACCCACTCTAGTATTCTTGCTGGGGAAATCCCATGGACAGAGAAGCCTGTTAGGCTACAGACCATGGGGTCGCAAAGAGTCAGACGTGACTTATCAACTAAACAGCAACAACATCAGCCGAGAACAGAGGCTAGAGCTAGACTCTTGCCTTGGCTGGTCCTCTTGATAGCTATGAACATTGGACCAGTTTCTTAACTGCTTCAGGTTTCAGTCTCCTCATCAATAAACGAGGGCAACAAGATCAGCATCATAGGATCCTTGGGAGTACTAAAGGATTTCTACATGAAAGGTGCTTATAGTAATGCACATAGTAGATATTCCACAACTATTAATAAATGGGATACGACTCTACATCACATGCAAAATGCTCAGTTGATTCTGATTACTGAATTCAAGAATCATCAGATTTTCTAGACTCCTATAGACACCGTACCACCATAAATGGCCCCACTGGTAGCTCAGATGGTAAAGAATCTGCCTGCAGTGTAGGAAATCTGAGTTTGATCCCTGGGTTGGGAAGATTGCCTGGAGAAGAATTTGGCAACCCACTCCAGTATTCTTGCCTGGAGAATTTTATGGACAAAGCAACTTGGTAGGCTACAGTCTATGGGGTCACAAAGAGGCAGACATGACTGAGAAACTAACATACACACACCATCATAAAATTTGCAATCAAGTAGGGGAGACAGACATGTACACACATAGTACAATATAGAGAGTGATTTTAGATGGAAAACAAAAAAGAAAGTATTAACCCAAGTTGATATATGCTTCACACACACCTCTGAATAGTGGTATTATGGGGTCCAAACTTATATCTGATACAGAATCAGACTCACCATAATTGTGAGCCTTCATTTCCATTGATGGTGGAAGTCAAAACTAGATCTTTATTTTTTTCCAGGTAATTTAGACACATTTTTTAAGCTTAATCTCTTTTGGACAGTCAAATTCCAGATTTTCCCCCAAAATCATTCTCCTATCCCTGAGGAGTTTACAAACTGTCCTGTCATTAGAGAACGGACATCTGGTTCTCACTTCGTGTCTGGGCAACAACCAGTTTCCATCCCTGAACTAACTGTTTGATGCTCGTATCTGTGGTCTGATCCTTTAGCATGGAGGTAGTGGCTTTTAGGTGTCTCAGTGACCTCTGCCTATATCCTCGTTTCCTCCTATGGACTAACATGCACAGCATTCTGAGACCCTGAGCTTCAGCCACATCCACATATGGCCCCTGTTTTGGGCTGCTCAATCTGTACTTTCCAATTTAAGCGGTGGTAGGCTCCTGGCAGACATGCTGTTTTCTAATTCTCAAATACTATTCCATGCTCCAATTATAAGAATTTTAGGAAATTTCCTAGGTCTTCTCTCTGGATCCAAAGAGACTGGGGGGCCAGGCTGGGCAGTGGGTGGGTGGGGTGGAGGATGGGAGTTCAGGCCTGGTGATCCTATATGCATAAGGTCATAATTTCTGCTCTACTAAGGATGTCTTTTTTCCTTTTTCTTTTTGAGGACATCATGTCCAACAAGAGTTCTAAGCAAGATGTGAGAACCAAGCTCCCCCAGTCAATGATTTCTAAAACTATGTGGGGGTCTCGATCCCACCCAGGCCCAAGAACCACCCCCAGTTCAGGACTCAGTAATCTTGCTTTCCTCTTCTTTTTGTCTCCAGGCTCCTCCCCACTAGTTTTATTCTATCCTGTACATTGGAAAATTACTTTTGTGTAACACTTTGCATATTCTGTGTTCAGTGGCTTCTAGTAAATCTGTCTTCCTCAATCCTCTAACTTCTTACTATTTTTAAGGAATAGTTAATATTTAAAACAAAGCTTCTGATTTCTCTTTCAACATACTTAAGGTATTACAAGTGAATGCCTTGGCTTTTCAGAACTATTATCTCTGAAATTAGCTTCAAGAGCATGTTTTGGAATTCAAAAACTGAACATTATCTCCTTTGTTCGTGGCTGGGTTCTGCCCTCCCCCTGAAGCCATGGATGTCATGACTCAGTGGGCGGGACTCTGGAGCCAGTGAACTGATGAGAATTAAAAAATACAAAAGGGGACGCTTAAAAAGCGTGCCTTCTTTGCACTAAATTTTTAAAAAGAAATTAATTCCAAAAAATTGGATAACAAAATAATGTTGGGCATATCTGCTCATCTGTTCTCTATCATACCTTTGCTATCCAGTGGCCTAGAGCATGTCAGGAGAAGATGAAAGAATGGCCCAGAAATAGGTGAAGCTGTACCATTACCCTGACTCACAGAGTGAGTAAACATTCATACTTCAGCAAAAAGGAGGCTTTGCCACTGTCTGCCATAAGCAAGGTTGTTCTAGAGAGGTGAGGGGAAGAACAATGAAGGAGTTGTGATATAAATGACAGAAGTCATGGAGATATATATGTATTTTTAAATCTCTATATGACTGCCTATGAGTTAATCATCCCACATTACCTACAGTTTTCAATATTAACCTTAGGTATTAAGAATCATTGTTCTAGGGCTCTACAATTAACCAAGTACATTCCTGACAGTTATCATATTTGATTCCCTCTGTGAAAGAGTTACAGTAACCCAATTTCCACTTGAAGTACCTGAGGCTCACTGACTTTCTTAAAGCCAAGTAATTGTAGAATTAGTAAATTCAGACACCCACACTCAGAAAAGCTATTTACCTTCTTCATCCTTATAGGCATTTCTCCTTAATTCTTTTCTTAAAATCACCTCTAATTTTTATTCCATGGCTTATAGTTATTTGTTTATGACGTTTATTCTTCCCAAATATCGATAGAGTACAATTGTCACTAACTAATGCAGGCTTCTCCCAAGGTTGTGCGTGGCATTCTTCGTTCAGTCTTTCAGTCGTGTCTGACTCTTTGCAGCTCCATAGACTGCAGCACACCAGGCTTCCCCGTCCTTTACTGTCTCCTGGAGCTTCTTGCTCAAACTCATATCCACTGAGTCAGTGATGACATCCAAACATCTCAACCTCTGTCGTCCCCTTCTCCTCCTGCCTCAGTCTTTCCCACATCAAGGTAAGCTTGGCATACCTTGCTTACCCTGAATCAAGTTGCTTACCCTGAATCATGAATCAAGTTATCATGCCATCTCAATTTATGTCCTCTGAAATCACCTTTGATGTTGAAGAAGCTTGCACTCTTTATGAGATGCTTCATGGGGTCTGGCTATTTATTCATTGATGTTTATTCCCTAAAGAAGATATTCTCCTATGTAATTTTACAACTCCCACTCAAGGTATATAAAGTCTCAAGTTTCCCATTACTGATTCATCCTCTCTAGGGTTCTCCTTTCCAAGTTATCCTCTATACACGGGGTCAGATCTCATTACCCATCTTCTTAAAAAAAATATAGCATCAGCTCTTTTAATTTAGCCTATTAAAATTAGTATAGCTAAAATAATTAACTTCTGCTGCATAGCAACCCCAAAATGTAATGATTTAAAACAGTGATCATTTATTTAGCTCAAAATTCTGCACTTCAGCAAGGTGAGCAGTTCTGGTCTTAGCTGGGCTCAATCAATGCATCTGTGGTCAGCTGGGAACCAGTTGGTCTAGGATGACCTCAGCTGGAATAACTGTCCAGACTTGTTCATAATGCATGCAAGAGTTTCAAGAGAGCAGAAAGAAAATACAGGCATAGAAATGGCACATCATTTCTGTCAGATTCTATTGGCCAAAGCAAACTCTCAGACTAGCCAAGACTCACTTATTGGGTAAAGAGACTCCATTTCTTGATGAGAGATGCTGCAAAGTCACATTGCAGAAATGAGGTGATTTTCATATCAATCTGTCTAAGTATCTATGACTAAAATTGTCAGATCACAAACTTTATTGTCTGGCTACATGACTTACTCTGCTAGGCTCCCTTACATGAATATATATTTAACCGTTTCCCAACCTACGTATTAACGTGGTAAAGGGAAATATTCAAATAAAATGAGCTTAATTTCATCAAGTTTGCAAAATACTACTTTTGTGTCTAATTCTGAGCACTTAGCCATTCAGGGAAATATACACAAATAAATAAGTCACTGCCATTAAAAAGCCTGTAGCCTAGGACAGGAAATAAATAGGTAAATATATGCAATAATAGATGCAGAGGGCACTATAGGGTTACAAGGAAAGGGTGCAAGTGCAAAGAAAGTTTCCTGAATAATGTTGTGGAATGTGGAAGGTGTCAGAGAAATCCAGAAGGATAGGAAATAGTGCCTTCTGTGTGTGTGGACAAGTAGCACTCAATCCATAGCTCCCAATCTTTTCAGAAGGTTAAGAAATTACTTCACAATAGACTTGGGTTATCCTGAATAGCATGTTTGATACCAGGGTCTTTCAGTTAGATAGCAATAAACTGGTTTAGCCTACCAGACCCCTTCCATTAACTACCAGGTAATCATCCCAGGGAATCCTTGGTTTTTGCTCTGCTTAAGTATCAGAAATCAACATTGTTTGTTTCTGTCTTCCTAAAACTCCTCACCACTCAGTATGTTTGATGCTAGCTCCTCTATTTTCGGCATTTCAATTCCTAGGCTAGATCATTCGCAAATCTGAGATGTAACTTCTATATCAGTTGCTTTGAACAGCTCAGTATTAATCCTCTTTTTGAAGTCTAATACCATTCATACATTCATTTGTTAAGGAGTGGCTATCGCCTAAAATTACTATTTAATTGCAAACAAGATAATTACAGCCTCTATCCTCATGACTCTTATAATCTATAAGGAGAGACTGATTTTACAGCAGAAATTACACAAATGATTTTCAATTATGTTTATATGTCTTATAAAGAAAAGTATAAGGTGGTATGAGAACTACACAAGAAATGTTTTGATTAATCATCTGACAGATGAGCAGAAGTTTACCACAAAAGGGAACTGGAAGGATCTAGCAAAAATATCTTTAGCTGAAGACATGGTATGTGCCAGGGTTGGGTGTGAAAGAGCCTGGCAAGGTGGAGGAACAGAAAGATGGCCAGTGTGGCTAGAGCCTAGTAAGTAAGGAGAATCATAGTGATGGAAAGAAGGACAAGAAAATAGTCTGCAGGAAAGGATTCACTACTCTGTTTAAAATACTTTTATCCAAAGCCATGCCAAACATAGAATGCATGTGACTTGACTTCAAAATTAACTCAAGCTTTATAATTTTCTATTTCACTTGCAGTTTAGCATTCAAAGAGTATCTTAATTTCTCAATCTACAAGTTCACCTCTAATTCTAACTAATTTAAGTTTCTTGAATATCTCTTTAACATAAGGTTGGGTTAGCTTGATACAACCAGTTAAGAACTAAGAGGAATTTCTAGGGTATAAAAATGTTTTACATGATTCTAGGGATTGAAACCATTTCCCTGGGCATCGAAAAAAGAGTGGCAGAGAAACAGACCTAAAATCTGCTTCACTCTGCTTTCTCTCTTTTTGAGGATTTTCAAGCTAAAAGTTATGCCCTACCTCATCATCCTTAGAATCTAAGGAGGGTAGGCTAACCTCCAGGGCATTCTCCAATCCTCTTTTCTGTGCTACTCTCCAAAGCCTTCCTTGCTCTCTAATGTTCTGTTTTAAAATTTTTGAAATTAGAACTTGGAGAAAATATGCAAATACTTGACTATGTCTGCATGTGAAATATAGTTGAAAATCAAATCTATAAAAACAAAAATAGAAAACCTTAAAAACCTCAACTCTGTGCACACACTGGTCAGGAGTGTGTACATGGTTGTATGTTCAGAGGTGGCAAGAAGTTATTGGCAGAAAGCAAATTTGGAAGAGGAATTAAACCATTCTTACTACTCAGAGTCTCACATATTTAATCAGATTGAGATTCCCCTCCTACACTTTTCCCCCAATCTTCTGTCTAGCCAAAGAATAAACGTGAATCATTGTCATTTTCCCCATCTCTTCTGCGCTGCTCCTTCTCCAAACCAGCAGTACAGTATGTGTGCTCAGTCACTCCAGTCAGGTCCAACTCTTTGCAACCTTATGGATTGCAGCCCACCAGGCTCCTCTGTCCATGGGGTTTTCCAAGCAAGAATACTGGAATGGATTTCCATGCACTGCTCCAGGGGATCTTCCAACCCAGGGATGGAACCCAGGTCTTCCACATCTCCTGCATTGCAGGTGGATTCTTTATGGTCAGACAACAAGGAAGCCCCCAGACCAGCAGTGTGTCCAGTGCTTAGCCATTCAGTTGTGTCTGACTCTTTGCAACCCCATGAACTCTAGCCCTCCAGGCTCCTCTGTCCATGGTGATTCTCTGGGCAATAATACTGGAGTGGGTTGCCATGCCCTCCTCCAGAGGATCTTCCCAACCCAGGGATCGAATCCAGGTCTCTCACATTGTAGGCAGATTCTTTACATCTGAGCCACCAGGCAAGCCCAAGAATACTGGAGTAAGTAGCCTATCCACTTTCCAGTGGATCTTCCCAACCCAGGGATCAAACCCAGGTCTCTCACATTGCAGGCAGATTCTTTACATCTGAGCCACCAGGCAAGCCCAAGAATACTGGAGTAAGTAGCCTATCCACTCTCCAGTGGATCTTCCCAACCCAGGTATCGAATCAGGGTCTTCCTCACTGCAGGTAGATTCCCAAACCAGTATTACAACCACCCTATTCTAGACTCATTCCTGTAGTGAGTTTCCCACCCATTACACACACTTTAATTCTTTACTTAATTCAGCATCATTTTTCCTGCACTCACTCACTATATGATACTTCGATCTACAGTGTTCAATTCACCTGAGTTCAAAGAAAACCTGTGCAAACTTTGTGGTCAAATGTTTATGGATCAGTTTTTTTTTTTTCCCCAAGAAGTCACCTTATCTGGGACCACGATGCCACTATCAATTTTCAGAGTTGAAAACATAATGTCATATTAAAACCCTTTGCATTTTGGAGCTCAGTTCCTACCCTGGTACAGTTATTTTCAAACTTTAGTTACAATTTTCCCGGAGGTGTCTGAGTTCTCCACAGTCCCTGGGGGAAGCTGGTGTGAATGATTTTCCAAAAAGCTTTAAGAGTCACCGAACTCACTTTTTGCAACCTAAGTGTTATAGCCTTAAATGCTTGCCAGGGGCATTCACATCGAAGGAATGAATGAAAATTCTAAATGGAAAGTTTTAAAATGAATACAGAAACAGGGAAGGCTTAACTTAGAGAGGTAATAAAGTAGAAACAAAGCTTAGAGTTCCAATCTCACCCTGAGCAGCAGGACCCCAATGAAGCTACTCTGGTTTTCCATTCAATTGCCTGGACATCAGGACATTCTTTCAGAGATGAAATGAATTATCAAATGTAATTCACTTCTTGCCTTTAGCTTTCCTGATATCTAACTAGCCGGCATGATAAGACAAGGAGTAACTCATGTTCTGTTTTTTCAATAATCTAATGGAGATTCATTGATTTATGCAACCAATTATAAATGTGGGCAACAGCCAAATAGGCAAGTTACTTGAAGGGAAAAAGAAAAAAATCCTCAGGTCACTGAAGCAGCAATTACCAAGTATTATGGGGAAAAGGAGGGGAAGATAGAAAAGAAGGAGGAAAAAGGCCTGATGAGGCAAATTGCTTTTAATTATCCTTAAACATTTTCTCATCTTCTTTTGATGCCATAAGACCCCCTGCAGTTGCAAAATAAAATAAGCCTGAGTTTTGTTTTGCTCTTTTAAATAGGAACATAATAGCCACTGTGGAAACGTGTTCTTAATCAAAGGTATTAAACTCCTGGCTGCTCTCCTTCATTTGAAATTGCCTGGGTTCATTATTATCAAGGGGAAGAGAAGTCTATTCACCATTTAGCTCCCTTCTTAGTAAATTAAAATATTAATTACAAAATATGTTATTTTTATCTTATATCTTAAGCTATTAGTTACTGTGGCTGGGGAAAAAAAAAAGAGGACTCATTTTGTGCTGAAGTAATTTTCCTAACAAAGCATTCATCATTACTTCTAGTTCTTGGAAATCAAATCCATACATGAAATGCTGTATTTCGAGGGCCATCTGAATAAATTAGATAGCAACTTCATTTATTTTTTTGTCTCAGAGATAAGTGTGCAATTATAGTTGCCGTGTCCACGTGTTTTGGACATGTGACCACTCAGACAAGGCCGTTTGCTGCAGCCAAAGCCAGCAGAGCCAGAGAGGAAAGAAAGAATGTTTCCTTTTCATTTCCGCTGCACAATGCAGTAATCGATCTTATGCCCATAGACACAAATGCTCAATCTCTGGGAAAGAGACAAATAAAGCCACAGAATAGACATCAGAGCCAACTAAAACCCTTACTGTCCACCTCTTCAAAGGCTCAAATTACCAGCAAGGTATTGAGGTTACAGAAGAAAGTCTTAAAAAATAAAACACAGACCAATGGCCAGCAAACCCACTGAGCATATGCAAATTACCTGAGCCTGTGGTGCCACATATCAACACAAAATAAACCAAAGTTGGGGGTCTCTTTTACGGTTGAGAACTATATGCAGTAGTCATGTACTTAAGGGGGGTTATTTGGAAACAGTTTAAAAGCCACCATGCCCTTTCCTCCTTTTCCTGCTACCTGCATGGCCTGAAATGAGATATTTTCCCCCTTACATTGGGAGAATATTCTGTTTAAGGGGTCATACTTAATTTCAGGAACAACTAGAGACATAAGACTCTCAGCCAACACCATTTGCTATGTGCCCACGCCATACTAAGTACTTTACATATATTATATTCATGAATCATTATAATAATCTTATGATGTAGACATTTTTTTATAGCACCAGGTTACTTAAATGAAAACCAAGGCTTAGAAAGATGAAGCAACTTGAACAATTGGCAAGTGATACAGGGAAGATCTCAGTCCAGGTGTCTGATTGCAAAGCCCTGGTTCTTACTGTATCTGTTGGCTAATATCTGATAGTATGTGTTGGAGTGCAAGGGACAGAGTACTGGACGTGAAAAAATAGAAAAGGGTGCAAAACAAGGAGAAGGGGCATCAGGGAGAACTGAGAATCAGCCCTTGATGTGGTGAATCTCAGATGGAGACCCCAGACCGCCAGATCAAAGCATTAATGCTCAGCCTCTCCTCCCTCCCACTAAGCTTTATCCAAACCAGCATCCTTTGCAGGTCTTTGTACATATGTCTTACTGAATTGCACAATACCCACAGCCCCTGAGAAGGAGCAAGGCAGCTGTAATGTGTTCACATACACTTTTCTGTGTTCTTGGTGAATTTTAGTCATATATCCTTTGCTCTCTGAAAAAGGAAGCCTCACTGTTTTCAACACATTAAAACACGGGAGGCAGGAGAGTACAAATCATAGGGCAGGACATGGTCTTCCTGCCCATCTGTGGAGCTTAGGGCAAGTTACTTAATGCCACCTCAGATTTCTCATCTGAAAAAATAGGGTCATTAGTAGTGCATTACAGTGAATAGAAGATAGAAAGCATTGAACATATGTTAGCTATTGCTTGTAGTAGTATACCACCAATTGATTTAATTGGGTAGGATAGCATTCCAAAAGGAGTACTGTAAAACAATTCCCAAGCCTAGGAAGTTTAGAAAACATGACTACTTGTCCTGTTCTTGCAAATGCACAATACACCTTAACATATAAAAGAATCTTCCAAACTACCAAAAAAAAAAACCTATTTTAATATATTTGACATGTTCAATCCCTGAAGTACACCTGAGGGATTCATGTTCCAAAGAATTTTCTAGGGGAACGTGAACTAGGACAAAGTAATCTGAACACTAATACATGTAACTCTACTGGTTTCAGATTCACACTTTGTATGAAGACTCATTTTTTTTGGATTCAAAACTCGGCTGGTCACCTAGGAAAACAGTCTTGAACAAGTTGAGGATGTTTGTAGATGACAGAATGAAGGCTCAACTTAGAAGTTGATAGTGTGAAATGGCTGATCCAGTGGAAAACTTGTCAACCACTTGATTCAATTCCATAAAATTTTGCTGAGTCCATGCAAATCCTTCTGCAAGCAGACACTGAAACTTCATTAGGATTGAAAGAGGTTAAGTGGAAGGTATGGTCTATGAAAGACATAGGAGGAGGATGTAGGATTGGACAGGAGAGTCTCAGACAGCAAATGTGTATCTGATACTCAGCCAACCTAATAAGGAGCTCCAGAGCAAATATTGCCCTTAAGAGGTATCCTGCAAACAGCAGAAATGGTCAAGCCCTGGTCCCCCATACCATCCACCTTCAACATGCTCAGTTGATTGGGATTGCCCAGAAGAGTTTGGCTTTGGCTAAAATAGTGGGATGACGGCAGATCCCTAAATCACTGCAACCAGGGTCTACCAGTTAACTGCTTCCTCACAACTGAAAGCAAATATCTTTATTGAAGGGAGATTCAGCAGTGCACCTCTGTCGTCACCCAACAAGCCCCTTCTAGGGGTCTAACGCAAGAGGTTCAAAGATAAACATGCTTAACTTTTATACTAACTGTAGTGTAATAGGTAAATAAACCAAGTATTTATAATTAATTTAAAAAGCAGTACGGAGGTTAGTTCTCTAAGGACACCAAGGTCTGCTCTTCAGGGTTGATTAACAATGTCTGCCGCAGACCAAGGAGAAGACAGTAAGCACACAGACACATGGACTTGCTATCCCTGGACTACCCCATCTCCTTGGCCAGTGCAAATCTTACTCAAGGTTCAGCTGAAATACTTTATTTTTCAGAATTTTCTTGACTATTTCTACTCATAGTATTCTACCTGTAGAAGGTCTCTCCTTACCTTCTCATAATTTATAACTGAATTCACATTTTTTAAACTCCATTTTCTTTTTTTTTTAATATTTAGTTTAAAATGTTTTACCATGTCGAGTCTTAGTTTGCCTCATGCAGATCTTTCCTTACTCATGGGCTTAGTTGCCTCTAGACATGTGGTATCTTAGTTCTCAGATCAGAGATCAAACCCGACTCCCTTGTGTTGCAAGGTGGATTCTTAACCACGGAACCAATAGGGAAGTCCCTAGAATCTACATTTTATGTAGCATCATACAATTGCTTCCTGCTATTATATCTAGTCTGAATAACCAAACTATAAGCAATTTGTCAGCAGAGACAACGTCTCATATTTTCTTGCCCGGCCCTTTTGAACAGACCCACACCACTCGGGGGCTTTCCAGGTGGCTCAGTGGTAAAGAATTCGTCTGCCAGTGCAAGAGCCACAGGAGATGTGGGTTCGATCCCTGGGTCGGGAAGAGCCACTGGAGGAGGAAGTGGCAACCCACTCCAGTATTCTTGCCTGGAAAATTCCATGGATAGAGGAGCCTGGCAGGCTACAGTCCTTGGGGTTGCAAAGAATAGAACATGCCTGAGTGACTGAGCATGTGCACATACCCAGCCCTTACACTGTAGAGAAAATAGTAGCTGGTCAGTTTGGTTATATGGATCAACTGAAAAACCTAGATGAAGAAATTTGATGTATTCTTTATTTCCTTTAGCATTCATGTTTAAAAAAAATAGTGGACATCATTCTCAGTTGGGATATGTCTGTGTGTGTAACTGTTGCTTATATTCCTTTTATTGGTCCCAGTACACACTGGTAGCTTGTAGGGTATCTAAGAGGGAAACTGGAGGCTGTAGAAACGTTTCTATAATCTCTGTCAAACTGAAGCGTCAAACTGCTCACCATCCTCTAAAGTATCTAACTTTAATTTTGATGTTAATTTCTCCACGAGCACAACTTGAAGCATCCTTGCCACCAGTACCCTGTCCAATGATACTACCATCCCTAAAATGCACAAACAGAAATTCTGGAGTTTCTTCCACTGCTTTCCTCTGAAATTCATGCAGATAATGGAATGTAGCCTCTAGTTCTATTTTCTCCAACAAAATCCTCCAGGGACTGATGTAGTCAACTCTGCTTCCCTTAACTCTTCACTTCTGCTACTTTGGTTCCCATCCAGCCTCTCTCCTAGGATCAACTTTCCAGTTAACTCTATATAGAAAGAAACAAGATGTACAGAGGGGAAAAAAAAAACAAGGTTAAGATGAATCATTTTTTTCCTATAAAGCAGTTTGTCTTCTATATATCTAGATTTATTTACCAGCAGAAAAATAGACATTTGCTTCTAAACTTACTGAAGTTGAATCTACTTATTCAAATGAGTTTATCTTTTTTTTGGTCTTAATTAAGACCAGTTTGCCAATTCACAACCCTCACAACATTTAAAGTAAGTAAGAGATTTCGGGAAAATCTCTTTAAACTCTACCCTAAAAATTAATCCCCATCACATTCCACATGTTAACATGCTCATAATTGCCATCCTTACTTTAAAGCTCACTTAAAAGAGCGTCAGAAGGTAAATGATTTGCCGGAGGTCACGGTGAATCTGGACTGAGTCAGGAATAAAAGCCAACTGTTTGGATTATTGCCCCATGCTCTAATCACCTCAAGAGCATTCATTCCCACACACCCCATTATTAGAGACACTTGTCCCAGACTCCTACCAGACTCACCTTCTGTAAAAGGGACTGTGAACATGTTCAATTCTCTCAATTCTCAATTCTCTCCAACCCTTCTCAGTTCTCACATTTGATTCTGATTCATTGCAAAGTCTCATGACCAAAGAAGCCATTTGGCAGCCATTTGGTCATTTTTAGCGCAAATAATCTGTTTAGTTAATTGAGAGGCTGTATTCTTAATTAATACAAAACTTCACTGCAAATACTAAACATTTTGCAAAACCAAGGTGTGGAATTTTTTCCCACTTCTTACCTTGCTGGTGTGAGTTCATTAAGTGCTCTCTGTGTGCCAGACACTGTGCTAACTAGTGGGGATACAAACACGGTCCTTGGCAGCTTACCACTTGGCGAGTGTACCAGAAACAATCAAGCAGGTGACACAGTACATTAAGCCCGTCACAGGGAGAAATTCCAAGTACACAAAAAGGATATTTCAGCTCAGCTTGGGGATCACAAAGACTGCTCGAAGTTAAGTTCTCAGAGAAGATACTAGCCAAGCATTATGAGTTGAATTCTGTCCTCCTAAAAAAAGACATGTTGAAATCCCAGCTCACAATATTTCAGAATTTGACCTTAATTGGTAGTACAGTCTTCACAGAGATACTCAAGTTAAAATGAGGTCATTAGAATGGATCCTTTAGCCCTGTGACTGGAGTCCTTATCAAAAAGGGAAATTTGGGGCACAGAGACAGTCCAGCACAGAGGGGAGATGATATAAAGATGCACAGAGAAAACACCAAATGAAGTGAGGCATCTATAAGCCAAGGAACACTGAAGATTGACAACAAACCGCCATAAGCTAGGAAGAGGCAAAGACTTCCCCCACAAGTTTCAGTGGGAGCAGAGCCCTGCCAAAACCTTGATCCCAGATGTCTAGCCTCAAGACTGTGAGACAATTTATTTCTGTTGTTTTAAGCCACCCAATTTGCAGCACTTTGTTAAAGCAGCCTATGGAAACTAATACACCAGTAAAAAAAAAAAGAAAAAGAAAAACAAAAACAAAAGAGAATTCAAGGCAAGGAAGATCGAAGGCAGAAATGCCTTGAGACTAAATGTTTCCCTATGGCTGATGGTTTGAGTTCACTTACAGGAAAACCTGTGAGTGAATCTGGAAACCAAAGGGAACTGGGGCATGGCAGGAGTCAGACATCAGCTCTTGAATGCTCTGTGTAATATATTTAGTCTGTCTTGTGCTATCATGAAAGCTGTGGAATCCCCAGTATTTCTACTGTGGGGGGAAAAGTTTCTGGATGCTGTATGTTCTGTACATCTGCTGATAATCTGTAAAACCCTGTGTTTCCTCTGCCGTCAGCAGCTTGACGATTCAAAGTTTGTTTCAGCACCACATCAAAACTCAGGAAGCTTTAAAGTTCATCCAAACACCCAGCTCTTGTTTAAAGAAGGCACTGGGACTCTAGAGACAACCAATGAAAGGTCTCAAGGATCCCTCTGAAATATATCCAATAAATGGATATTTATTACACCAGTATTCTTGACTGGGAAATCTCAAGGACAGAGGAGACTGCGGGCTACAGTCCACGGAGTTGCAAAGAGTCAGACTCGACAGCAACTAAACAACAACAAAATTTACACCCTGGAATATCCTTTCCTGGTCCAGGTCTACTCCAGCCAGAAATACAAGACACTATGTCAATTTCGTCTAAGGGAGAGCAGAACCCATGGCAGCCACAGGTTGGGGTTTGGGGGGAGGAGCAAAACCCTGACACTCAGCCCACAGACAGCCCCACGGCCTTCTGTTTGGTAAAGAGACATGTGAGGCCATCAACCCGGACCATGCACACATGCGCTCTTGGAAATGGGCTAAAATTAGCAGCTTCAATTCTTCTTTGAAATATCCCCACACTAAAGAAGATATTTTTAGCAGACTTCCCATAAAGTCCAGCTTCCTGCATTTCCTGCTAGACACTTGAATGGAGAAAAGCTCCTGTGATCTACCAAATGGGGAAGTCTGGTGAGGGAGGCAAGGCTTCACAGTGCCATAGCTCAACAAACCTGAGAAAGGGATTGGAAAGGAGGAGACGCCCTTCATGAAGGTGTGTGAACATTCAAGGGCTTTCTTTTTTCCTTTGATGTGGGTGGATGTCACCTTAATGAGAGGAGCTGCCTTGTGAAAACACAACATGCCAATAAAGAATCAAATGCCTGCAATGTTTCGCTTTACAGTTTGGTGACAGTCTGTTCACAGTGAAAGTGTCACGTTTCAACTTTATTCAGATTAAACTCCCATTTGAGACAATGAAGCCTGGAGGAGAAAGGAATGAGGACAGAAAACTGAATGTGTCCCCTTCCTTTACACACGTTCTCAGTCATGTCTGACTCTTTACAACCCTATGGACTGTAGCCCTCCAGACTCCTCTGTCCAAGGGATTATTGAGGCAAGAATACTGGAATGGGTTGCCATTATCTCCTCCAGGGGATCTTCCTGACCCAGAGAGTGAACCCTCATCTCCTGTGTCTCCTGCATAGTCGGTGGATTCTTTACTGTCTGAGCCATTGGAAAGCCCATCTACACACACTCGGTTTGAATTTTCATGGGTTTTGGTTGTAGTTGTATTTCTTGCTTTGTTATCTCTGAATTGAAGCTAAAGAAACAAATATGAGTTGAGTGCTGGGTGCAGCATCCAACTGCACAGCATCCTACCAGCAGTGAACTTTATTTTATTATAGTTTTACAGTCATTTTTACTCAGAGTTATCTGTATTCACGTTCCCTAATACTCATGAATAGACTTTTCCCGTGAGTCTTTGTCCATAGTTTAGTGAAGAGCTCAACACACTTTATTGTAACTTGATGTCATATCTCTCCCAAGGCAACAACAGCATCTTAATCATTTTGAATCTCTAGCTTCCAATACAGAATAGATATACCATTAATTCTTTCCAGATTAATGAATAGTACACATCTTGGACAACCACAACACTGCCGAGATAAATTGCTATTTCAGCTCATCACTGCTTGACCTGGCAGTTGCACTGATACTCCTGCATGTGATTGCTGATAACACAAAGGGGCACAGGTGTGACCACCCAGAGACTGCTCTCTTGCCACTCAGTCCCAGTCTTTCTCACACGGAACTATTCCCTAGTACACAGAAAATAGCTAATTATAGCTAATTAGGTAAGCAGCTTAGAAGAGGTTATTTTAAAACACAGAAGCTGTAACCATATAGTATTTTATATTATACAGTTGTTCATATGCACATAGTTTAATACCTCATTTATATAAACTGCATGCTAAACATAATTTCTACTCCTTATTTAAATACGTTCTTTGCAAAATGCAATAAACTTCTCAATAATCATGGTAGCTTGACTTAGAATAGTTTGTCTTAGGAAGTCAACGCACTTAATTGGCTTTTCCATCTACTCACTTAATACTGTCATCATCAAAGGAGATGAGAGGCAAGGCATTGTCCTCATTTGCCTAAGGGAAAAAAAGAGTCTGAGTCAATGACTCAGTTTAAAAAGCAGTGATCGGAATATTACTCAGCCATTAAAAAGAATACATTTGAATCAGTTCTAATGAGATGGATAAAACTGGAGCCCATTATACAGAATGAAGCAAGCCAGAAAGATAAACACCAATATCGTATGCTAACGCATATATAGGGAATTTAGAAATATGGTAACGATAACCCTATATGCAAGACAGAAAAAGAGACACAGATGTACAGAACAGACTTTTGGACTCTATGGGAGAAGGCGAGGGTGGGATGATCTGAGAGAACAGCATCAAAACATGTATATTATCAAGTGTGAAACAGATCGCCAGTCCAGGTTGGATGCATGAGACAAGTGCTTGGGGCTGGTGCACTGGGAGGACCCAGAGGGATGGGATGGGGAGGGAGGTGGGAGGGGGGTTAGGGATGGGGAACACATGTAAATCCATGACTGATTCATGTCAGTGTATGGCAAAACCTACTACAATATTATAAAGTAATTAGCCTCCAACTAATAAAAATAAATGGAAAAAAAAAAAAAAAAAAGCAGTGATCTGGAAGCCCTCTGTAGTGAATATAGATTTCAGTACAAGGCTGGTCCATCTTGGCTTTCATCCAAAGGGGTTTTGTTAGGGAAGTAGAGTTAATACATCTATTATTGAGGAAGCTATGTTCAAATAGCACATTTTACTGTCAGAAACTTTACTACCAGGGTTCAATATATATGAGGCATTAGGGAAATATTCTGTACATCAGTAAAGGAGACAATTATGGTCTGGTTATATCATCAACATTAACTGAAATAATATCAGCTATTTCAAAGAATAAAATTATAATTCAGAGACTCTTGAGGAAAAAAGGAAGGGCAAAATTTGGGTTTGGAGAGTCTGAAAAGAGAACAGTTATTGGATAGGCTTCTAGATGTTGGAAGAAATATATGTAAGAAGTCAGTATATATAGGGCCCAATATCTCCATCTTAAGACATCCAGTTTCCATCCAGAATCTGAAAATAAGTTACCCAGAAACACAGCTATGACTAAGCCTTCTCATTTTTCCTATAAAGTTATTAGTCATCCAGAAGAAAGGTCATGGAGTAGTTTTTAAGTCCAGCCACTAAAGAGAAAAACTATGGGAAGGAGAAAACAGGTTTTGTGACCAAACAGACATAGTAGACTCCCAATAACTATATAAATTTGGCTAAATTACCTCACCCACTGGAGCCTCAGTCTTCCTCATCAATAAATTAAAGGCAATAGTATTTACCTTACCAGGTGTTTTTTGAGATTATGTAGATAAAGCACTTAGCATGGTGCCTAATAAATACCAAGTTTTCAACAGAAGAGAGCTATTAATACAGCTAAAATATTAAATTACATTTACCATCAGCACAGACTTGAAGGAAAATGAAATTCAGTAGAATTTATGCCCCTAAGTGATTGGTCCTCTATTAAAAGGATTTCAAATATTAGCAAACAATGGGGGAGGAAAATATTCTTTCTCTATAATAGAAAATCAGTAAATGATATGTAAAAAATAAGTGACTGGAAGACTAAAACTACATTAAAATGTAGTAAATCAATCTTTCATCAAGTGTAAATTGTTGATACTAGACTCTTTTCAATTTTTATTTTACCAAGGAAGAGAAAGGACAGTTAAAAGCAGGGAAATAGAAAGAAGGAAAAAAGGAAAAACAACCTTAAGAACAAAGGGTACCAGAAATAAGAAATGAGGATGCTTAAACTAAGTTTAAATGATTTAAAGGATTTGAAGATAAGTGTAGAGGGGGAAATGGGAGGCAACATTGCAACACTAAAAAGACTATATTTCTGCTTCTTAAATTTTCCTGATTGAAACTATTAAGATGCTAGATAAAATGTAAAATAATTTTTTTAATGTATTAAAAGCTAGTTTGATTATATTAAGAAATCCATAGGACTAAAATCAAAGTAACAAGATCCTGGAGTGAAGTGGATTCCAAATTTGGATTTTGTGCCAAGAGTTTCTTCCAGGCTTTGGAAATCTTGGACTTCATCCTTGACAGATACAGTGTGAGTAGAAGACAGAAGATAAAATCAATTGAGAGATTCAATATGTAGGATCTAATAGAAGATGTCTGCACTGAATCAAATCTCAAAGGGATCTATTCTCAATGTAAGAGTAAACTTGAAATAAAATATTCCATACTCTAGTGATTAGCATGGAGAATTTCTTGCCTAATTTTCATTCATAGTGGAGGAAATTAAAAAAAAAAAAAAGTCTAATAGATTGTAAATGAAACTGGGCCACATAAAGATTAGTGATCCAAATTTGTGTCACTTAAATGATCATAAAATAAAGAAGTGGGTAATTCTTGCAATATAAAGTGATTCAGAGTTGGTAGTGCCAACAGAACAGATAACTGCCAGAAGGAAATATAAATCTTCTTTAAAAGAATTAAAATTCACCTGGTTCTCAGAGAAGAGCACTGAATATATCAGGATTAAGGAAAAAGACACTCACAGAGAAAAAAAAAAGGAAAGAGAAAAACAAAAAAAAAAAATTCCAACTACAAACAAATCTGAAGAGAAGAAACCATGAATAAGAATTAGGAGAAACAACAGAAAGAAGATATAAGCCTCTAAGGACTTCAGAAATTGACAGTAAAGAATATAAAATAAGTAACATTAATCTGTTTACATTTTAAAGCAAAGCATGAAAATTGACCAATGAATGAGAAATTTAAAATAATGCCCTAACATATTTGAAAAAGAATCAAAACAGAACTGATATAACTGAAAAAAATATAAAGATTTAAGTTAAAGTAACCATTGAGTGCTTTATAAAAATAGCACTGGAGACAGAATTAGTAAACTAGAAGATAAGAAACATACAGAATGTATTCTAGAAAAACAAAGAAATCTAAAATGGACACAGGCTGACAGAAGTAAAAGGAGAAAACCTAACCAAAGTTCCAGTTGGAATTAATAGAGAAAATAGGAAAGAGGCAATATTCAAAGGAATAATGGCTGAGAAATTTCCAGGATTAATGAAATAACTCTAATGATCATATACTGGAAGTCCGAAAAATCCCCAACAAGCAGTTATAAGGACAGCGTATCTAGGTAAAACAGAAAGAAGTTGTAGGGTGCGCACACACACACACACACACACACACACACACACACACACACACACAGAGTAAAACATCTCCTCTACAAAAGAACAAGGCAATTAAAATGATGTCTGGCTTCTCTATACCACCAACAGAAGGCAGAGACAGTGAAACAATATCTTCAACGTTTTGAAAGAAAATAACTTTCAGCATAGACTTTTATTTATTTAAATCCTGGAAGGGATTTTCACAAAAATTGGGAAAGATGCAAGAAATAAACATTCTTAATAAAAAAAATTATGTTTATACCATAAAAACCATCTTCACTAAGGGAAACTACAAAGAATATTTTTTTCTAGCAGAAGGAAAGGATCCAAGAAGCAAGAAGAAAAATGTTGAATTGCACTTTTCTTCTGTTGTTGTTCAGTCACCCAGTTGTGTCCAACTCTTTGCAAACCCATGGACTGCAGTGCCTCTTCAAATTCTCCTTGGCCATACCTTTGATCCAGCCATAGCTGCACCAGCCAAGTCTGCATACAGACTTCAGTCAACTTCACACAGCTACAGTTTGGCAGCACTGTACCTTTCTCTATCTACCCTAGAAATTCTCACACCAGCTCAACGTAAGACTAGCAAGTAATTAATGTCTCAAAGAATAAGCAGAGCTTTTGACCAGCAGCAAGTGGGGTCCAATGAATAATGCCCCCTACTTCTTCCTCAAAGTGAACAGTCTGATTTCATTTAGTAAGGTTCATCTCATGGTCCTAAAAGACTGCATACTCAGTCACCTCTAACCATGGTTAACTCAATAAGTCATCTTTGTATTGGCTCTCCCTCCTTCTCTATTTCACTCCATTATCCTTCAGTTGGGGCTTCCTTGATAGTTCAGATGGTAAAGAATCTGTCTGCAATGCAGGAGACCCAATTCTCTTCCTGGATCAGGAAGATCTGCTGGAGAAGGGATGGGCTACCCACTCCAGTATTCTTGGGATTCCTTTGTGGTTCAGCTGGGAAAGAATCCACCTGCAATGTGGGAGACCTGGGTTCAATCCCTGGATTGGGAAGATCCCATGGAGAAGGGAAAGGCTACCCACTCCAGTATTCTGGCCTGGAGAGTCCCATGGACTGTATCAGGTCACAAAGAGTCAGACACAACTGAGTGAATATACCTAGACATAGACATCCTTCAGTTAACATACTCTCAGACGAACTAATTACTTGTAAACTCTGTCTGAGGCTCTGCTTTCCAGGTTAATGCAAAGCTAGGTAGAACAACAGTTCAGTTCAGTTCAGTTCAGTTGCTCAGTCGTGTCTGACTCGTTGCGACCCCATGAATTGCAGCACGCCAGGCCTCCCTGTCCATCACCAACTCCCGGAGTTTACTCAAACTCATGCCCAGAGAGTCGGTGATGCCATCCAGCCATCTCATCCTCTGTCATCCCCTTCTCTTCCTGCCCCCAATCCCTCCCAGCATCAGGGTCTTTTCCAATGAGTCAACTCTTTGCATAGGTGGCCAAAGTACTGGAGTTTCAGCTTCAGCATCAGTCCTTCCAGTGAACACCCAGGGCTGATCTCATTTAGGATGCACTGATTGGATCTCCTTGCAGTCCAAGGGACTCTCAAGAGTCTTCTCCAATACCACAGTTCAAAAGCATCAATTTTTCGGCGCGCAGCTTTCCTCACATTCCAACTCTCACATCCATACATGACCACTGGAAAAACCATAGCCTTGACCAGATGGACCTTTGTTGGCAAAGTAATGTCTCTGCTTTTTAATATGCTATCTAGGTTGGTCGTAACTTTCCTTCCAAGGAGTAAGTGTCTTTTAATTTCATGGCTGCAATCACCATCTGCAGTGATTTTGGAGCCCCAAAAATAAAGTCTGCCACTGTTTCCACTGTTCCCCATCTATTTTCCATGAAGTGATGGGACCAGATGCCATGATCTTAGTTTTCTGAATGTTGAGCTTTAAGCCAACTTTTTCACTCTCCTCTTTCACTTTCATCAAGAGGCTCTTTAGTTCATCTTCACTTTCTGCCATAAGGGTGGTGTCATCTGCATATCTGAGGTTATTGATATTTCTCCCAGCAATATAGATTCCAGCTTGTTCTTCTTCCAGCCTAGTGCTTCTCATGATGTACTCTGCATATAAGTTAAATAAGCAGGGTGACAATATACAGCCTTGACGTACACCTTTTCCTATTTGGAACCAGTCTGTTATTCCATGTCCAGTTCTAACTGTTGCTTCCTGACTTGCATACAGGTTTCTCAAGAGGCAGGTCAGGTGGTCTGGTATTCCCATCTCTTTCAGAATTTTCCACAGTTTATTATGATCCACACAGTCAAAGGCTTTGGCGTAGTCAATAAAGCAGAAATAGATGTTTTTCTGGAACTCTCTTGCTTTTTCAATGATCCAGTGGATGTTGGCAATTTGATCTCTGGTTCCTCTGCCTTTTCTAAAACCAGCTTGAACATCTGGAAGTTAACGGTTCATGTATTGCTGAAGCCTGGCTTGGAGAATTTTGAGCATTACTTTACTAGCGTGTGAGATGAGTGCAATTGTGCAGTAGTTTGAGCATTCTTTGGGATTGCCTTTCTTAGGGATTGGAATGAAAACAGACCTTTTCCAGTTCTGTGGCCACTGCGGAGTTTTCCAAATTTGCTGGCATACTGAGTGCAGCACTTTCACAGCATCATCTTTCAGGATTTGAAATAGCTCAACTGGAATTCCATCACATCCACTAGTTTTGTTCGTAGTGATGCTTCCTAAGGCCCAACTGATGATAACTAATTTGCTTAAGGTGGGGGCATGAAAGAACAAACTAGGTTGAAAATATTTCAAAACAAAGAATGCCCTCTGAAGTCCTTCTATTTTTTGAACAATGGGCAAAACATTGAACAACTTTAGATTTGATTAAGTATGCACTTTACAGTAGGTATCAAACCACTAAAGGAAAAGACATAAACCTTAAAATTTCCAAAGAAAGGAGAGAGGAGAAAGATTGCTGGAAGGGGTGAGCAGAGCAGGCTGGAAAGCCATCCAATACAAAATAAGGCAACAAAGGAGTAGGAAAAAAGTAATAGATGGACATGTGGCATTATATATTTGTCCAAACTCATAGAATCTACAACAGTAAGAGTGAACAATAATGTAAACCATGGACTTTGTGAGATTATAATGTGTCAGTGAAATTTCATCAACTGTAATAAATAAACCACTCTGTTAAGGAACATTGATAAAGGAAAAGACTATGCCTGTCTGGGAATTGGAGTTGTATGGACAATCTCTCTCTTTCCCTGAATTTTGCTGTGAACCTAAAACTGCTCTTAAAAAAGTAGTCTAAATTTTAAAAAAAAAAAAAAAGGTAACAGAGAAAAAGGGCAAATAGCACAAATTAAGGAAAAGAGAAAAATTTAAATATGTTAATCATATACATTGCCTAAACTCCCAAATAAAACTAAAATACATGAATTAAAATCCAGAGATATGCAGTTTACATGAGGCATTCCTAAAACATACATACACAAGAAACGAACATTTAAGAAATAAATAAGAAAATCAAGTCTGAAATAAACTAAATAATGTGCCCAAGGTTTCAGGTTTCTAGTGTTCTTTTTTTTCTGACCCCAGCACCAATTGTTTTCCATTATGTCAAGCCATTTACTGAGGCTAGAGCCACGATTTTATTCATCTTTATATATCTATCATTCAGCACAGCAACAAAGCAATATCTACTGAATTCATGAAATCAAAATTGTACAAGTGCACAATCCATCAGAAACATGTTGAGCATTCTCACAAAGAGCAACAATGTTTCTTACAATTTATGAAGATTGATGTCTTCTGATATTTCTAACATAATAAATGAGCTTTATTTCTCCCTAGAGGATAAAATAAAGGCATAGCTCAACCTAGGAAACATCCACATGTGTGGTCATTTTATAAGGTGACAGGCATGACCATGAAAGATGGTTTTCATTCATTCATTTATTCTACTTATATTTATTCACCTAATTTGTGCCAGACACTATGTAAGCATGTGGATACAATGATAAATAAGAGGGACACAATTCTTAACATTTTGGAGACTATAGACTAGTTATTATATAGCAAAATTCTAAAGTATTTTAAATTTCAATCAGTTTGAAAAGTTTAAATTTTATTTTAAATAAATAGGAAATTCCTTAACTTCAGTGTAAAATAATTTCAGCTAATCTTAATTTATTAACTAAGTAATCTTGAACTCATCATTCAGTCAGTTAGATTATTTGCTGCTCTGAGGCTCAAGTTTTTTATCTCAAAGTCTGAAAATAATCTCAGTGTCTCAGTGCGGCAATTATCTGAGATGATGTGCCAGGCATATTGATGTTCAATAAATGCCAATTCTCTTTAGAACCAAATTGTTACTACCATGTCCAAATTTAATATATACCATATTCCATGTGTAAACATTGAACATTATGCAGTCCAGGAATCAGGTTTCAGAAAAAAGGAGCCATCAAGATGCAGCAAGTTTCCTATTTATTAGAAACAGGTTTATTGAGGTCCAAACAGGAATGTAATGTATGTATATTTATTCATACTTTGTATCTATTACATAGATGGTTGACCAGCCACTCTGATTTGAATAATGTACTGGCATTTACTTGTAATAATGATCCTATTATATGCTGTATTGTTAACACACATAATTTAGGGTTTTGCCTCCATCCCCCTACACCAACCAAAAACATAGGACCTAATGAAAACTTGCAAAGCACTGTTTTGACCATTATTTCCAAGCTTGTTCTTAACTTAAGCAGATGGAGAAAAGTTATCAGATATGCTGCATAAAGCTAAAGACTTTGAAATTAATAGAGACCTGTTTGCCACAGGATGTGACTACACCTAATAAGTTATTAAAAAATGATTAATATATGTCCCAGTGGGCCAACAAAGAGAAGGGCCATGATTGTGCATAAAAGTGAATTAATTTGACTTATTATGGCCATGAAAAGGGCTAGTCCAAGTTGCAGAGCACTGACTATGGGAAGAGGCTAAAAACTTGGCTGGCTTTATTAGCTTTTTAAAAAACAAAATTTTTTAAGAACAAACTAGCAGAGTTCATTGGAATGAGCTGTGTGTTTGGTCCTGCTGTTGTGGCTCAGTCTTTCAAAATTAAGTGCTATTTTGCCTTTGATTCGCTATGTCAGTGTGCTGTAAGTCAATTGCATGAGAGGAGCATTAAACGGTGCTTTTGGGAAAAACACTAGTTGGGATGAAAGATGCTTTGTAATTGCAAGAATTTATTATTAATTATTATTATTCAGACTCTCATTTTCCAATATTTCCCATTATAGATGAACAGTATAAAGTTCCATCTCTGCCTTCCAGAATGCAAACTAAAGATGACTGAATTATTACAAAGCTTTGTGGCTTTACTATTCTGCATTCAGGGCCACATATGAATAGATTATCTCTTCTTTCTCAGCAGCTATAAGGTGAGCCATTAAATCTCTCAGATAGTTTGAATACTTTCATTGTAGAATGAAACATTTTTAAAATTGATTCATTTTATTGTTTCTTTTAAAAAACTTCCTCTCTAGCTTCATCTCAAGTATTACTGATTATTATTATTATTACTTTCTAAATACTGTTAGTCAAATAACGAACATTTCCAGAAGCCACACACGATAGAATCAATTATGGATGTGAAAAGAAGATTGATTATGACAATTGTAAAATTAAAAACATACATGTATATGTATGGCTGAGTCCCTCCCTCTGCTGCCCCTGAAACTATCATGATATTGCTAATGAGCTATACTCCATTACAAAACACTAAAAAAGAAAAAAAAAGACAGGTTAAATATCTTCTTTGAAATAAAAGACTGAAGATGATTAAATATATTAATTTTTAGCTAACCATTTTAGGAAATGGAAAAGCCAATCAGAAGTATTTGAAGTATCAATGATAAGTTACTAAATCCAAAAGTTTATTCAGTTATGCAAACACTGCACATAATCATGAGAGAGGACTCCTATGGCAAGTTAGAAGACCGGGAGCAGGAAAGACCTCTTGAAAAGACTGAAAGGCCAGATTTATAGATGCTTCTTTCTACTGACCCGGGTTATTTCAATCTTTAATTCACATATTCATGCATTCAAGGGAGAAGGAGTACTATAGTGCTTTTATGTGCTAGACTCTTCATATGTTTCTCATTTAATCTTTATAAGAACCTGAGGAAGCAGCTATTATTATTAGCCCCACTTTAGAAATGCCTGTTATGAAACTAAGAAACATTCAGTCATTTGCCCAAAGTCACATGGCTGTGTGTGTGAGCTCAGTCACTTCAGTTGTGTCTGACTCTTTGCCACCCTATGGACTTCAGCCCTCCAGGCTCCTTTGTTTATGGAATTCACCAGGCAAGAATACTAGAGTGGGTTGCTACGCTCTTCTACAGGGGATCTTCCCGACCCAGGGATTGAACCAGTGCCTCCTAGGTCTCCTGCATTGAGGTGAATTACCAGTGAGCCACCGAAGTAGCGCAGTCACATGGATAACAAGTGATAAAGTTAGATTTTCACATAGAGATCTGATTGAGATCAAATCTAAGATTCTCCCACTATTTTATTAACTCATTTATTTTGTTGAATACCTACTATGCTCCTGGCTATATATTGAGAAGGCAAATATCTATATTTCTAAAATAACAGTCAGTGCCTTAGGGAGTCAAGAGCTGGATCCTGGGAAGCACTATAGGAAATGGAAGTGTTTATTCTAGGAGGCATGCTGTGAAGAGGGAGGACTGGTCAAAACAGATGTTAGAGAAAGTGCAACTGAAACCAAGTCTTCAAATATGAGTAGATGTGGCCAGACAGGTCAAGAGAAGGCTTTGTAGACAAAGCAGCATTTGCAGAGGCAGACTAGCCTGAATATTTTTAATTTGGAAGAAATTTCTATAATATTCAAAGAAGCGGATGTGGAGTTGGGAGAAAGTTCACAAGTTGGATTAGGTCAGTGGTCAAAAGTTTTCTTGTCTTTTTGTTTGTAGATTCCCACACAAAGAAGTAGATTCATAAAGCAGAGAAATCTGTATAAGAAAAAGCAAATAAAATCAATCATCCTGTAAAATTGGTCAGAGGATGAAGTTAAAAAAGCATTGCCTACACGGGAAGTTATTAAGAAGAGGTGGCAAGAATACACAGAAGAACTGTACAAAAAAGATCTTCATGACCCAAATAAGAATGAAGGTATGATCACTGACACTCCTCTAGACACTGCCAGACATCCTGACATCCAGAATGTGAAGTCAGGGGGGCCTTAGGAAGCATCACTAGGAACAAAGCTAGTGGAGGTGAAGGAATTCCAGTTGAGCTATTTCAAATCCTAAAAGATGATGCTGTGAAATTGCTGCACTCAATATGTCAGCAAATTTGGAAAACTCAGCAATGGCCACAGGACTGGAAAAGCTCAGTATTCATTCCAATCCCAAAGAAAGGCAATGAATGCCAAAAAATACTCAAGCTACTGCACAACTGCACTCATCTCACACACTAGTAAAGTAATGCTCAAAATTCTCCAAGCAAGGCTTCAGCAATACATGAACCGTTAACTTCCAGATGTTCAAGCTGGTTTTAGAAAAGGCAGAGGAACCAGAGATCAAATTGCCAACATCCACTGGATCATCAAAAAAGCAAGCGAGTTCCAGAAAAACATCTACTTCTGCTTTATTGATTATGCCAAAGTCTTCAACTGTGTGGATCACAATAAACTGTGGAAAATTCTGAAAGAGATGGGAATACCAGACCACCTGATCTGCCTGTTGAGAAACCTGTATGCAGGTCAGGAAGCAACAGTTAGAACTGGACATGGAACAACAGACTGGTTCCAAATAGGAAAAAGAGTACATCAAGGCTGTATATTGTCACCCTGCTTATTTAACTTATATGCAGAGTACATCATGAGAAACACTAGGCTGGAAGAAGCACAAGCTGGAATCAAGATTGCCTGGAGAAATATCAATAACCTGAGATATGCAGATGACACCACCCTTATGGCAGAAAGTGAAGATGAACTAAAGAGCCTCATGAGGAAAGTGAAAGAGGAGAGTGAAAAAGTTGGCTTAAAGCTCAACATTCAGAAAACTAAGTTTATGGCATCTGGTCCCATCACTTCATGGAAAATGGATGGGGAAACAGTGGAAACAGTGGCTGACTTTATTTTTCTGGGCTCCAAAATCACTGCAGATGGTGATTGCAGCCATGAAATTAAAAGACACTTGCTCCTGGGAAGAAAAGCTTTGATCAACCTAGATAGCATATTAAAAAGCAGAGACATTCCTTTACCAACAAAGGTCTGTCTAGTCAAGGCTGTGGTTTTCCAGTGGTCATGTATGGGTGTGAGAGTTGGACTATAAAGAAAGTTGAGTGCAGAAGAATTGATGCTTTTGAACTGTGGTGTTGGAGAAGACTCTTGAAAGTCCCTTGGACTACAAGGAGATCCAACTAGTCCATCGTAAAGGAGATCAGTCCTGGGTGTTCATTGGAAGCACTGATGTTGAAGCTGAAACTCCAATACTTTGGCCACCTGATGGGAAGAGCTGACTCATTTGAAAAGACCCTGATGCTGGGAAAGATCGAGGGCAGGAGGAGAAGGGGACGACAGAGGATGAGATGGTTGGATGGCATCACCGATACAATGGACATGGGTTTGGGTGGACTCCAAGAGTTAGTGATGGACAGGGAGGCCTGGTGTGTTGCAATTCATGGGGTCACAAAGAGTCAGACACGATTGAGTGACTGAACTGAACTGAACTGAACATGGGAAGTTGGAGCAGATCAACCTTCTCATAGTGAATTTGGATCTACTGACCCTGTGCAGTTTGACCACATACTTTTAGCACCAGTGCATCCTGAGATTTTAGCAAAGGCTAGATTGGCTTTGAGGCAGTCCCTTGAGATATATGAACACATCATTGGAAATCGGGGAGACCCATGAAGGTTGTATAGTGTTGCACTCTTATTTCTAGGCTCTCAATCATCCCCTCTAAAGTGGGCAAAGAGTAACTCTGTCCTAGCGTGACACTAGCTACACTTCAATGTGCCTTATGGATCTATAAGAGACTATCTGTAAAGCCTGCGAGGCTTCCCTGGCGGCTCTGACAGTAAAGAATCCACTGCAGTGCAGGAGACCCAGGTTGGATCCCTGGGTTGGGAAGATCCCCTGGATAAGGGCATAGCAACCCACTCCAGTAATCTGGCCTGGAGAATTCCCATGGACAGAGGAACCTGGTGGGCTACAGTCCATGGCATCACATAAAGCTAGATACCACTGAGTGACTCAGCACACACATGCAGTAGCCTATGGGACTCCTTCTCGGTCTTTTAGCTTAATCTATGCAGTGGTGATAGGAAGAAAGAATGAGGTGATGTATCCTGATTAGGATGTTCTGAATGGAACCCCAGACTGGAGAAACCACTGACAGATTGCTTCAAATTTGGCTCCATGGGATCCTTACCAGAAGCTGCTGCAATATTCTCTTCAAATACCATGACTCCCAAACTCTGATGAAATTCTCCAGGCCAGCCTGAGTCGGTCAGGTATTAGATAGATTTCACATCAATGAGTTGCAGCCTTTGGGTTTTTAGGTAAACCACTGAGGTTCTTTTTCACTTTTCATTTTCTTTTCAAATCTTCTGTGCAGACGAATCCAAAGATGAAGAGTGGTGAACAGACTGACATAACAAATTGTCCAAATATATATTTTCTTAATCATATAATAACCAGAAATGGGAATCGGGCCACCAATCACATTCAATTCATGCTAACTTGGCAAGGACTGTTCAATTTACTTTCAGAGCAAAAATCAGTCTCTCAGAAGCTTACAAGGAAGATTTTTTTCCATTCCCTCTCTCTCTCTGTCTCCATCTCGCTATCTCCCTTGCCCCTCTCTGCCTACTCTCCTTTTATGCCTCTCTCTGCTTTTGTTTTCTCTCCATCACTCTTCCTTGGCCTGCTTCTCTTTCCTTCTCTCTCTGTATGTACAATTTCTCCAGAATTCTGCTATAATGCTTTAAGATGTATCTAGGTTTACAACATTAGAGCAGCAGATTCATTTGATAGTAAGTTGCCAGTAGATTCTTGACCCAAGTAGGATACACACTCTCAGAATTCAACTATTTCTAGCAATAAAATGAGCTTCAAACATAAATTCCTCTTATGGCTCTTTAAAAATTAAAGGAAATAAACAATCTATGACAATGAATTTTTGTGTCAAAAGATAAAGATGTTGATCAAACAATGTCACAGAACCTCCCCATTTCTTTCAAGCAATATTTCTTTGTGCCAGATTTTCTTTTGCTTTTTTTTGGAAAGGTGGAAGTTAGCAAGCTGCCAAGTGCAAACATTGCTTCCCACACATGGGAAAGAACTTTCTTGAGCTGCACACATGCCATATTAAAAAAAAAAATTAAAAAACTTTTAAACTTGCCTCTTAAACTTTATGAATGAACCCATTATACACCTAATTCTGTACCTTCTTAAAAACGGTTTTATAATAAGTTACTTTATGCCCCTTAAATAATTTAGAATCCCATTGATGCAGTTTTCAGCAAAGCTTTAACATTCACATTGGTGCTTGCTGCATATATTTGATTGCACTTATTTTGCACATTCAGTCACAGGTACATTTCAGTATTTTGATAGTCTCTGCATTGGTTGAAAGAGCTATTTATTATCACAGAGTCATCTCACAGTAAATATTTATAGGCATCTTTATTTCTAGTTTAGGGTTTGAGTATTGTATCTTACAATACCTAAAATAGGTATTGTTGATTTGCTATTTTAGCTTTTGATAGAGAGTGTGTTTATGGCATGGCTGTGGGAGGTTTTTTCTTTAATAATTTACAAAATTACCTGCAGTAAAATATTCACCTGTTCTTTGTTTTCTTAACACCACAAAATTGGAATTACATATAAAATCTTTCCTCCAGGAGATTTATGTCTACCCCGGCAAGAAAATCTCCACTTAAATTTTTATGAAACATCAAAATTACGGTCTGCTTTAGCAAGACAATACAAAGGAGCCTTTTGTTGCATGAGGAGTATTTCCAACTTTCTTTACCTCCCATTTAATTTTTATTTTCCTGTGGCAGTTTCTTTTCAGTTTCTTCAATTCCCCTGTTTGTATGTGCAGTGTGCTAATTTGTCTTTCATTATAGAAAGTTCCAGTGCCAACCACAGAGGCTAACTCTAGCCAGAGAATAGGTCTCGTGGACAGTAATGCTTTTCACAGTTTAATTTGAAGTTGTTGCATAAAAGAACGGATGACCGCTTGCTTCCCTCTTTTCCCCAGGACTGGTCACCCCATCCTTGGAGAGGGTAATGCTCCCTAGCTGGTGGCCCCAGTTTGGCTGCAAGTGGAAGAAAAGAGGCCAAATGCTGTCCTTCGCTTGATTTGAACTTAAATCTCTCTTTATTGAATTATGTGTTTTAATAAAGGGTTTATATAACATCCATAGAGCACTTATCAATTAATTGCGCATGGAAATTTAGGGGATGTTACACAGTGGTAGTTATTATACCCAGGGCATTAGACATATGTTACATAAAAGATGTAGTCACCTTGAAATTATATTGGCAAGACTGCCTTTTTTTTTCTATAGAATATCATACATTCTAATGTGAAAAATTGACTTTAAAAGCTATTAGGAGATGGGAATGGTGTGTTCCAAATGGCTTAAGTCGGACTTATACACATTTCAGTAAGCACAATAGAAATGTAGGAAATTATGCCTGCTGTCTAAGAAATTTAGAATTGTGTAGGACATTCTTGCCTCCCATGGATTGGGCTTTGTTATTTGAAAATAGGCAGCTCACTTAGAGGGCTTCCCTGGTGGCTCAGATAGTAAAGAATCTGCCTGCAATGCAGAAGACCTGGTTTCGACTCCTGGGTCAGGAAGATCCCCTGGAGAAGAACATGGCAACCCACTCCAGTATTCTCGCCTAGAAAAATCCCATGGACAGAGGAGCCTGGTGGGCTATAGTCCATGGGGTCACAAAAGAGTTGGACATGACTTAGCAACTAAACAGTAACAATAACAAGCTCACTTCTAACCTTGGCTTCATCTGATTGCACCCGTAGATTCATCCAGAGAAACTGCTTAGGAGGAGGAGAAACTGTGTGTCCCTCTTGGTGGGTACAGTCCTAAGTCTGAAAACATCGAGTTTACACACCAGCATGTGAATGCAGGGGTCAGAAAGGACAGAGAACAGTGAGTGACAGGGGAAAGCAGATGAATGGCGATAGGACCCAGGATGTGAGTGACAGAGAAGGGAAGAAAAGAGACCTTCCAGGTCTCGGAAAAGTGAGAGCAACCATGAGTCAGTCAGGGGTACAGGGGAAGGGAGGCAGACATGAGCCCCAGTTGGCCCTCAAGTCAGAGAGAAAACTGCCAACAGGTTTAAAAGGATTATCCTACTCTATATCTGCCTGAGGACAGCTGAGATGCTCAGCATCCATCCAATTTTCTCCATGTCTGGGATAAAAGCTTATCTCCTTTGGGAACATAGGCTGTTGTTGTTTGCTTGTGTTTTTATCAGGGCTGAAAATTATCTTCCTTCTTGACTGAAGGAGTTAAGAATCTGCCCTATTTCTGAAGCTCTACTTTAAAATATCAGAAAAGCAAAGTCATTGTTTTGGGGCATTGTACTACATTGATTTTTAGAAGAATTACCTCCATAGTTACAGTTTAATTAAAATATTAGATGCCAGTAAAATATTTTCATCTAGCTATTCATTGAATGTATTTAAATAAAGGTGAAATCAAAGATTTACCCTAATACATTGTTACTATAAAAGTAGAAGCAATCCATTCATGCATTCCCACGCTCAGTTTTGAGTTCATCCCTCGAGAGTCACTATCTGGAAACAAAAGCAAAGGACACAACCCCGGGGCTCAAGAGTAAGGAGAGAGGCAGGATGAAAAGGAATGATTATATCAAGCTGATGAGTGATCCACCATACACATGGGCTCCTAATTCCACAAGGCAGATGAATGGTGACAGGGACCCAGGATGTGAGGGACAGAGAAGGGAAGAAGAGGCATGCGAACCTAATTCCACAAGCAAAAGCTGCTCAAGGAGCAAGGAATCACAGCTGAGCTTGATAGACTGACAATTCAGAAGGTGGAAGAGGAGTCAGATGACACCCCACAAGAGGATACACAAGTCACATAACCCATACCCCTGAGTCCATTCTCCCTTCCTAAAACTATGCTTGTGAAAGGCACCTGCAGTGACCATAGAGTTCATCTCCTCTGGTTCATGGTTCTGAGGATGGTTAGAATACTGAGGAAGCCCAGACTTTTCTGAGGGCCAAAACTTTCTCTGAAAAATCCACAAACTCTCATTTGAGGGTGAATATTAAAGGTACTGGGGAATACCATAGATTTTGGCAAAAAATCTTTTCATCCAAGGCCTAATTTGTTCTACTGAAATTTTAGTCACTCACTGATGTCAAAGGAGCTTAAATGAAAACTCAACTAGGTACTTTTTGTTAGTTTCTAAGTGAACTACAATTGACATTAAATAAAGATCATCACATTGAGAATGAAATAAGTCTGAGTGGAGAGTGTTCTGAAGGGCAAGTACAACTGCAGTCTTGTTACACAGGCAGATTAGCTGTCAATCCCTAATATTCAATAGGGCTGTCACATTCATTGCACTCTTAGTATCTTAAAAAAATTCTTGGAAGCTAGGAAGATGGTACTATCACTGCCGTTTAACAATGCAGAGAGCTTTGATGCTTTGCCTAAAGCAACCTTGATTATCAATGGCAAAATTACCAAAAGGTCTGGACTCCTAAATATGAAATTTGAGCCTCTATTCTGAGGTACATCCATCATACAAAAAGCTGTGCCAAGCTTTTCCAAATGCAAAATTTTAAATTTGGAACTGTTTCACATGTAATTCCATATTACATGAAATTGAAGATTATCCCTTAACTTAATTGACTTTTCTTCTGCATACAAATTTGATGTTTTCTTGTCAGTTGTATAGCATGAAATGATCTGAAATATTTAATATAACTCAGAGCATGAAGACATTCTGAGGCTGCCCTAGAAAGAAGCTGGTAAACTTTTATCTATAATATTTAACAAAGATTTGGAAGATGGAAGGAAATTACTGCTTATGTTAAAATGGAAAAATAATTGACATATAAAATTAGAAAAAGTCAGGAAAGAAGTATAGCTCAAGTAAATAATAAATTTTAATAATTTGGATTACCAAAATAACCCATATATTCTTGGCAGCATTAATTATTCAGATTTCTCTTTTATTTTGTGTTTATTAAATAATTGTCAAAATCGTACTTATTTTTGGTTCATATATTTATGGTTATATTAATTGTGAATTTTAAACTTTCGTCTTTAACAAGTTTTAAATATTACTTTGGGTTCCAAGGTTGAAAAGTAAATACATTGCCAATATTTAAATAACCCCTGATCCTTATTCCACACTTAAAAAACACTTATTTGATAAGTAAATTCAAAGCCACTAACGATGTTTGTAAAGCTCTAGGTTATTACACAGGTAACATTTTGAGCAATACTAAGTAAACAGTAGACTTACTCTTCTTGTCTTACTGTTCTGGCTTTTTACTTGTGATGGCACATTGTAATCTTTGTGCTGTCATTAAGACAATAAGCTGAGGAGTTAGTATCTAGGGCTGAAGGGCCAACTGCACCAGAAATCTGTGAAAGCAAATTCATTAATACATTTGACAGTATAAGGGGATATGTAAAAGATCACTTATCTTCATTGTTATGGTCCCTGCATTAGTTTCTAGGGCTGCCATAACAAAGGAGCACAATCTCAGTGGCTTTAAATAACAGAAATTTATTTTACCACATTTCTAGAGGGCAGAAGCTTCAAATCAAGGTGCCAGCAGGGCTCTGCTCCCTTCAAAGCCTCCAGAGAAAAAGACTTCCTTGCCTCTTCCAGCTTCAGTGATAAGTATTAGTTGCTTCAGTTGTGTCCAGCTCTTTGCGATCCCATGGACTGCAGCCCACAGGCTCCTCTGTCCATGGGATTCTCCAGGCACGAATCCCAGAGTGGGTAGCCATTCCCTTCTCCAAGGGATCTTCCCCACTCAGGGATCGAACTCACGTCTCCTACATTGCAGACATAATCTTTACCGTCTGAGCCAACTGGGAAGCCCTCCAGCCTAGGTGGCTCCAGGCCTTCCTTGACTTGTAGCTGCAGCACTCCAATCTTTGCCCCAGTCTTCACGTGGCCTTCATCTCTCTGTTCATCTCTTCTTTGTGTGTCTCTTACAAGGACACTTGTCATTGAATATAAGACCCACCCAGATAATCTAGGGGCTTCCCTGGTGGCTCAGTTGGCAAAGAATCTGCCTGCAATGCAGGGGACAAGGGTTCAATCCCTGGGTCAAGCAGACCCCCTGGAGAAGGGAACAGCAACCCACTCCAGTAATCTTGCCTGGAGAACTCCATGGACAGAGGAGCTCGGTGGGCTGTAGTCCATGGGGTTGCAGAGTCGGACACGACTGAGCAATTAACAAAGATATACTAGGACAGTCTCAAGATCCTTTATATTAACTACATCTGCAAAGACCCCTTATCAAAATAAGGTCACATTCACAGATTCAAAGAGTTAGAATACAGATATAACTTTTGAAAGGCCACCATTCAACCTGCTACAGTCACCTTCCCAAGATTTCTGGAAAATTTATTTTCATCCAATGGTTATTCTGTACATTACTGGAGGGATAGATAGAAGCGAAAATACACAGAGTCACTGATCCCAATACAAAGTCGGATCACAGTGACCATGTAAGGGGAAGGAAGAGTTCATGAAGAGTAACCTGAAATTCACATTTGTCACAGTCTTACTGAGGAACATCTATGTCAGACTGCTGATGTCCTGGGGCATTAATCACCTCTGGTTTCTTTTGGCACAAGTTTTATCAAGGAATTTTATCAACTCTTTGAGCCTCTTATTATGGGATCCTTCATAATATGGGACCTTATTATGGGATCCTTCCAATAAAATCATGTCCCCTCTTACTTGTTCCTTCCTTGAAAATATCTCTCTCCTATTAGGTTAGTTTGAGAGGTGTTGTTTTTTTTTTTTTTTTTCAGTTTGAGGTTGTTAATTCCACCACCCCTCTCCACCCCACTCCCACAAGTGTGGGCTTCAGTCAGATATCAGGAAGCCCTTACTATTCTGGGACTTTTTTTCATGTTCGTAAGTCCTTTAAAAGTACTGTTACCTCTTCTTCAAATAAAGAACACACAGTGGAAAAAATCTATAGCATTTTTTCAAATTTAAGGATTTTTCCTGAGCCTAAAGCAGGTAAGGTTTTTCTAAAAAAAAAAATGAGAGGATTCAACATTTTTAACTTATGTAGTTTTGCTACTACATACTAGAATGTAGTTTACTACTATAAGATTTTACTGCATTTCATATGTCAGGACACTTTCAATGAAGGGATTCATCTCTAAGGACTGATACATAAGACAGAGAGCAGGTAAGGGTAGGCCTATCTGCTCATGTCATAGCTCCCCAAGATTTAACTGTTCATCTCTTCCCTTCTGAGCTTTTAGCCAATCTGAGCCAAGACTGGAAGATCAGTGAGCTCTCCAACTCCAAAATTAACCTTGCTGCCATAAATCAAGTTAATTGTTTGTTTGCTTTTTAAAATATTTATTTGGCTGTTCTGGGTTAGTAGCAGCACACAGGATCTTTTAACTGTGGCATGTGAACACTAGGTTGCAATATGTGGGATCTAGTTCCCTGACCAAAGGTTGAACTTGGGCCTCCTGACTGGGAGGGCAGAGTCTTAGTCACTGGACCACCAGGGAGGTCCCTAAATCAAGCTTCAGTATTCCTGAGATAGACACAACATCACTCATCTGAAATATTGTGCTCGATCCCATGGGCACAGCATTTATCTCATGTCCATGTTGACAGAGGCTTGGTATTTCAGGAGTAATTTTAAGCAAAGTTCCTTTGTAATATAGAATGTGGCTGGCTTATGTCCCTGGTTCCTGACAGGAACAGAATTCTTAGAATTTCCTGAGTTACTCCTGGTAAGCTTGACCACACCTGAGTTTATGCTAATGAGATGGCTCATGGTGGGCTGGTGAGCCCCTAGATAGTTCCTGCTAACAAGATGACTCAGGATGGGGGCTGGCCACACCAGAAAGACCAACTGTGTGATTAGAGGATTGAGGCTTTGAACCATATGATATTAATCCAACCTCTGAAGGCTGCTGAGGGTTGAGTTTAACCGCACAGCCAGTGATGCAATCAATTGTGCCTATGTAAGGAGGATCCAACAGAAACCCTGGACACGGAAGTGTGGGTGAGTTTCCCTGGTTGGTTTGCTATTGTCCCACATCGATGTGCTGGAGGTGATGCACCCTGGCTCCTGGGGGAGAAGACAGTAGACTTTTCACATTTTGGACCCTCTCAGACTTCACCTTGTGCATCTTTCCCTTTCAGTTCAGTCAGTTCAGTCAGTTCAGTCACTCAGTCGTGTCTGACTCTTTGTGACCCCATGGACCACAGCACGCCAGGCCTCCCTGTCCATCCCCAACTCCCGGAGTCTACACAAACTCATATCCATCGAGTCGGTGATGCCATCCAGCCATCTCATCCTCTCTTGTCCCCTTCCCCTCCTGCCTTCAATATATCCTAGCATCAAGGTCTTTTCCAATGAGTCAGCTCTTCACATCAGGTGGCCAAAGTAATGGAATTTCATTTTAGCATCAGTCCTTCCAATGAATATTCAGGACTGATCTCCTTTAGGATGGACTGGTTGGATCTCCTTGCAGTCCAAGGGACTCTCAAGAGTCTTCTCCAACACCACAGTTCAAAAGCATCAATTCTTTGGCACTCAACTTTCTTTATAATCCAACTCTCACATCCATATATGACCACTGGAAAAACCATAGCCTTGACTAGACGGAACTTTGTTGGCAAAGTAATGTCTCTGCTTTTTAATATGCTATCTAGGTTGGTCATAATTTTCCTTCCAAGGAGTGAGCATCTTTTAATTTCATGGCTGCAGTCACCATCTGCAGTGATTTTGGAGCACCCCCAAAATAAAGTCAGCCCCCGTTTCCACTGTTTCCCATCTATTTTCCATGAAGTGATGGGACTGGATGCCATGATCTTAGTTTTTTGAATGTTGAGTTTTAGGTCAACTTTTTCAGTCTTCTCTTTTACTTTCATCAAGAGGCTTTTTAGTTCTCCATTTTCTGCCATAAGGGTGGTGTCATCTGCATATCTGAGGTTATTGATATTTCTCCCACCAATCTTGATTCCAGCTTGTGCTTCCTCCAGCCCAGCGTTTCTCATGATGTACTCTGCATAGAAGTTAAATAGGAAGGGTGACAATATACAGCCTTGACGTACTCCTTTTCTTATTTGGAATCGGTCTGTTGTTCCATATCCACTTCTGACTGTTGCTTCCTGACCTGCATACAGGTTTCTCAAAAGGCAGGTCTTTCCCTTTAGCAGTTCTAATTTGTATCCTTTTGTATCTCTAATAAAATTGTAAATGCTCAGCTGAGTCCAACTCTTTGTGACCCCATAGACTCTACCCTGCCAAAGGCTCCTCTGTCCATGGAATTCTCTAGGCAAGAATACTGGAGTGAATTTCATTTCCTTCTCCAGGGGATTTTCCTGACCCAGGGATCGAACCCGAGTTTCCTGCATTGCAGGCAGATTCTTTACCAGTTGAGCCTTACCTTAACCATGTCTGCAAAGTCTCCTTTGCCATGGAAGTTAACAAATTAACTTAGGTTTTAGGGATTAGGACATAGGCGTATTTTGAGCTATTATTCCGTCTGCCATAAATGGCTTTTGCCAGGGTAAGGAGACTCACAGGCAGTAGCCTCCACTAGGTTTGTGTTCAGATCCAAAGCAATACTTTGAAATCATTTCAAAAGGCCCAAGTATATTTTGCTAAATGTAATTGGTTTCTGTCTACATAGACCTTTCTTGTTAAAATTTAATTATTACTATCCTTAGGGTTGTCTTTCCTTAATTTTTCTTTTTATTTCCTCCTACATACCTATTATTATTAACCCAGATCTCTCACAACAAAAGTTTATATCTGAGAACAGAGAATAGGATTCAAAATCTATTGCTACATTCATTATATTTATTCTTAAAATGGCTTCTGATCCTAACACCCTCATTTTCTCAGTAGCAATATAACAGAAAAGCAATAGCAGGTGAGACAATGAGCAGAGGAATTAACTGCATGTGAGTTATAAATTTGACTCCCCTTTTTGTTAGCTGTATGTTCTTGGAGAAACCACTGAATATCTGTAAGGTTCAGTTTCTTCATCTACATAATGGAAATAATTGTTTTGTTGTAATCACGTTAATATTAAGATTGCTTTCAGAATGAGATCCGGCACAGGGCCTTGTACCTAGGTCCAAAAACATCCCCTTCTTTCCTTCACCTTCACTTACCATTGCCTACCGAAGTAGGGCCTATCTGCTCTTAAGATAACCAATTCACATAATATCATGACATTATATATTCCATCCTAAGCCTTTCTGTCTACATACTCACATCACTGAACCTGGGCAAGGTAGGTCTGACCCCAGGTTAACACTAACAGGCTTTTATAAACCATTTAGGCATGCCTTGTGTGACTGTGGAAGGGGGGATGAAATACAAGAGGACCTGACCTTCATTGCATTCTTCTACCATCATCTCATTCTACTCTGCAGTCAGCATGACTTTGTCAAGGTTACCTGAAAACTCCACTATAAAGGAAACCATGTCTGTCCTGACTCTTCAGCAGAATGTGGGGCACGTAGGTACACCTCATTCTACAAATAGCTGCTGAACTGAATAAACTAACAAATGTCCTGTTCCCTCTTGTTTTTTCATTTGACCTTTTTCTCTGCCCTCCACAATCCACTGTTACTTCTCCTCCCTGAACTATGATCATCATTTAAGGACTATGGTCAGTGATTTAAGTCCAAACTATGATCAGTATTTAAGCCCAAATACTACTCAGATCTCACTCTTTGCCCAGTCCACACTGTCTCTTCTGCTTCAAAATTCCTCATGAAATACAATCATGATCATGGTTATATCACAACTAGTTTGATCCTTTTGACTGAATGACAAAATTGCTTAATGAAATTGCTTTTTTTGAACAATGTGACTGATTGATATACTGAATTGACTATACAAAATCCAATCCCAATTCACATTTGTAGTTTGAAACTATAAAATGGTATCCAGTGGGGGCCACCAAAAATGTTGCTGGGCTGCTAATGACACTCCAAGGTCACATTTTATAGAATTTTTGTCTCAAGTTTTAGGGTTTCTCATTGTTTCTTTCATAAAGTAATCATGCCAAGGTGTGGGTAGGGACTGGGTGGTTATAGCAAATGGCAAACTGTGTTAATGGGAGCCAGGGAGGAACTTAATTATTCTCCCAATTTCCAAAGGCAATGATGTATCACATTAATACTTTTCCCTTGCTTTTCCTGCACACGAATGGCTGAAAGTGAAATGATGTCCCAGTCCCCAATGTGTTTGCAAAGGTGTCATAAATTGCACCTCTGTACCTTTTCAATGGAAGAGCTGTTTTCTCCTGATGCTGCTTGTCTGCATAGACCATGAACTGAATGGTATGGGCTATGAAAATAAGTGTTATTCCAAATTTATTCTAGAAGCCTTTTTAAAAAAGATTTTTCCTGAATGATTTCCATTAGGCAGGGCTGATGGCTCTTACTAACCAAGTCTTCTAAGGGTGTGATTTTTTTATTGGCAAATCTGTCAATTTTACTAGGATTCTTTTTTTAAAAATATTTATTGGGTTATAGTTGATTTTTAGGGGGGACTTCCCTGGTGGCTCAAATAGTAAAGCATCTAGCTGCAATGCAGGAGACCTGGGTTCGATCCTTGGATCAGGAAGATCCTCTGGAGAAGGTTCTCATTAGCTATCCATTTTGTACATAGTACTGTATAAATGGGGCTTCCCTGGTGGCTTAGATGGTAAATAATCTGCCTGCAATGCAGGAGTGTGTGTTAGTTGCTCAGTCATGTCCAATTCTTTGTGACCCCATGGACTATAGCCCACCAGGCTCCTCTGTCCATGGAATTCTCCAGGCAAGAATATCAGAGTGGGTTGCCATTTCCTTCTCCAGCAATGCAGGAGACCGGATTCAATCCCTAGGTCAAGAAGATCCCCTGGCGAAGAGAATGGCTGCCCACTCCAATATTCTTGCCTGGGAAATCCCATAGACAGAGGAGCCTGGTGGGCTATAGTCCGTGGGGTCCCTAAGAGTTGGAACGACTGAGTGACTGACCACCCCCGCTCCTGCCGCCCCCCGCTCCCCCCACCAACACTGTATATATTTTTCAGTCCCAATCTCCCAATTCATCCGATCCCCTCTTCCCTGCTTGGTGTTCATACGTTTGTTCTCTACTTCTGTGTCTCTGTTTCTGCTTTGCAAATAGGTTCATCTGTACCATTTTTCTAGATTTCACATATATGCATTAACACGTTTTTCTCTTTCTGACTTACTTCACTCTGTATGACAGCCTCTAAGTTCATCCATATCTCTGCTTAACCTCCTTCATTCCAAATGGTACAGCTTCATTCCAAGGAGCATTCTTGAAATCTCTGAAATTTCAAAAAGGATACATCTGCAACTTACAACACTGTGATTGGGCAACTCAACATTTCATCATGAAGAATGCAAATTCCCAGGGCAATGCCTAATGATGTGTGACGAGGGCCAGCACCTCCGCGTGTCACTGCACAGTGCACATGGGAAGGGGGCGTCAGGTGAACTTATGATTCTCACTGAATCTCAGCTGAGTCCTTAGGATATCAGACTACATTGCCTTTGGGAAAATAAGCCCTGTGAGTAGGTTGTACAACTGTCAAGTGGAATCCTCCAATTGGAAATATTCTGAGAAAGACTAGATAAAATTGCCAAGGCAATAGAAATTTGTAGGAATTAAATTTTCCTTGGAACTCCAAATTTTATTTGAGACTATAATGTTTAACATAAAACGCCAGTTACGGGGGCTTCCCTGGTAGCTCAGATGGTAAAGAGTCTGCCTGCAGTGTGGGATACCCAGGTTCGATCCCTGGGTTGGGAAGATCCCCTGGAGAAGAAAACAGCAACCCACTCCAGTATTCTTACCTGTAAAATTCCATGGATGGAGGAACCTGGCAGGCTACAGTGATTTTCACTTTCAGAAACAAAATAGTTTGTATGGTAAAGAGAAAAAAAGGGAAAGAAGCAAGGATGGAGGGAGAGCTTGAGGAGAAGAAGAAGAGAGGAAAAGAGAAGGAGGAAGTGAGGGAGAGTGAAAAAGAAAATTGATTTTGAGATAGATAAAATTAATTCTCACTATTGAGATTGTGAGTCAATTTCTTTTCTTTTTGCTTATATTTTGAATATTTTATAACCAAAACTTATATTTTATGAAAATTTTTATTTAGAAATGTCCACAGTGCCAGACATCTCATTACCTATTTTGCCAGATAACCAAGATTTCCATCTGTTTACTTGTTTAAAACAATAGTTCTTGATTTCTTTAGTTTTTTTCATGAAAAAGTGAATAAAAAATAAATCTGAATTTTACTCTTCTACACTATTTATTGTTTTAATCTCTCCAAATGCTTCAGCCTTATATATCAGATATAAATCTATGGTTCACCTGTTCTTCAGTTATTAAAGGAATAAAGGAATTCTTTCTTTTTGGGAATGTTCAGCTCATGATGGCTACCAAAAGTCAGGTAAAAGATGAAATGCTAAGGTAATAGTCGTGCTAGCCTTCTGTCACTTGCCTCACTCTTTCAGTTCTCAACTAAAATGTTAATACTAGAAAAAATCATGATGACTTAAGAATGAAGGTAGTATAAAATAAAGAGAACTGGACATATTGGTCTTGGGAAATTTGGCTTCTGCTCTTGGGTCTCCCAGCTCTACCATCCAATCCTGCCTGTTGTCTCTATTTCCCCAAAAGTAAAATAAGAATGAGAGCTACCCTTTCTACTGCTCAGCAATCTAATAAAAGGATGATGGATGATAAGTATGCATAAGTCTTACACATTTTTAGCAAGCTATATTATTACCACATTTTTTTTTACCTCCAACTATCAGTTAGTTTGTGCCAGGCCGTGTGCTAAGGACATTATATACAAAATGTGTGTGTGTGTGTGAGTCTGTCAGTCATATGTGCCTCTTTGCGACCCCATGGACTGTATCCTGCCAGGCTTCTCTGTCCGTGGGATTTCCCAAGCAAGAATACTGTGGGTGGGTTGCAGGAACATACCATCCTAAAATCTCAGTTCCTTAAAACAGCTCTTTTCATCTTCAGACTATTCTCTAGAGTAGCTAATAATCCACGTGGTGACTAAGAATCCCAGTTGCTTCAGTCTACCTCAACTCACTGCCTCCCCCATAGACAGTGAGGGGAGAGAGAGTGTGTATGATAGAAAAACCACGCACAGGTTCACTGCCTGACATCAGAAGAGACACACAGGACTTTTTGTTGCACTCAACTGCAAGAAGGCTGGAAAGAGTAGTATTCAGTAGTCTTAGGAAGAGAAGAGAATTTCATATTCAAAAACACTGGTAATGTCTAATCTATTCTAATTTGCACATATAAAGTAGCTACTGGTTGTCAACATTTTATGTGGCAAAAAAGTGTTTATAGGGATAAAACAAAATCAAAACCTGAAATGTTTATTGGAGTTCACTGACACTACTTAACCCAGCAATCTAGCACAGAAGTCAGTTACTCAATTCCCATTTTTACTCAGTTTCCAAAGTCACTTGGGCAAGTCACATCTCCTCATGGGCCTTGGTTCCTTAAACTATACACAAGACCCTGAAGTAGCTGCCATTGACAAGTGTCCCTTCCAGATCTCCATTTCACAGTATTTGCCTGGATTGCAGGGTGGACGATGGAAGTCCTCCAGAAGAGATGGTCCGAGGAGTTCCGGTTGGACCGCTACTGCCATCTCGCCGTCAGTTCTGCAGGCGCTGCAAGTGCAGCATTTGAACTGGAAGATCCTGCCGATTCCTATTTCAAGACTGAGGATGCTGAGGTCCCACCTGCGTGAGTTTCTCGCTGTGCTACCATAAGTGATTGAATGTCAGAGAAAAAGTTAGTACAGGACTCCTAACACAGAAAATGGCGCACTAAATTTTGTCATTTTCCCCACTGTTTTATTATCCTTACCTGTTGAGAGAAAAGTGATTAAGCAGTGAGTGTTAGTTTTACTTGCAGAGTGAGAAGAAACAGTGCATGCAGGTGGAACAACTCCTGCTCTATGATTAGCTAATGAAGCAGAGGGGAGAAGGAATGAGAAGAAATAATAGCAGCAGTCCAAGCCAGGGTGTATTTTGGCCACCTGATGTGAAGAACTAACTCACTGGAAAAGATCCTGATGCTGGGGAAGATTGAAGGCAGGAGTAGAAGGGGTGACAGAGGATGAGATGGTTGGATGGCATCACTGACTCGATGGACATGAGTTTGAGTAAGCTCTGGGAGTTGGTGACAGACAGGGAAGCCTGGTGTGCTGCAGTCCATGGGGTCACAAAAAGTCAGACACAACTGAGTTGACTGAACTGAACTGAAGCTACGGTGTAGGGGAACTAATACATTTCCATCGGGATAGAAACCAGACTGACTTACCGTGAGCAGTTTCATAAAATACACATGATTTTCATCTTTTTTTTTTTTCCTTTTTTTGCCCCCCATTCCTTGAATTCAAGAGAATCATTATGCCATTGGTCCAAACCTTACACCATGAAACACAAATATGCACAGTCAGAACATGGCTGTTCAGCACACAGTCTTCATCTGATTCTTAGTGTTACAAATGGTATTCACTGCAGTACTTAAATATATCTAATGTCTGGAGAAGGAAATGGCAACCCACTCCAGTATCCTTGCCTAGAGAATTCCATGGACAGAGGAGGCTAGCAGGCTATAGCCTGTGGGATTGAAAAGGGTCAGGTGTGACTGAGTAACTAACACACACATATATATGTAGTAGTTTGTTACTTTTAATCCTCACTCCTATCTTGCCTCACCCTTCTCTCCCGGCAATGGGAACCACTAGTTTGTTCTCTATATCTGGGAGTCTGCTTCTCTTTGGTTACATTCACTAGTTTGTTTCATTTTCCATATTCCATGGATAAGTTATAGCATACTATATTTGCCTTTCTCTGTCTGACATTTCACTAAGCACCATTGCCTCCAAGTCCATCCACTGCAGCATTTATTAATAGTGCATTTAGTCCCATTGTTCTGTGCATATGCTTTTCTAAGCAAATTAAATAGAATCGATTCCTGCTGTCTCCACGCCTGCATTTCAGACCACATGATATTAATGTAGTCAAAATAGAATTATCCAACCTAGGTGATATTAGAGCAAAAGCAAACCTATTCTAAATAAATATTACATAATGTTTTGAGTTCAGCAGTTGTGGTTTTTGTGGAGTGAGTGGCACAATAGGATAAAAGAGAGATTCAATATCACACACAAGTTAGTTGTTGTGATGGGCTAGAAGGAGGAAGGAAAATGAAAGAGATCTTTGAAGACTGTAAGGGAAGGTGTTTGGCAGATCAAGCAGGGGAAATACTCTAGACACAGGGAGGGAAAGGCAAAAAAAGGTGTGCAATTAGAAGAAAATTGAGGTGTCTCCAGAATGAAGGAGAGCAGGAACTGAAGGAAGGGTGAAAACCTGAATTGAGTGGTAAGAAGATTAGTATGAGAGGAGAGAGAAGAATGGATGAGGGTGCCAAGAATAACCAGAATGAATGAAAGAAGTTGAGAGTTTTATTGCTTTGCTCACACTACTTATTTGTATGGTGCTGTTTCCTTGAGTGCATAATTAGAAGTACTGATTCTCCAATTTCTTCTCTTCTTCAAATTTCTTGACAGTAATGAGTACATTACACACGCTAAGACTAATGTTTTTGTTGTTTGAACTTCTGATTAAGCTAAAAATTTTGCCAGGAAGTCCTCAACTTTAGAGAAATTCACAATAGTCTGGGAGAGACAGCTTACCTGCTTAACTCATTCATTTGAGGATCATTTATTGAGCTACTGTATTTGATTAATTGCCCGAGTCTATTTGAATCTTTGTCATTTAGTCACAAATTCAAGAATATGCTTGACTTTATTTTTTATGTTCGAAGAGACCTGGGTTTTTGACAAGATCTTAAAATCTGAACAAACATTAAAATTACAAAAGTTAATGATGCGTATAACCAATTCACTTCAGAAATTATGGTCAAGTATGTGTGGATACTATTCATGAAAATTTCTACTTTAAAAAAATTATATTAATGAAGAGAAACTTAGCCTCAATTTCCCTTTGCTTCTCCAAGACAAACAATTAGCAATCCAATCCTGTGAATCTTTCCTCCTCATTCCCACTCATCTGTCTCTCACCCAATATCTAAACCACTTTAACCTTTCAAGACTGCAGTTCTCTCCTCTGCCACCTTTTACTACTGGAATAAGAACTACACAGAAGGCCCTATGAACACCTGTGGTTGGTCATTCCTCACCTCAGAAACACACACAGTCCTTCCTAGAATAAAGTACAAACTTCTTACCGCGTCCTAAATCCCCCGCAATTTGCCTTCAGAATGTTTTCCAACAGAATCATCCCCCTCCTCTATTCACATTCCACATTGCTTATAATCTTTCTGTGCCTTAGTTTCTACATCTTTGTACTGGATCATAATGGCACTTCCCTTACAGCAATACTGAAGGAGTAAATAAGTGTCTGGCACATAATTAGCATTATCTGCATTAAAGCTGTAAATATTTTTATTTGCAGTACTAATGTGGGGGCTTCCCAGGTGGCAGAGTGGTAAAGAATCTGGATGCCAATGCAGACACAGGAGATGGGGGTTCGATCCCTGGGCTGGGAAGATCCCTTGGCGGAGGAAATGGCAACCCACTCAGTATTCTTGCTGGGAAATCCTATGGACAGAGGAGCCTGGAGGGCTACAGTCCCTAGGGTCACAAAGAGTGGGACATGACTGTACAACTGAGGACTCACACACAGTGCTATGTAAGCCCAATGAATATTTGAATGTAAGAGTATATATTTCCCAATTCTCAACTATATTTTCTGCTAATATAATGATTTGCTGAGATGTCCCCCATGATCAGGCCCTGGGTTAGGCATTGTCACATTGTTATTTCATTTAATCTACTTTATATGAGCATACATAAGAACCCTGAGAGAAAACTTAATTTTCATAACCCAAAGAGTTCTTTTGGTGGAGAGAATAACTTGCTCCATTTGCTTGATCTTGTAACAAATCAAGTCCCATGTGTAAGTGGACTCCATAACATTACCGGACTATTTCAGCATAGAGCATGAAAGCTGGTTTCATCAAGCAGTAAGATCTATTTAAAACATGCTTTTTACAGCTGTACTGCATAAAGTCTGGATTTGGAATTTCAACCAAGAGTCATTGAGAAGATTTTCAGTAGAGCTTCTAACCTAAAGCATAAGCACCTGAGATAGAAGAAAATCTCTTCTGTTTTTAAATATCACCCAAAAACACTTCTGAATCATCTTTCATAACCTACTGCGAAATTGGTGTCTCAGAATATCCAAAATGCCTTCACTGTAATAGAAATTATCCTGCAAGATCTACTTGCTGTTTTTCTTTTGGAGAAGTGAAATCAATTAATGCCCTTTGATAAAATAATAATTCTACTTTTACTATTTCAAGCACCTCTTCTTCTAGGTTAAATAGAAGCTTCTTTGGGATGAAAATGAAACCAGAGAGTGAAAAAGTTGGCTTAAAGCTCAACATTCAGAAAACTAAGATCATGGAATCTAGTCCCATCACTTCATGGCAAATAGATGGGGAAACAGTGGAAACAGTGGCTGACTTTATTTTTCTGGGCTTCAAAATCACTACAGATGATGATTGCAGCCTTGAAATTAAAAGACACTTACTACTTGGAAGGAAAGTTATGACCAACCTAGACAGCATATTAAAAAGCAGAGACATTATTTTGTCAACAAAGGTCTGTCTAGTCAAGGCTATGGTTTTTCCAGTGGTCATGTATGGATGTGAGAGTTGAACTACAAAGAAAGCTAAGCACAAAAGAATTGATGCTTTTGAACTGTGGTGTTGGAGAAGACTCTTGAGAGTCCCTTGGACTGCAAGGAGATCCAACCAGTTCATCCTAAAGAAGATCAGTCCTGGGAGTTCATTGGAAGGACTGATGTTGAAGCTGAAACTCCAATACTTTGGCCACCTGATGTGAAGAGCTGACTCATTTGAAAAGACCCTGATGCTGGGAAAGATTGAGGGCAGGAGGAGAAGGGGACGACAGAGGATGAGATGGTTGGATGGCATCAACGACTCAATGGATATGGGTTTGGGTGGACTCCAGGAGTTGGTGATGCACAGGGAGGCCTGGTGTGCTGGGGTTCATGGGGTCACAAAGAGTCAGACCCGACTGAGCAACTGGACTGAACTGAACTGAATTATCTCTGTGTCTCTTTATGAACTTTCCCAGAAATTTCCCATATAAATTTGTGAAGGCCAAAACAGTATGAAGAATTCGTGCTTCACTATTGATAACCTAGGAAGAAGAGTAAGTCAGGTTTTTTAGATATTTTGCTATGATTTCGGAACTGACCAGTTCTCCCTGGTAATAATGTTCATCATCGTCCCTCATTACCTCGTAGTCCAAGGCACTGGGTTCATCAAAGCCATGCATCTCTTGCTCCAGCGTGTGTATACACGAGCTCTTCTTCTCGTTTCTGTGGTTTACACACGTGCATAGCATCAAGAAGGCACAATCCATATTCGCCTTCAAGACAATCAAGAAGATCCACCCCATGGTGCCAGTGGCAATCCGTGCTGCCTTGTTGGCCAAACTGGAACTCACTGCCTATAATGGCTTTTCAATGCTATCCAGTGACCCGTCCACTGCCTCCAAGTCTTCAACTGGGGGCCACGCAGAGAGGACCCGGGCCACTGGGTACCACATACTGTGTGGTGGCCACTGGCTTCCTCCTTCCATTGGAGCCTCAGGCTCCCCTGCCTGCTTAGTATCCTTCCGACTACACCAATTGTCTCACTGTTCACCTTGTTCACGGAACCCAGGGTAGGCAAGGCATGAGTGGAGAAGCTGGAAGAACTGCAGGCTTGTTTATCCTTTAATGGTGGGTGGAGGGGCTTCTCGGGAGGGGCTTATATACCTTTATAGAACAGAAGTGGCCCATGGCCAAGCGTGGACAACGTGATGCGCCAGTGCGGTGCTGTATGTGATCTCAGTTCAGTTCAGTTTAGCTGCCCAGTCGTGTCAGACTCTTTGCAACCCCATGAACTGTGGCACACCAGGCTTCCCTGTCCATCACCAACTCCCAGAGCTTACTCATATTCATGTCCATTGAGTCAGTGATGCCACCCAACCATCTCATCCTCTGTCCTCCCCTTCTCCTCCCGCCTTCAATGTTTCCCAGCATCAGGATCTTTTCCAATGAGTCAGTTCTTCGCATCAGGTGGCCAAAGTATTGGAGTTTCAGCTTCAACATCAGTCCTTTCAATGAATATTCAGGACTGATTTCCTTTATATGGACTGGTTGGATCTCCTTGCAGTCCAAGGGACTCTCAAGAGTCTTCTCCAACACCACAATTCAAAAGCATAAATTCTTCAGCACTCAACCTTCTTTATGGGCCAACTCTCACATCCATACATGACTACTGGAAAAACCACAGCTTTGACTAGATGGACCTTTGTTGGCAAAATAATGTCTCTGCTTTGTAATATGCTGTCTAGGTTGGTCATAACTTTCCTTCCAAGGAGCAAGCGTCTTTAAATTTCATGGCTGCAGTCACCATCTGCAGTGATTTTGGAGCCCCCCAAAATAAAGTCTATCACTGTTTCCATTGTTTCCCCATCTGTCATGAAGTGATGGGACCAGATGCCATGAACTTAGTTTTCTGAATGTTGAGTTTTAGGTCAACTTTTTCAGTCTCCTCTTTCACTTTCATCAAAAGGCTCTTTAGTTCTTCTTTGCTTTCTGCCATAAGGGTGGTGTCATCTGCATATCTCAGGTTATTGATATTTCTCCTGGCAATATTGATTCCAGCTTGTGCTTCATACAGCTCAGGATTTCTCATGATGTACTCTGCAGATAAACTAAATAAGGAGGGTGACAATATACAGCCTTGACATATTCCTTTCCCGATTTGGAACAAGTCTGTTGTTCCATGTCCACTTCTAACTGTTGCTTCTTGACCTGCATATAGATTTCTCCGGAGGCAGGTCAGGTGGTCTGGTATTCCCATCTCTTAAGAATTTTCCATAGTTTGTTGTGATACACACAGTAAAAGGCTTTGGCATAGTCAATAAAGCAGAAATAGATGTTTTTCTGGAACTTCCTTGATTTTTCGATGATCCGACAGATGTTGGCAATTTGATCTCTGGTTCCTCTTTCTTTTCTAAATCCAGCTTGAACATCTGGAAGTTCACGGTTCACATACTGTTGAAGGATGGCTTGGAGAATTTTGAGCATTACTTTGCTAGTGTGTGAGATGAGTGCAATTGTGCGGTAGTTTGAGCATTCTTTGGGATTGCCTTTCCTTGGGATTGGAATGAATACTGACCTTTTCCAATCCTGTGGCCACTGCTGAGTTTTCCAAATTTGCTGGCATATTGAGTGCAGCACTTTCACAGCATCATCTTTTACTATTTGAAACAGCTCAACTGGAATTTCATTACCTCCACTACCTTTGTTCATAGCGATGATTCCTAAGGCCCATTTTACTTCACATTCCAGGATGTCTGGCTCTAGGTGAGTGATCACATCATCCTGGTTATATGGGCCATGAAGATCTTTTTGGTATAGTTCTTCTGTGTCTTCTTGCCATCTCTTCTTAATATCTTCTGCTTCTGTTAGGTCCATACCTAACAGGTTACTATCCTTTATTGTGCCCATCTTGGCATGATATGTTCCCTTATTATCTCTAATTTTCTTGAAGAGCTCTCTAGTCTTTCCCATTCTATTGTTCTCCTCTATTTCTTTGCATTGATCACTGAGGAAGGCTTTCTTATCTCTCCTTGCTATTCTTTGGAACTCTGAATTCAAATGGGTATATCTTTTCTTTTCTCCTTTGCTTTTTGCATCTTTCTTTTCTCAGCAATAAGTGATCTCAGCTGCTACATAACCATGCAAAGTCATTGTTTACAGAACATGAGGTAAGAGGGTGTGAAAACATGGGGCAAGAGAGCCTGACTGATGCCATCTTGGCTATATGCTATTTCCCCAAACTCTTATAAGATCTTTCTATATCTGAACCTCTTTATCTACATTTTTATACTTTTAAAATATTAATTTTTATACTTAACTCTTTTATGTTCAGGCTTTTGTTTTTTTGTGTGTGCATGTCACCCCATATGAGATGCTATCCATTTTTCCCCCAAAGGTAAAGATATTTCCTACAGTTTTTTGATATTTTTTTTACACATTAAAGTACTATATAGACCAAGAATCTGCTTTAGGAAAAACTCTTTCAATTGGTCTCTGAGTCTATTTTATATCATTTGTAGATAGGTTAGGTAAATGTTTAATTAAATAATTGATATTTTATAATAAATGGGGAACTGAACATGGAACAATAGTCCAGAGAACTTTTGAAAATTATGGTAAAATATACATGACAAAAATTTTATCATTTTCACCATTTGAAGTATACAGTTCAGTGCCATTAAGTAGATTCACATTGTTGAACAATCATCACTCCCATCCATCTCGAGAACTTTCCTCATCTTCCAAAACTGAAAATAAGGGGCTTCCCTGGTAGCTCAGTGGCAAAGAATCCATCTGTCAATGCAGGAGACATGGGTTCTATCCCTGGATCGGGAAGATCCCACATGCAATGGAGCAACTAACTCATGGGCTATAACTGTTAGCCTGTGCTCTGGAGCCAGGGAGCCACAATTATTGAGCCCACATGCCACAGCTACTTAAGCTTGTGCACCCTAGAGCCCATGCTCTGCAAGAGTAGCCATTGCAATGAGAAGCCCGTGTACCACAACTGGAGAGTAGCCCCCACTTGCCACAACTAGAGAAAAGCCTGAGCAGCAACAAAGACCCAGTACAGCCAAAATAAATTATTTTTTTTAAACCTAAAAATAAGAGAGAAGCCTGATTTTTTTTCCCCCTCTGCTCTAACATTTTATCATAGTGCCACATTATTCTTCTCATATACTCACTGGCATGTATGACTGCCAACCATGATCATTTGCCTTTCTAGAAGCTATTTCTTGAGCTTCTCAATTGGTGGGCAGGTTGATACAACTAATTCCTAGCCCAAATCCCAATGATTACATGTATTCTTGAGAAACAACTCTCCTGACTGAGGCAAGATCAGGCAATACCAGGATCTTTGTTGTTTCAGCATGGTGCATGCATGCTAAGTCACTTCAGTTGTGTTCAACTCTGTGACCCCATGGACTGTAGCCCACCAGGCTTCTCTGTCCATAGGATTCTCCAGGCAAGAATATTGGAGTGAGTTGCCATGCCCTCCTCCAGGAGATCTTCCTGATCGACGGATGGAACCCATGTCTCTTACCTCTCCCGCCACCTAGGGAGCCAGTGGGATTCATGAAAAATAACTGCTTCCAGGATGTACTGATATGGTTCTTCCTGACTCTGGCTATAAAAAGTGCATGACTTATGGACATATGCACTGTACCTCCCAGAATGCAATGTACTGGCCATTTTAATATTCTTTTTGCTTTCTCTGATGGATTTGGAAAGAGAAACAATTGTGCCTTTAGTTCTCAAGCTGCATCCAAAAGCAAGGCCTGAACAGTAGACAATAAGCCCCTTGGTGTTCTGAATGGTTTAGGGATGCATATTTAAGGAGTATGAACTTTTCATTATTGTTTTATATACTCACGCCCATTCTAAAATAATTTCAGACTTGAGATTTCCCAATAAAAGCCTGAGGTGCAAACCTACATAAGAGCAAACTTGCAGGCATACGTTCTGGCATGCGTTCTAAGGAGAGGTCCCTGGGCATTGCCTCTGATGCCTGTCCTCAGTGTACCATGACAACTGAATGGCCCAGGTTCAGTACTAGCACTTGTTTTAAGCATTCAGCTTGCATTAGTTTATCTCTATAATCTCTAATAAAAAAAGATTCTTTCTCTTAGTTTTTTGCTTTACTTTCTGGCTAGCTCATTCATGCATTTTAAAATATTTTGTTTAGTGTTTTGAACTATGTTCAGTGAGAGAACCACTCAGGATATCTAGACCTCCACTGCCAGAAACCAAAGTTTATTAATATATATGTTCCATATATGGGGCTTCCTCAATTGCTCAACTGGTATAGTATCTGCCTGCAATTCAGCAGACACAGGAAACACAGTTCAATCCCTGGGTTGGGAAGATCCCTTAGAGGAGGAAATAGCAACCCACTCCAGTATTCTTGTCTGAAAAAAAATCCCATGGACAGAGGATCCTGGCAGGCTACAATCCAAAGGGTTGCAAAGAGTTGGAAATGACTGAGTGACTAAGCACGCATGTTCCTTATATACAAATATTTAATGCGTGTTCAGTTTGCATCAAAAACTCTGCTAGAAACTGGGATACCAGGGAGGAAAGGTAGGCAAGCTACTTGCTCTAATGGAAATCATGATCTATTGGAGTTAAAAATCACAAATAAGAAATACAGATATTAAAGTGTTTAATTTTCACTTACACTGAAACAAAATTCCTGGCACAGATAATAGTAGGTTGGAGGGTTCGTTAAAGTGTAGATCATTGTGTCTGGAAGTCGGAGAACCTTCTGAAGTAGGATGGTGGGCAGGATTTAGGGTGAGGCAGCATTCTGGGCTAGGGATGAGACACAGTAACTTAATTAGAAACTAGTGGAGGCAGGCATGGAGCTCACGTCAACAGTTTGTCTGGGGCGAGTGGGGTCAGATCATGAGACCTTTGAATGTCAACCCTCAAATTTTATTTTGTTGTCACTGAGAAGTAAGGGAAGTGGGCTCTATATACCTCAGCTGAAGGTGCAAACAGAGCAAAAATGGACCTCTCTGGAGCAAGAGGGAATTTTTGAGCCTGATGACCTTCTGACTTAAAGTGCAGCATCAGCTTTTCCCTGGGTCTCCTGGTTGCCTGCCCACCCTGTTGATTTTGGATTTTCCAGCCTCCACAGTCATATGAGCTAATCCCTAAAAATAAATCTCTTCCTATGTATATTATACACACATCCTATTGGTTCTATTTCTCTGGAGAGGCTTGACTAATATAACAAATATCAAAGCATTCATTTTAGTCAGAAAAAAAATCTTTCCTTACCTGGACAGTTTGTTTAGGGAAAAGTATACACTGGTTTTCTGATAATTAAAAGCTCAACTCTATGATAAAACAGCCTTCTCTAAGATTCAGTGGGTGTTTAAAATCCTCAAGGATATTCTATGTCATTTCAAACACCGCCTTTCATTTCATGAAAGTCTTCCTTACAAAATTCTGTTAAAGCTGGGTCGAGGAACATTTACACTGCATCAACTTGTTACCGTTAAATATTCATACTTGCACTGCCAAGCAATATTATATTTTAATACCAATTGCATTTTCAGGAAGAAAAGAGCTTGAACTCAATGAAACAGATTGCATTCTTGAAGCTTTCAAACTTCCATCAAACTCCTCTCAGCTGTTTTATTTTTCTTCAGCATACATTCTCACTTTTCTGCTTTCATTGGCACCGTTTGTATATTAGTCGATGTATGTTGAGGCGATGATAATTAAATTTCACTTGAAGTTAAGAGACAGAGTGATTAAATTTGAACTTAAATCTTTCTGAAATAGGTAGCTCTCTTGTATTTCACAGAGGGAAAATTCTACTTGAATATTGGGAAGAATATAATTATCTTGTTCAAGATACTAGGTCTTTCAAGAAACAATATGGTATTATCTTGGGAAGAAAGGATAATCGGAAATTCAAAGGAGGTTTTCTGTAGTTATTTTACATTTTCAGGAAGAAATTGTACTTCCCTCTTACCCAGACATTTGCCACAAAAGATAAGAGAAATGCCAAGGAAGGCTCTGCTTGCTTCCCCCAGTGTAGAAGAAAAAAGGGAGAACATGTGATGTCTCTGTGTGGCAGGTGGAAAGATAAGGAAGCAATCTATGCAGCAAAAGCTGCCCCAGTGATGGCCACGATTCACTTTCTTCAGAAGCTGCAAGCAACAGCCACGGCTGACAGCAGAGTCCCCCAGTGGCCCTGAGCCTTCTGGGGGTCTAGTCACGTGCAGCTGGGTCAGACTGCAGGGAGAGGAAGATCTACCCAGAACTGGGCCTGGTTGATAAGGATACCTGGATTGGAAAATTCAGCTTTGCCTATCAGGAATCTAGTTCACCTCCTAAATAGAAGGGCTAGTCAGTTTCCTATTGCACTGGGACTTTAATTCAGCAGTTTCCCTTATTTTACATCCCACATTGATTAAGGAATCTGAATGCAAAAGTCAAAGTTGCATTACAAGCTCAGGCTGTACTTCAGTGCCAGATTGACAATCATCCCTATTCTCAGTGTGAACTGGGAGCAAGCACTAATTAAAATTATAAGCTAGAGAGAACATGCATTGAAAAAAAGAAGCCATCCCTAACCAATAATTCCAGAGATAAATCACAGTTGATTTGCTAACTTATAGAAGTGTCCAGGAACTATGATCTACAAATGTCTTGAATATGATTCTAATCAACCTGCCAAACAACAATCAAGGAGGCATATAATTAGAACAGGTTCACCCAACGAGCAGCACATAACATTGTCTCACCTTGAAACAGTGCATCCTGTCTCAAAAGTAAGAACTCCCAAAGAGTCAGTATTCTCCTTTGAAACACACCCAGACAGACTCCTAGCAATTTGGGGCTTCAGACCTGTCCTGGTAAAGATTCACTGGGCCTCCTGCTCTTTCTGTCCTCCTCTCCTTTCTTTCTGACCCTTCTCACATCTGCTACCTGAACGTGGAAAGGATTCTGAACTGAGATGCCCTTTGTGATGATGCAAACCCCAGTTGGTGCTTTGCAACCAGTAACGACAAAGAGCAGGCAGGACATTCCTAGAAAATATGAGTCAGTCTCATTCTTTCACAAGCTATTGACACGTCCAGCAGTTCCTGATTGCACACCACTGTAGGCGTAGAAATGGCTGTTCTTGTTGTCCATGGGAGAGCAAGGACAAGAAAAAACAAAGTTTTGAACACTAACTACTTAGTGTTAGTCTTATCAGACTTCTAAGTTTTTATATGACAGATCACTACATTTATTCTTCAGAAGAGGCCAAAGCAGTTGATTAGGAAATAGCAACATAGAAAAACAACACCTAGAAAAATGTGAAGGTGATATTTCAACCCACGTCTCTATAGTTCCCAGTCTGGAATTGGCCAGGACCTCAGTTCCCTTCATTCTCCTCCTTTTTGAACTTAAACACGCCAAGCTAATCCCTCATTCAGAACCTTTTGACCTTCTGCTCCTTATGTGTGAGATCGTCTCTCTCAAGATCTTCAACCAAATACTTTCTCACCAGCCAGGTCTTCATATTGGGAGGGCCTTCACAGGGAGGCTTTCCCAGCACCCTCCCTCTCTCTGCCTTCTTGTTATAGAGTTCTCTGCCATTCACCCTTCAGATGACTGTGCTATGTGCACAAGCTCTGGAGCCAAACTGTCTGGATTTGAACCTGGCCTCCTCTGTTTATTAACTGTGGGGTATAGACAGGGTACTTGAGTTCTCCATGCTTCAGTATTGCTGTTGTTTAGTTGCCAAGTCGTGTCTGACCCTTTTGTGACCCCATGGACTATAGCCTACCAGGGTTCTTTGTCCATGGGATTTCCCAGACAAGAATACTGGAATGGGTCGCCATGCCCTTCTCCAGGGGATTTTCCCGACCCAGGGATGGAACCCATGTCTTCTGTATTGACAGGAGGACTCTTTACTACTGAGCCACTGGGAAGCCCATGCCTCAGTATCCTCATCTGTAAAATTAGGGTTATGAGAACACCTATGGTACCTATTTCTTGAATGTGTTTTGAAATTGCATGAAGTAATACAGGCAAAATGTTTAAAACAGGGACTGCTATACATACACTCAGCATCCTACATGTGTTATTCTTCTTCATAGTACATTTTGGTAGCTAATGTTATCTTCTGGTCTAAAAGTTTATTAGGATGGAGTCTGCTCTGTTCCTTAACTATGCCCTCAGCAGCTAGAAAAGCACCTGGAAAATGATAAATTATTGTGTAATTTAATCAATCAATTATTGTCACCTAGAGATTGGATGTTTCAAATTCCATATTATATTGCCTTTTGGACTTTAGAATAAGATGATACTGGATCCAATTCTTAGTTCTGGCACTCTCTAGCTTTGTGATTTAAAACTCCTTAATTAACTTCTCAAGTTTTATCATTTGTGAAAGACAGATAAAAATAACTACTCTTAAGCTGGATGAATAATATAAGATACAGTCATCAAGGCATTATTCAGCAATGAAAACGAATGGACTACAGCTGCATGAATGTACTTCACAAGCATTGCGTTGAACAAAGGAAACCACATAAAATATTATATATTGCAATATTCCACTTTATAACTTTTAAAAACTGTCCAGGTTAATCGATGGTGTGAGAAGTCAGGTAGCGTTACTCTTGGGGGTTTAATGCCTGGAAGAGGAAACAAGGCAGCTTCTGCTCTTCCATACTGTCTTCTCATCTGGGTATTAATTACATTGGTGTGCTCATTTTGTGAAAATTTGGTAAGAACTACCATTGTAATTTGTATATTTTAAGTAAAGATGATGATGGTAACAATGGACTACTTCCTTGTATGATTGTGAAAATTAAGTGAAATACTGTATAATAAATAAGGCATGAAATAATATAAATAAAGCACATAACAGAACTCACTGTACCCTAATACTAATTCCCTTTCCCTCTTTCAACATGGGCATAAAATAGCAGATATCAGGTTCAGCACCCACAGGGTATTCCAGGCCCCTCGAAATCTGGCCTTTATCATCCCAGACTTTTGGTACACAACATTATACTTTTCCAGCCTCACTGAACTTCTCACTCAAATCATCTCCTGCCTTTTCAAACCTGTTTGCCTTTCACATAATTTCCATCCATCTAGAACGCTTTCTACTATGTTCACTCAGAAAACTTTAGTTATCCTTCTAAACACAACTCCAGTACTATCTCTTCAACAAAGCTTTTCTGAGTACACAATAGTTATATCTTTATCTTATTGTAATTATCCTTTTAAATATCCCTTTAATTTTCAAGGATGTTACTTCATTACACTAAGCCTCACTTTCCTCACTTATAAAATGTAGACAATAATAGATTTTGCATCATGGAATTATTATAAAAATTATAATTTTACATGAAATAATATTCACGAAGGGTTTAAGTTCAGAACTTTGCAAATAGGTACAGATCAATATATACTATTATCAACATCATTAATTTAAGGGCAGGGACATCCTTCACTTCTGTGTTCCACCACTTACTTTTATGCATGAACATGCAATAAATACTTAATCAGTATTTATTAAGGAAAAGCAGCAAGAGACTTGTCTATTACTTTGTAAGAAAGAATGACAAGGCAAAAGAGAAAGTGGAGAAGTAGAAAAACTGAATGATAAACTTCTTTGCGTAAGACAAATATTTTTTAATTAACTAAAATATAATAATATTCCAGGAGACTCATTCCCTTGGCTCTCATCAGCCTGGATCCCTGCAGCCCCTGGGTGCTCCCTACAGTCATTCATCCCCTAGAGCAGGCAGCCTGGTGGCTGTACCTGCATTGTTCATAAGAGTGTTGCTGATATAGCCTGTCCACATGGCTTCAGGCAGATAATGACAATCCATCTGAAGTCCTGATGACTGATTACTTTTACAAAACTCAAAGTCATGGGATGTTTATGCTACTCACAGTATCTTCTGAAAGAAAAAAAAAAAAAAAGCTACTATCTATTGAGTGCCTATCACGTGCCAGGAGCTGTGCTAAGGCACTTTACATACATTACTTCTAATCCGCACAGCAACCCTTGGCAAGGTAGGCTGATTCCAATTTTACGGAGGAGGAAACAATTTGAGAGAGGTTAAGTAACCTGCCCAAGAGAGAGCAAAGGCTTAAACCTATGTCTATGTGAATCCAAAGTTTCCATAACCGTTAATACCTCTACTTCATTATTTATATGAATATCTTACCATATAAAATGAACACTAAAATTGGGATAAATATATAAGGATAACAAGTAAGACTGAAATACTGGAGACTTTTTCAATGCTACTATCTTTGTGGTTATAACTCTTGCTAACTATTAAAAAAGAAAAAAGGAAAGAAAGAAAAATTAAAAAGAAATAGGGATTTTCAAAATTTTTAAAGAATGTGAAGTGTTAAGAGGAAAACTAGAAGGAAACTGGAAAGTAAAATTGAGGAGAAATCTGAATGTAAGAAACCTTATATTCCAATAAAGAGTAATGGCTAAGACTAAAAAATAATATAAAACATATGGTATTTTTTTTTAAAGCCAGATTTTTAAAAGAATCAGAAGACAATGTGATGAAAGAGGAAATCCAGACTAAAATACATTCTAGGAAGAAAAAAGGCTAAAATCTATGAAATGATGTTATATAAAAGTAGATAGATAAAATGTTTTAAAATCAAGTAAATAACACACACAAAAAAGCAAGGGAAAATTAAAAACAACAAACTTGAAGAGGAAAGAATCAGAGGAGAGAAAGAAATGAAGGGGGACAGAAGTGAGGCCCAGCAAGGCTGTGCAGACAGACAATCCTCAGCTGCAGCGGCCGGGGGCAAGGGGGCAGGAACCCAGCGCACAAGGTCTCCTGTCCCTGGGCTGTCTCCCTCATCACCATCACCCAGAGCCAGCTAGGTAATGAGCAGCTCCCTAGAAAGTGAGAACACACGGCTCTGTGGCCCTGACTGTGGGAGAGCCCCAGGGAACTTGGGTGGGCCAGGCGCTCCCCGGAGGCAGAATCCAGGAGTCTGGCTTGGGCAGCCAGGTAAGATCCAATTCTCACCCACAGCTGTGCAGTTGGTGAAGGTGACGTACGTAGGGGCTCAGCTTCCTCACTTGTAAAAACACTTACCCTCCACAGCTGTGAGAACAAATGCAATAAATCATAAAGCTCAGTATAATGCCTGTCTGTAAAAGACAGGCAACAGCTTAACTCAAAGAATCCCTAATCTGCTTGTCCTGAGCTCAACACACTTAATTCCAAGGCTCTGCAGAACACTATTTTGGGGGGGAAAAAAAAGTACTATTTTAGTCCAAGCTCTTCATTGTTCACAGGAAAGGTCTCTGGCCAAATTTTAAAGACAAAATTAGACTATGAATTTGAAATGTCTGTTTGAAATGCACATATATTCACCCTGTTTCTCTCAAACAGACACACTATTTAACACAACTATTAATTTTTAAAAGAACTGAAGAGAAATCAAATATTGTGATTTTTCATATGCCTTTTCCATTATAGTTATGGCTCAGTTTTGAAAGAAAATAAAAAGCATGTACATGAATAAATTCTCTCATTTTTTGTGATTGTTGATCAGATTGACTGGGTCAACCAGTATTATATTATTGATCAAGTAAGGATTACCTGACTCAAAATCTTGTGATTTTTTTTTCCTACTACAAATGCTTTATGACTGTCTTTTAAGTTAGTTCCAGAGGGAGCAAATCAGTAACTAATAAACTTTACATCTGACTACCACCCAGCTAACAGCCCCTCTTCTAAAATCTGAGGTAAAACTATCTTTTAGCTGGGGTATCTTCCTCTGAAACTCTTTGACCTATTTAAACTTTTTTTTTAAACTGCATTTTCTTTTATAACTCTATGGATTCAAAACAAACAAACTTCTCTAACTACCAGCAGAGAAACAGTCCATGAGGTATGAGATATGCTTGGGACCCTGCGTGAAACCGGAGGTGGTACGTGTTGGTTAAACACAAACTCTGGAGCCAAACAGATGCTAGCGCAGGTTGGCCATCACCAGCTGAGAGGTCTTGAGCAAATTATTTTTCTTCTTTTGCAAAAGTGGATAATGAGCACCCTTCTCAGAGGATTTTTAAGAGGATTAAGTGCAATAAAGTATTTAGTATTTTAAGTATTTAGTTCAGAGTATGGCATGTATGAAGCATTTATTAAATGGTAGGTGCTAGTACTTTTAATTTTGTTGCAATATTATGAAAAGTATTAAATGGGACAAAATCATTTAGTCTGAGATATCTTTAAAAATTAGGCAGCAATTTTGTAGCTTCTTTATTACAGTGTTAAAAGGCTTTACTATGTACTACTGCTATGTTTTGGCGAAAAGCCGTCTATTTATTAAGATTGATATTTCAGGAGAGAAACATAAATGAGTCTTTCATCTAATCAATACCTCTGATACCTATCATTGTTCCTGGGTATTCTATATAGTAGCTGTCAGCTTTCTAAGAAAAGATCAAAAGATTAGTCATTTTTTGCCTAATAAAATCAAACAAAAAAGCCATGTTGCTCTGACTGCCAAAACGCTTTTTAAAAGCTTAGTTCTGACATACAATTAAAAAATGCTTATGAAAAATATATTCAGAAAACCATTCAAAAATTGATCATTCATCACTAGTCTCTTATTCTCACCCAACATTGGTTTACTTAAGATTAACTATGCCTTTTAAACATTTCTAAGAGCTTTAATAAACACGTAGTAGAAAAACGTGTGAAAGATTCATGGGGCAATTTTTTTTTTCCATGGTAAAGGGTTTGGTTAGCTCTGTTATATTGGGTTACCTGTTTTGTTGTTTCTTATTTCATACAGTGATTTATAATGTTAAGTGCTAGCACACCTAACAGCATTTCACAATGCGTGAATTCAGAAAAAATATACAAGTTAAAACAATAGGTTTTAGAAGTCAAACTGACATCTGAAAGGCTTCTTTCTGAGAAACTTCACACTCAGTAAACAGTACCACCACCAGGAGAGAGAGAGAGACTCAAAAAAAGCCTTATTAAGAGATGAGGGGTGGTCTATTGCCAATATTTGAAAAACACTTAACAGTATATTTAATTAGTCTAATTACATGGTGCACTTACAGCTTCTTATTAATGCCCTCTGATAGAGATATGTGGCCTTGAAAGCTCAGTGCCCATAGCGCCTTGAAATGAAGTTGGATAATGTCCAGAAATTTCCATTAGTCCCCATACCTTTTGGAACAAAGTACTAGTAAAGTGCGTAAAATACATGGTGGTTAAAATGTGGTATCTTTAAACATTCAAGTTTTTCTGTTTGGTGCATTTAGGTAACATAATGTGTCTCTACAATCATTTGGAGAAAGACTCAGAGTGACATGACAGAAAATTTGCATTTTATACCTTTCAAATGATAATTAGTACGGTCATAAGTTAACCTCCAAACCCACTAGTATTCACTCACCCTTGAGCACTAATGTTCCAGGCTGCCAACACATGCTATCGAAGGACTATTCATAATCAACTTGATACTCACTAGCAGGAAGCATGTGATTTTCACCAAAAAGCATACTAATTGTATTACACAGTGAAGCAATGTTCATCTACATTCAACCTTCCATAATGTTTGAGATTTAACACAACAATTTCATGGAAAGAGAAATATGTGGAACACAGAACCATGTGAAATCTTGGTACTAAGTTTTATTTTTAAAACACTGCAGGGATTATTGCCTTTAAAGAAAATTTCATTATCAATAAAATATGAAGAGCTGTTTCATTTCAGAAATTCAACTTGTATGCATTCTTTTAAGTTTTTCTACTTAGAAGGGTATAACTGCAATAAAGATTTTACTAAGTTGAAGTTTTTTACAAAACACTCTATCCCACGAGAACATCTTAAAGGTCAGCCTTAAGCCTGAGGTTCAAAATTAAATTGATGGAAAATTACATTTTCTCATTTATCATTTAAATACATACATAAAGCAAGCATCCTGAATACACCCATATGACAAGAGCACACAAATTTTTCTCTTAATATTGGGCAATGAATTTGTGTCTGATGCTTCTTCCAGAGGGAAGTATAGTGACAGTGACTTTCTGTCAAATAATTGTCGCTGTTGTTTTTCTGGTTAATATATATAATTAGGCTCAAATGAATGTGGATGAGTTGAGCTGCTGACATATTTAACTAATTTATGGATTCTAAGGGATTATCTTCCACATAAATAATTTTGAAAGCCTATAAGATGAATATATACAAATGTATAAGTAATAATTTTTTTCTACTGGTGAAGAGAACAAACACAAGCCGGTATTTTAAAATAAAAGTGATCAATCTGGACTAACATTTATCAAGCCAAATCTAAAATAAATAAAAATCATTCCTTATTATTTATTAATAGGCCAGTTGAGTAACTGTCCCTGAGATAAGGTGTAATAATGTGACTTTATAAATATTCACGGTTTTTACTACCACAAAGAGAAACAATTAAGAATGTGGAAATTGTATATCCAGGTGAAGTATGGACAGACCCAAAGAAACTACTGGGTTGATAATACATCAGTCAATAGATTAATAATTTTAAACCTAAGAAATTAATCTGTATTAGGGAGAATCCTGGATAGAATTTAAGGCAACATTTATATATTTTTAAAAGAAAATTCATTTTAAAGAGATTGTTTCAGCAGCAAAGATAAATGATAGCTTCCAAATTGTATTCTCTATTATGAAGACTTATAAATTATCTATGCTGAAGAGAACATTAACCAGTTAAGTACCAAGTGCTTCTGCACTAGTTCACATCATACCAGTTTTAGAACAGCCTCAAGAGAAATACTATAAATTGAAAAATCAGTGCTGCCTTTTTTTTTTTTTTGGCAACTCATCACTGAGCCAATCTAACCATAGCTGGCCTGTATACTAGGAAGTACAGATAATATTACATTGTAAAATTTCACACTTGCACAGGATAATATATAACAAAACAGAAAATTAAAATGCTTGATTATATAATGTCCTCTTATAGCAGATAAAGGTTTATAAATTCCTGCAGAATTTTACCCAAGGAAATATGAATACCCTTCTCAGAGAACAGTTAAATCTGTTTGAATATTAACATAATTTTTATGGTCAATTTCCAACTTGTTAGGAATTAACCATATGTGAATACAATCCTCCATTGTGACCCTACTAAATGTTGATAGTATTTTATTACATAGTATCTACCTTACTACATTCACATTTAGATAAGTATGCTTTAAAATATTTTTCTTATTACTCTTTTTAAATAGGCATGACTAAGTGTGTCCACATGAAATAAAGTGATTTCTAACTTGGCGGAAGCACTTGAGAGAACCAATAAGCTTTAGAAGAATTTGGTATAAATGCGGATGATGTAGACAGGAAAAATCTATTTGTTGAGATTCAATTATATGATTTTTGAACCTTCCCATGATAAAAAACATCGTCATCCATAGCTGCCTATAGGAATACTTATAATCTTCAAACTCTAAAAGTATGTTTTAGAATTTTCTTCTCAATACTGATGAAAAGTTTTTTTTAGATTTGGAGAATTTCCAATGCATCTCCTTTTTTTCATTTTTATTTGTTTTGGCTTGTTGCAATGCAACAAACACAAGTACTTTCAGTATACTTCCCTACTGAAACCTATCTGCCAGATTTTGTGCACTGGTAATTGGCAATTAGAATACAAATATATTCTTTTCAGCATATAGAACCATCAGGCAGCTGAGTGTATTCTTTTGCATATTCGTGGGTTATACTGTGAAAGGACCTAGTGTACCCAAGGGGAGCTGGGTGGCAAAGTGGCCATGCATTAAAGCCAATTATATGTCATACATAAAAGTGCACGTTAACTACTTGAAAAAATTCACATTTATTTACTGTCAAACCGTGTTAAACTTTACACTGGGTATTAGTGATGGGCTCATTATTAACAGGTTTACACAAAGGGATGAAAAGAAAGGCAGAATTTGGCTGAAACAATTTACATTTCATTAGAACTTTATCATAAAATAAATTAATTACTAAATATAGGCAGAAGGAATATGGAAGAGTAATATTTATGTTTTATTTCATTTTTTAAAAAAGAATAGGCACCTTTTGTTCACTAGAAAGTTTGTGAGAAGTGCCCAGTGCCCTCGCTGCCCCCCGTTCAAGAACAAACAGGGTGACACAACCTTTTCTAGATTTCACCACATTTGTGCAAGGCATGGCGTAACTGGCTTCAAAGAGTTTTCCCCCCATAAAACACGCTCTTTTGGCAATAAGAAATTTAAATGTAAGAATAAGGACTAACATGTCAAAGCAGAACACTGTATACAGTGGAAAATAAGTGAAAATGGGTAGAACTTACCATGACAAAGTGTAAGAAAAAACATTTCATAACATATGTGCAACCAAGAGCTTTTCACAATATTTTCTTCAAACTCTTTAAAATTATTTTTAATGACAATTCTATTTCAGTTGGACACAAATGTATTTATTTTACCCTAGCAATAGAACAAAATATAATTTCTTTAGCCATTTTTGAAGAGTTCATTGTACAGTTGAGGAAACATATGAAATAAGGCCTGTGGCTTGATTGCTAGTGGTTAAACATGTTTTCAATCTTTGCCTTAATGTAAAAGGTTTGCAGTCAACTGCAAACTGCTGCAGAATATCTCTCCTGCTTTTCCAAGTCTTGTCAGGAACAGTAAGGTACAGTAAATTTGTCCCACAGGATTTTAAAGCCTACGTCTTGTATATAATACAATGCAGGCCTACAAAAATGGTGCAGCCATATTTACAAATTTAGTTCACAAACTGCTGCAGTAAAATGGCTGGAAAGTTCTGATTTGTTTGTTTCACAATTTCTCTAAACAGCAGCAGAATCTTAAAATACCTGGTTGGCATCTCTTTTCTTTGTAACAAATAATTCATTTTAGTATACTCTGTATATACAAAGTTTTTTTATGTTTTATAAAAATTCACAGAACTGCAAGGTTCAGTCATCTTTTTTTTACACTGGAGAACCACAGGTCAACAGGGCCATCTCTTCAAGCAGAGTTTCAGGGAGCTGCATAGGGCCAATGGAGTCTGTCTGCATTCACTACTTGCGTGTGGCCTCTGGAATTCCTTAGTGGCACTATTAGAGACTTGTCACCAGCTGCATTTGTCCTTCTCTGACGTCTCCTTCTGGAATACACCCTTCTTTGTTAATGGGGATTATGTACCCATCGCTATTGCCCCTGCTGATCTGGTAGCACATGTGAAGCTGGTGGCCAGCTCCAAGGTTTGGCATGCTCTTATAGTAGATGTCCTCGTTCTCACTCCTCCGGGCCGGAGACAGGTCTTGTTCCATGTCGGGGCTGCTCTCCTGATAGGGAGAGTCTCTGAGGTTGGGCATGCTTGTGTACAGAGAGTCTCTGTTGGGGGACTGGAGGTGGTCCTCGGCCTCGGCTGTCAGCTGGGACACGTAGCTGTCAGTCCCCTCGGGCTTTGCTTTCTTCTGGGGCTGGTACAGAAGGGAGTGAGTCCTCTGAGGGATGAGCGGGGCCTCGAGCTCTTTGTGATGGAGCTCCAGCCCAGGATTGTCACCGTGCATTAGAGACGAGGCGTCTGCCACGATAGCGTCGTCTTCGCTGCTGCTCCCTCCGATCACAGGCTTGACTGGCAGCGTGAGCTCGAGGTTGTGAGCCTTGCTGCCGCCCCGCAGGTTGTTGTGCACTAATTCTGAAATGATCATCTTCTCAAAAGCGGCGTCATTCAGACTTAGTCCACAGTCCACAACCTGCACGCCGTCGTTATAGTCCCCCTTGCGCAGTGAGTAGCTGTTGTTAAAATTACCATTTAGCGGTAGAGTATCCATGGCACTTGTATCCCTGGCATTGTTCAGTGAATGTCCTGAAACAGAAAAGGGAGGGGTCCCATTACTGCCTCTGTTCCTGATGAGAGGCTCGTTACTTCTTTAGAACAAAACTTTTTAATGTCGTTCAGGACAAAGTTGTATTCGAAAGCTAACACTTGGAAAGTGTCAGGCTTTCCCGCGTTCCCAACTGTAAACAGTTGCAACCCCTTAGATAACAGGAACTAGTGTGAAAAAATAATACTGTTTTCTGGGGAGGGAAGAGGGCATACAGAATGTTGATTTATCAATTTTGAGGAGACGGTATTTATCAATTGATTTTTGGTCAAATCTCTGACACTCTTACAAAGAAGACTTCACTCCATGCCCTTGCATAGTTAATGCAAAGCAATTCATTAGTGACATTTACATTTTAAAGTACGAGACTATGGTTTGTAAAAATAAAATTAACAGAATTTGTCCTAAACAACACTAAATTAAAAGGGAATAAGTCACATACAAAAACTGAAGGCAAATGTACAACATAAACCCACAAAACTGGCAAGCAACTCTTTAAACAACATTCTAACATTTCCTTTTTCTGGAGATGAAGTAAAAAAAAAAAAAATGAAGAAATGGACAGACACAAAGAATTCATGTTTAACAAAGATAGCCATCTCTCACACTGACTGGACCAGGGGCCCACAAGCACCATCCAACCACACGATAGACAGCAGGTGGAATGACTCACTTTGGACAACTCACATCATGTCTGTCTGCTCAGGCTATCTGGCCTAAGAGTAGCTGATATATAAAAAAAAGTAAAATGATTTATTGTAACATGATGAAGAATTTCTAAGCTTCTCAGCAACTTAGTCAGAGCAAGGGTTCAACAAATTAGATTACCAGCAATAGCAGCCTTTTGCTTTTTCATTGAATATTTCTTATGATTTTGAACTTTTGTTTTGGTACTAACACTCTAATAGCAATGGCCCCAGGCTTCTAATGGTCAAAGTTTGCCTGCAGCCCTGCAGTTTGCATCAGTCACAGTGACAGCTTCTAATGAACCAGCAGAGTCTACTATACGAGACTGGCCCACAGACACCATGGGCATGGAGGTTAAACGTAGAAATGTTAGGAGATTTCTTAAATATGGGTCACAGAAATTAAACCAAGGATAAGTATTAACTGTGGAATGGGAAAAGGGTGTCAGCCTTGGCTAATACATTTTTATCTCTAAAGGAATGAAAGATTGGATACATCTGCTGAAGATATGAAAAGAGGTTTAGGAGGAAAAAAAATATGGTAACATGCTCTCTTTGTATTTTTCTACAGACACATAAACATGTAAACTAAGACATCACAGTGCTTCTCAGGCAGATGAAAAAAAAAAGTTTTAGAGAAAATTAAATGGTCTGTACCATGGAAAGTTAGGTTATTCATTCTCAAAATCCTAGAGAAAAAAATCACTTGTCTACAGATAGGTCTGGAAAAAAAAAGAATGAAATGATGTTATTGAAATGAAACTGACCACTGTGAGGCTGCTGCATTGTATGCAAGGCTTGGAGGAGTTTAGGAAAAAAAATTAATTCTTGGAAAAAATAGGAAATTTCCCTTTTTAGTGCTCACTCCACTTATAAAGCTGCAGATTATCCTAGAAAACTTAATGTCACACCAATAAATAACTCATAATTGCTCAATTAATTATCATTAGCAGAAAATAAGAAAATAGGAAGGATCATATTGTTGATTCACGCTATTTTAAAAATTCTGATCCAACTTCTACATTTGAAAAATTGACAATTCGGTTCGTATTATGCTCCGTGGCACATATAACAAAATGAAGTAACGATAGTTCTTTGCAAGGCTTCCTTCAGCCTGGTTGACATGATTCACTAGCTTTATAAATTCATATATGTGCCACAAATTTTAGAAGATCTATTACTAGGAAACACTTGATGTTTTAAATTACAGTGACTCGGGGATCGGTTGCTAGCATTTGTTTCCTCCATAGAGGTATGATCTTGTCATTTTTCTTTCTTTGTGTTGTTGTTTAATAAATATAAGAATATATACTGGATAATCCAAAAGGTGTTTTCTATGATATACTGCAGATCTAAGCACATCTTTGGCTGGTTTTGAAGAGGCAACTTTTTCTGCCCAAGTTCAGGTAATTCACTGGAAGACTTTCCACAGCCTGTAGCAAGATTACTGTGGGAATGCAGAAATGATAAGTCAATTATTCAGCATTCGGGTTGACAGTACCTCAGGCTTTAAGAAGCAAATTATTTCAGCATTGCATGTACTTAAGTATGAACAGCATTTGCTACAGACCTCTATTACTGACAAAAGGCAGTACATGTAAATGTACTGTTTGAATTTGGAAACATGTGAGTTGCAAATTGTGAACCACTTGCCCGCTGAGTCTACTTCATGACTGCTACTTATGTTTTAATTGTGCCGGTTAAAAATCATGCTGAAAAAATTTACATTTGATAGGCAAAGTTAAGTTTTACTCCCATACTTGTCTCTCTGTAGGTTGCTAGAGGAAAGCATAAGGAAAGTAAGAAAAACAAGAGAATGAAAAGAGAAGCTGCAGTTACGTTAAAAAAGAATTTCAAGAAAAAAATGGAAACGAAGTTCTGTGTTTAATTTAGTGGCAAATATCAATTACAAATAAAGATTATATGCTAATAGTAATTATGTAATAACTTTCACCAAAATCTTGCAAATTCTGTTAATATTAAATATATTTTTACAGTAAATAAGCTATTAGAAAACATAATAAAATACAGGATGGGTTAGTGACAATCTCTCCTCCTCCCCCCAAAATAACTACAGATAGAAACTAACTAATACTAACTTTATCCTCAAAGTTTTTTAAGACAAAAAGAAAAACTACCATAAAGCTGCACTATACTATAGTGTGGTTAGATTGACAATGCTGGATGCAGTTTTCTATACCTAGGCATCCAAATTATCTTTATTTAGCTAAGTCATGCCAGAAACAAACTCTGTCAGCAAGCTTTAGAGTCAACTGAACAGTATATTACATAGATAGGATACCTCTAAATGATATAAATCTTGAAGATGGGCTCTCGGACCATGTGATGTCAGTCCTGTAATAATATATTAAGATTTATGCCACCTGTGTCAAAAACATGGATAATTATTTGTAAATACTATCACGACTGAATTTTTACTATACTATAATATAGTGCAGTTTTAGAAGCCTGGCATGGGCAATACCATAATTCTTTTTAACTGAGAAATTAAGGATATAATAACAAATATATGGCAACTTGAGTATTCTAGAAAAAGGGTAAAGATCAGAGCTCTGTTTGGCAGCAAAGAAAGGTAGTTGTATTCGTAAGTATAAGCACACCTGGTGAGTTAAACACGGGAGCTGAAGGGGCATTACACACAACTGTTTCAGCGAGCAATGTGTTATAGGGGTTGTTAGTGCCGTGGGGCCGGAGAAGAGGGTTTGTTAGTAGGTAATTGCCAGTCATTCCTAAAGCAAAGAAACAGAAAAAGATACATCAGTTCTCTTGTTTTAGTGTTACAGTTGCAGTAAAGTACTTTTTGTATTCAACAAGGGTAGTGGATAAGTTGGCAAAGGAAAATCTGCTGAAATTCTCTGACTGTATTTGAACTACTAATTTGAAGGAGAAAGGGGAGAGGAAAGTTAAATTTCAATAATTCACAGGTGCTTTCTAAGTCCCCCAAGTAAACACCTGCTGAGGATGACATTTACTAATTTATACAAAATCACTGTTAAACAAAAATGGCAATTAAATGCACAGAGATCAACATTATGTTTCGAGATGTTACTGCTTAATATTAAAAACCTAACCACTGAAGCCCAAAAGAGGGAATCTCAAACTTTCAGGATTTACAGGTGTGGGATTATCCCTCATGAAAACATCTGTGTTAATACCAACTTTGATACAAGCAGGAGGAAAAACAACTTTCACAAACACGTAAAAAGTATGACGCATTGCACCAAGCTTCTCTTAGTAAATGCAAGAGCACACATGCTGAGGGGAAAAAGAGAGACTGCGTATAATGAATTATTAGACCATTCACCAATTCCATGTAGCAAGACTTTTCCTTCTATGATCTTATTTGCCAGGTTTCAAAAATGAATCATTGAATAATTCATTTCCTTTTTGACAGTCATCTTAACAGAATTAGGTAAAACATCAGAGCAGTGGGATAAACACACATTTCACTCATTCTAATTGACAAATTACAAACCTTTCAATACTTATCAAACATATGTTTTGCATAGCTAATGTAATTTGGCTAAAAATATTTTAAAATTCAAGTTGGTTTTGATGCCATACATATGCTTTTTTCATTTTAAAACAGAATCTCATCAGAACAATGCCAACAATGAAAAACGTCTTTAATATTCCATTGTGATAAAATATATTACATTATAACAGTACATCAAAACTGAAATTACTTGATAAATTACCTTTCTAAGAACATATAAAATAATATATGATTTTTTTCATAATAAATTGAAATTTACTAAGCTTGTACTCAGCAATATGTGTGTGTAGATGCACTTGTCCTTATCTTGCTAAGTTATTTTATTTGCCATATTAATTTAAGTTAGAATTATACTGATTATGTGATGAGTATAATTGTAGACACATTAAAAATAACAATTCAAATGTAAAAGTTACTTTGTAAGTTCTCACATATTTTAATTATTTATGAAGAGTTACTATAAATGTTTTTAACATTTACTTTTTGAAAGAAATATAAAAACAGAAGAATTTTACAAATAAGATTTTTTACTACAAAACTGGCACTGTTTAATGTGAGCAGTAGTTATTCTAATTATATTAATTTTTTAAAAAGAAAATTTTCATAAATGTACATTTAGAAAGGAATAATTTGTATCCCTAGGAACATATTTTAATCTGTGGCAAAGTATGTTCTCAGAAATTACGTTTTCCAGCCTTACTCTATTAATGTGGAGTTTGAAATTATACTTTTTGCATTACATTATTGAATAAAAAGAATTTATATGTACTTTAATAAAGGATAAAAGATGACTCAACAGGTTTAAGAAAGAGCTTATGATATAAACTCATTTGAGAGAAAAAGTCAGTGTTTCCTCTAGAAATACTGTAAATTGGCAAAAGGCGCAAAATTTATATAGTAAACTCAAATTTTCCTAGTAACTGACCTTGATTAAGTGTTGAAGTGCTATTGATGTCACCTGAGATAAAAGAAGATTCAGATTGTTTTCTCACAGTGTCATTCCACATCCTTCTTATACGACTCTATTAACATAAAATAGCAAGACACATGTTATGTTAGCTTTCCCAAGCTTACCTTACAGTAAAGAAACACAAAAATTTACCTTAAACAATCTGTGTAGGATGATCTTTTGACTTTAAAAAAAAAAGTGTATTGATTCTGTTCTTAAACTTAGGAAGTCTATACTGCTGTGTTGCTTCTTTATTAAGGAGTATTTAATCTTCTAATCTTAAAGAAATGTTCAATTATCATCTTTTTTTAAAGTGGAGATGATGGTTGACTAACAAATGTTTATTGAATGCTCCCTGAGTCCTATATTATGTGAGTTTAGGATACCAAACTATTATGACATACTTCTTAAAGAAGTATAGCTCTCGAAAAAGGATGTTTATACCTAAAGAAACATCTTGCAGAAATACTTAAGAAGATATTAAAACCAAAAAACTAAGAGGGCAAGTATTTGCTACCTAGATATTATACTGAGAAGACAATTAGTGCATCTGAACAGAACATGTCTCAGAAGGCATTCTATAGAGAAGGTTAATTAAAGATGCTGTCAGAGTCTTTGTTACCTGTGTGCCAGAGGAATAGCGAGCACTGGTTCTGGTGGTGGACGCCTTCACCGAGCTGTGGGGACTCTCAGTCGGGAGGCCACCGCAGCAGTATGAATGTCTGAAGCACTTGCCGTATTCTTTTCGTACCTGCATGGAATAACCACGAGACCAAGGGGTTAATATAAACATACTTGCTCCTCTTGCTCTCTAATTAAATGAGCAGAGCAGATGAAAAGTTCCACTAACCCTTTTCCATGGAGATTACAAAATCAAATTCAATTGAATTGGTAATCGGAAAAACACCTCTGTCCACTAGACAGTTCAGTCGGATTTTAAAGTGTGATATAACATGTAGAAATATGCTTTCTACCCTGTTATTATTGTACGAATGTAATTAATACAATGGTAATATTTTAAAAGCCTTATTCTAGCAATAGCCTTAGTCAACCCAATTTTCTATCTCATGCCAAGAAAATAGGATAAAAACTTAGTATTTTCCTTGCTTAATTACATTTAACCACTTGTAACTCAGTCATTTAAGTTTCATATGCTTTATGTCCTCTTAGGTAGGTCAACACATAAACTTCTTTTACTGGATTGCAGTGTTGTGGGTAACTTCTTTATAATGAAAGACTGCACTGGCACAAGAATAAAGGGGAAATAATGTCCTTTGATACATATGCCATTAATTAGGATGGAATGTTTTCTTCATTTTCTGATGTGTCTAGCTCTAACACTTAGTGTAGAGAGTCTGAGATGCTTATTCACTTCATTAGCACATAAGGGAACTATTTATGCAATTTCCATTCACATTAATGAGTTACCCATGTAATTTCCCTTTTCCCCTGAAGCTTGGATATATGAATAGATAGAAAAGTTCTTAGGCCTAAATGAAAGACTACAGTTTAAAAAGTGGAGTCCAAGCAATGCTAAATAATAGGGCCCCACTTAGGTGGTCAAGAATTGGGAGGAGTGGGGGATATTTCTGGATTCTGTGAAGCTATATCTTGGCATACAAATATGCTTCATGTAGCTAACAGCCAGACTTTGAAATTATAAGGAGGAAGGATGAAAGGCTGCACATGAAATTATTTTTTTCTAGTAGGTTTCAAAACACATTCAAAGCCCCCTGACAACCTTCCACACCTCCTCCCTGCAGATCATAGTTCTATGACCATTGTCACTGCAAAGACCAAAACTCTTGACACTTATTCCTTGGGAAACTAGAGAATTAAAGTCACTAATGACCTTTAAAATCTAAGTGCACTTTCATTTTCATTCTTTTAGCTTTATTTAATTATAGCTATTAGAACAAATAACAAAGTGGTTGAACTTTCAAAGTATTTTCTTTGTCTAAATATACTCACTCAAGCAGTTAGAACCATGATTTTAACTAAATCATCTTATATTATGTTCTAACAACTCATCATGGCAATATCCAGTATGATGTATCCAAGACTAAGTAGAACTTGTTCAAATGAAGTGAAACACAATAACTTAAAAGAGATAATTGTTAATTAACAAGCACAGCAATATCTCTGCAAAATTAATACACAAACCCTATGAGGAAATAATGATGATGTCATTCTTTTTCTGCTAAGTTTATGCTTTATCAAAAACATCTGACAGAAGTTATGATGATCATCTGCATGTATATAACCTGCTCATCTACGTAGAAAATATTTAAAAGCCAAAGTAATTACAAGGTCATACCTGTATAATATTTAGGAAGTTAAAGTTCAGTGTTATTAAATAAGACATGATACACCAAAAAAATTTTTGCACATTTAATGGCTATTAACTGCTCTGAAATGCTATATAACCAAGACAATGGCAATCACAATGGTATTTTATCCAAATAATACCCTCTGGTGTTGGTTTTGCCTAATGCCTATATTGCTATGAATGTACATTATCTGTCAGTATTGCACATTCCACTGTCATTATCTCAAAATTATAGCTTATTCCGAGCTGATGGAAGTAACAACACTATCATCTTGTCAGGACTGAAAACTTAATAGTTTTCACTTTCACAATTCTATTTCTCTGTTCAATTTAGTGACCAACTAGTAATAACAGAATAAAAAGACTACATTAGGTATGCAGACAGGGAAAGGATGATACCTAGTGAAAGGCATGGAAATTTTAAACTTAAATGGCAGCTAGTTTATTCTCTTAGGTTTACATCTTACAATAGATTAAAATTTTTCATCTGCAACTTTAATTTTTGAATCATTTTTGCTGACTCCACTTAACATTAAATCAGGACAAAATAATAAGATGGGAAATATGAAATTATTGGGTTTTAAATTCTTTCAAAATTACTCAAAAGGCAACATTAATATTCATACTTATATATCTTATGCTTTTAAAATTGATGCCGTTTAACCTTATACTCAATTTTTGTTTTGAACTACTGTATTCCTTATACTGAGAAAGAACAAGATTATTTAAATTTTTTTTTATCTTGTATACCCTCTGCACAAAGCATTTTTGTAGACTTCAAAGAAAAAATCTTACAAGTATCTAGTTTATAATATTGCCAAATTGAGATTCAAGAGATGACTGGTGTTGACATATCTTATATGTGAAGCCTGAACCTCCTGACTTGCATTACAATTAATTTATGAGTAAAATATGATGCTATTAATAATATGCCAGTGGTAACTTAAAATCTCTATTAAATGTATTATTTTCAAATCAAAGAACAAGTTTTCACTTACTTTCTTTTGGAGAGCACAGTGAAAGATGAAAATGAACACTCCCTGGAAAGCATTAAAGATGGTGAAGAGATATGCCATCACAATAGTCTCCTCATTAATAAAAAGCAACCCAAATGACCAGGTTAGGCCAAGAAGACATAGAAGAGCGAACGCGCCAAGCACCCAAGACCTGAAAAAATAAAGTGAATTTTATTAACAGATTCAATGAGAGAACAACACATATCACACTTAAATATTAGCATATCATTAGTAGCAGTTGACTTTCTCTATGTTCATATTCAAATTCAACAGCATTTTGGCTTTAACCTTTCACTGATTAAAGAAAGAACAATAGCATTTAGTACTGCAGTCTCCAGTGAAAACAGCAACAGCAGGTATGACCTTTTCTTATTCAGAATAAATAAGTATGAAAACTATATTAAAATACAAGGTGTAAATTAACCCCCATGACTCTATTGTCTTTTATGTGCATTGTGGTAAAAGGAATTAAGGAGTCCTTAATTAGCTTACTCCTATATTTTCAGTCCTGTGGTGCACTCATGACACTGAATAATGTGACACATACAGAAAGGTTAAATGGCAGATAATCACTTAACACCTGAACTTCAGATTCTAGGAAACTAATCTTAGGTGAACCTAAGGTTTTATAACTAAAGCATGAAGAAGCCTAGCTGAAATGGGACAAAAACATGAGAACAACTTCAAAATAAAATAATTTTGGAGAGATTTCATCATGAATAGCTTAAGGAAAAAAGAACTGTAGAAAATAGGACGGAATGAAAGGATTTAAAGTCAGTGCATTCCATGTCTAACTAATGATCTTACTTGATAAATGGCTTATTATCTTCATAGCTAGAAAGCATTATAAGCAGAAAAGAGAAACAAAATTATTAGACAGAATTAAAATAGAAAGTAATAAGAAAGCATTTATATATTTTATAAAATTAGTCAAAATTAAGAAAGTCAAAATGCAGAGGCAAGCAATTAAAAAAATAAAGGCATATTATAGTTTAAAATACTCTAGCAAATAAGATATTCCAAAATAATTTAAAAGTTAAGGGCAATTCATGATATTGACGGATTTGTAAAAATATAAATCATGCCATAAATTTGTTAATGTAGCATTCTACCTTACCCAGGTAAGTCCGTATTATAGTAGCCATCACAAACACGGTAATTACTGGTGTAGATGAGAAGACAGAAAGAGGAAAAGGAAGAAAAGAGAGAGATGCTAAAGATTAGCTCTCTCTCTTACCATGCAACATGCAATGAAGCTGGCACTAACCTATCTAAAACACCTAATTTTAAAAAAATTACCTTTACTATAAAATCTGCCATTTTTAACATTTAAAATATTTTCTATACCCCATTATAACCAACTTGAACAATATCTTCTCAGATTTTAAATTAACTCATATTTTAAAAAATAACTGAAAACTCTATCAATTTTTTTCAACAGCTATCGATTTTTTGTAATTGGATAGCACTTTTTCCATTGATATTTCCGTTTTTTCAACCCTGAATTAAAGTAAACATTTATTTAATTATCATGAAAACAACAGATAATCTCCAAGTTAACAATAGTAATGGAGCAAATTCTCTTAGGAAAACAGGATTAGAAGTAGAAACTGCTCAGAATCCTTAAATCAAAAAGTCATTTAACAAAACAAACTTAATATAATCATATCAGTCATGCAAACAGGAACATCATTTTGAACTGCATTTTAAATTTAAATGAGATTGCTAGTTTATGGAATTTCCATGAAGGCACTAAAACATTTTTTTGGCTCTAGATCATGACAGAAATTATCTAATTTCTGACCATTGTCTGTGACATGGTAACAGTGAGATTCAAACTTGATCAGTAAAATTTCATTCTGAATAATTTCTACAGTTGAAAGATGGTATTCATGTATTCACTGTGGAGAATATCTTTCACTTAGTATGTCAAGCACTAAAATTAAAATACAAAATACTTACTTAATGTTTTCCAACCTGCTAGAATCTGGTTTTAATGTGTTCGAGTGCTTCACCATTTTGCATAATGTGATCACCAGAAAGATAATATTTAGCTGTTACGACAAATAAAGAAAGAATTAGATAACTATGAGAAAAAGTTAAATACATTATTACAATATACTTAATGGGTTAATGCAGTTAAATATCAATAACATGAGTATATGGTAGACACTGACTCAATTTTAGTTTACTTATCATTACTTATGCAGTGATCAAGTTGAGTCTACATGAAAAATTTTCTGGCCATGTATGACTGATTTTTTTAATAGATCATTTGACATGAAATTGCAACCTCATTAAATAAGTATCATGTGGTGATGATTAAATAAATTAGAAAGCCTAGTGTCTTTAGTTAGAGGTACTCCAGGGCTAAACACCATCTAATGAAAATATGAAGTGAGTTCTTTAGAAGGGGCATTTACATTATGCAGTTTATAATGGAAATATCTCTGAATTTGGGACCCTAAAACTTAGTTGAGAGTCAGTTCTTGATTTTGGCTGATAAAATGAGGAAAATAAGATTTGAACAATCCTTTTGTAAGGTAATGTTTAAGGATCAAATGAGATAACTTATGAAATGTGGTCCCTGGTTATATAAACTAAGATATAACTTTTAAAAAATATAAATTTATTTGCTATTTAAGTGTTAAAGGACATCATTTCTTTTTTCCTGATGTCTCTACATTGAATGGAAGTAGGTAAATTCTGAAGAAAGTCTGTTTTGAGTCCCTCCAAACACTCAGTTATGCAATGATTACTAACTGGGGAAGATGGAACCTGACATGGAAGAACAGTCTGGGGAATCAACTTGAATGAACTTCAGAAGAAAAAGGGGTGTGTTTTGACTGAGAAGAGTTAGGGATATGTAATTTCCATTTGCTTCTATGGAAGCCTGGCAGAATGCTGCATGGAGTAAAGGCAGTTCCATTTTTATGCTCCAAAAATAAAACTATGCTAAATTGCTATTGGGGTTTTTTTTTTCCACATTTTATTTACTTCAGAATACTACTTTTAAAAAGACAAAATGAAGTTATTTTGTGAGCACTGTGATTAAGTGCAAGCACAAATGGTATATTTAGAAATATGTAAAGACAAAAGCAATTCCTTAGTGGTAAATAATCCACATAACTTTGTCACAGTAACATAGTTTTTACTGAGTCACAAAACCATCTGATAAAATGATAACACTATTTTACTCATACATCACTACTTCTGATTTTATAATTAGGAAAAATGATGTAAGGCAATAAAGAAAATTTTCAAGTCCTTTCTAATGAATTTAGGAACAGAGCAAAAGCTTTAATCTAAGCCATATATCAGTCCTTTTGTCTACTGCACCTTGTTATTTCTCTTAGATGTAGAATTTCCTCTTAAGGACTAAAATGAGGTTAATGGGAATAATCTGCAAGTGCTGGCAGATAGCATTCCATTGTTTGATGTTAATTACTTGAAGACAAAAGAAGCTCTTTACTTAAAAAAGCACTTAAAAATTAATTTCTTAAAATATTGGCCTAGAGAAAAAGTAAATAATTTTGTAAAAAAAAATTCTAGCTTTGTATTCTGGAGGTTATAAAGTCCAGTTAGTCATATATAAATAAAGGCTTACATTTTCAGGGATATTACAGTATCATGCATTTCATTCAACTAATATTTATTGACCTTACTGCTCTACATAAGAATGTGCTTATTGTATTGTGGGTAAGACACAATTTATTGCCTTTGAGAAATTAGGGAGATTTTTCTGATAGTACAATAAATATTTAATTTGGTTTTTAAAGAATCATGGTACAGTTATCTCTATAATTTTTGTAAAGGCAAAATCAGCAATGTTTTTATTTTTTATTTTATGTAACAGTAAGCCTTAACCAGGGCAATTTAGGAATGATTAAAAACAAGTACTCTACATATCCTAAAAACAAACAAACCAAAACCCATTTAAAGAAACAAATTGATTACAACTCTTAGGTAAGAATGGCTGCCTTAACAGCTTCAAAGTCAAAATCATTTAAACGTTTTGACCCTTCTTTTTGAACATCCTGATGAAACCATTTATTTATTACAAACTTCCAGACTTAGGGTTGCCCCTCCACTCTAACACTTTTTCTTAAATAATTTTCCAAAGCACAAAGGGCCACAGTTTGGAGCTAATTATTTTCTAAGCATATTAATTATCCCCTCAGGAATAAAATAGTAGTATATTTAAGGAAAGAAAATATATTGTTTTGAGAGAACAGCGTCGAAACATGTATATTATCTAGGGTGAAACAGATCACCAGCCCAGGTGGGATGCATGAGACAAGTGCTCGGGCCTGGTGCACTGAGAAGACCCAGAGGGATCGGGTAGAGAGGGAGGTGGGAAGGGGGAACGGGATGGGGAACACATGTAAATCCATGGCTGATTCATGTCAATGTATGACAAAAACCACTACAATACTGTAAAGTAATTAGCCTCCAACTAATAAAAATAAATGGAAAAAAAAGAGAAAAGATATTATCCACTGTAACGTCAAAACTACTAATACAAGGAAAGAAAAGAATGTGAATGTGAAAAAATATGGATGTATAGAGTATTATGCCATAAAAAGAAAACGAGTAGAAAATGTGAAATTGTGGGGGTGAATCCATTCAAACATATTTTTCAATGAAGAAAAACCAAGCAAAAAAAAAATCAGTTATTTGAGAACTAGCTCATTTTCTAATAAAATTGAAATAAAAATGAAGTGTATCTATGTAAAAATAGAGCTTAAATATGATGCAAAGACATTTTTTTTCCTGTTAGGATAGAACTAACCAATTTGGAACTGCCACAGAAAACATATTTCATTTACTCCTTGAAAAACATCTCCCCTTCTTTTCCCCTTCCCCTACTGAGGGTTTCTTAATGTATATATGTTCAGTGTTTCTTCCTAGCCGCAAACATGCACAAGACATAAAGTTCAGACAATACAGAAAATTACAGGGAAAAAGAAACAGCACCAAAAACCTATAATCCTATTCCAGAAGTGCATGCGTGCTAAGTCGTTTCAGTTGTGTCCACCTCTGTGAGACCCCATGGACTGCAGCCCACCAGGCTCCTCTGTCTATGGGATTCTCCAGGCAAGAATACTGGAGTGGATTGCCATGCCCTCCTCCAGGCCGACCCAAAGATTGAACCTGCATCTCTTAGGTCTCCTGCACTGGCAGGTGGGTTCTTTACCTCTAGTGCCACCTGGGAAACCCACTGAATTGATTATTTTACAAATTCGTGATGTTGAGTATATTGCCAAAGACTAGGTAGCTGCTATTAATACAGTGTCAATGCTGTATTAATATTGAAACAGAGATTCAATATACTGTCTTCTAGCTCCATGGCCCAATCTTGTCAATAAAATAGGCCAGTTTATTCTGGTTCAGAAAATTAGGAATCTCCAGCAAAAAAAGGATATACTATACAAAGAGTTTTGTAAATTTTTAAAAGGTTCCACTTCTCTAAAGAGTAATCTAATTACAAATCAATAGGAGATGATAAATGAATTGATATAGTATTAATTAATATATAAAATTAATACATAAAATCCTGTATGAATGACATAAGAAGGTGTGCTTCTCAAATGATTCCCATTTGATGGACTTGCCATAATAACCAATTCTCCATTCCCTTTGCAAAACACTACCATCCGTAATCAGCAAATGACTAAAATGCCCACACACTATTCCTACTAGCCAAACTGTACATTGAATAGTTCTGTTTTCTTAAACCTGATTGTGCTAGTTATATGCACACACAGATAAATATCACACAAACCAATAAAATCCTAGTGGGAAAAAAAAAAACTGTTGTTTCTAACTTATTTAAAATTGCTTCCAAAAGGTGTTCCTAAAGTGAGTCTATTTAAAAAAGAAAATCTAAAATCCTAGAGAAATAATCATAAAACCACAGTAGAATTCTTGTATCAGATTCTTTCACAAGTGCCTGTGAATTCTCTAATTTACAGAAACTGAAAATAAAAATTTAGCCAAGGCACTAGTAGTCAGGTTGCTAAGAAATTTAGTTAATATTAAATCTGACACTAATTTAATCTCTGAATTATGACGATACACAATTAATGAGGCAATGGTATCTTTAACAGGATATAATATCATTATTTTAAGACAAATTATGGAAAAAGACATGCAAGACTTATTGTGAATCATAAAAGCAAAAATGCTAAGTGTGAAGTATTTTTCTTCAATGCCACATTAAAAATCACTAATATATATTATTTCTGAAAAAAAAAACTCTACTATCTAAGAATTGAACATTTTAATACATTATCACCAAAATACATGAGTGAAATATTTTCTGAAATTAAACAAAATATTTACTGAAGTATAAACAAATTTTTAAAATTTTGATTTAAAGTTCTCATATTTTCTCCAGTGTCTAAAACTGCAAATGCTAATTTTTAGTGTCATTGATAAAAATTGTTCTTATGATCTTTCTCAAGAGGCAATGCATTCAAATAAGTCATAATTTTGTATAATAAGACATTTCAATAGTTTTTTTTTCTTTTCTACTCTTGTTCTTTTAAAACATAATTATGTGAATCAAAACAAGAAACAGAGGGGCAAAAAGAAACATCTCTGACAAAATCTGTTGTTCAAAACAGTCACCTGAAGACTGACAACCTTAGTTTCAAATGACATACTGAGTGTTTTCGTCTTAGCATTTTCCCTATGACATAAATGGCTATTTCCAGCCATATACCTTTGTGCTTTTTATTTTTCTGTTTAGAGTATGTGATTTCTTTCTCCTTGCTTTTTTCTTTCTGATTGATTTTCCTGCCTTTCTTATGCATTTAACAAATGAAATCACAACCATCAATGAGGATTTCTCCCTATTTCCACTGGAAGGCAGGCAAAAAGGATGAGAAGAATTGTCTTCACCATCCAACCACTATTGTTATCACTTCAAGTCCAATGAAACCATTTTTTTACCTCATGTTCTTTTTCTTTCCAACATAAATGCTACTAAGTCTAAACACAGTATTTTGGGATAAGTTGAAAGGTGTTATGCATCAGTGAGAAACGAAAAAGATGGAGTTACAGCTATGTACATAAAGATTTGTCTACAGCTGGTATATATGTCGCTAATCATTCATGTAGAAGCCTCTAGTAAGTACAAGGTAAAAGAGTTGTGCTACATGTTTTATGTTAATTCACCAGCCTAAATGTCCATAATGAAGATTAAGTTTGGAGATGAAGCAACTCATCCAGGAATTAATCAGATTTTAATTCTGCTCTCTCTCTCTATGTGTGTACACAGGTAAATAGATAGGTATCTCTTAATGGAATTCTATGTGAAAGAGTGAAAGCAAATTGAAAAGAATTTCAGCTAAAAAGTGTTAAATTGCTAAACAGGGCATTTTCTCTTCTAATAATAAATAATACTCTCCTCCTTATCCCCCCAAAATAATTTCATAAATTACTGCTAAAACACTCTGCCAGTGTAATTTGCTGATAAAATTCATCACTACTTGATGATATGGCTTAGCTAATTCTCACTCACATTGATGATCATGAAAATACAAAGAAGTTTACAGAAAGGAAAAGGTACCATAGATTACAGAAGTGCACGGTTTGTTTTAAAGCCATCCACCTGCTCAACTGAATCATATCCGTCTGAGCTTAGCAGCTTAAAATTCATTCCACAGCTTGCAGTGCTGACATGGATATGATAAGACAGAAGAACAGAAACACCACTCTGAAGTAACCTAACTGAACTGCACATGTTCTGACCCTTTTTGTCCTCCCTAGAGCTTTTGCTACCTAGCAAATGCAACTCTAAAACTGCACTTGTATCTCCAGATCTTTGCTGTTAGCCAAGCAGAAACCTATTTCTCCCTGGGACTAGCAGCCAGGGAGGTGTTCTCAGAGGAAGACTTCTAAATGAGTGTGTGAGCTGAACTCTTACTGAACTGAATTAATTATTAATGATGCAGATGGAGCTGTCCAAATGATAAGAACAGCTCCTGACGTGTCATGATCCAAGCTTTCATTAAACTATTTCAGGCATACTAATGGTTTCCCACTGCTCATTACTTACAAGCACTTTTCTCATAGATATAATAACTCTAGTGCCTGTAGGCAAGACATCCTATAGAAATACAGAAGTAGGAAGTTTTATCTCCTATAACACGTTTTTTTTTTCCTTCATTGAAAATGATTAAAAATGTACACTTATTTAATACTACTAAAGTTACATGATTTCAATTCAGAAAGCTGGAAATACAAAACTATGCTTTCTAGGAATATCAATATGTAATTTTTGTTACTCCTTAAAAGGGTAGTATACAATATAATTTATTTTGTGTAATTTGCTACAGTGTGTCTGCACTGATTTTTAAATGACCTATATCACCATAAGGAGATATATATGTGTGTATATATGTATACACACATATATACACACACACATTAATACTAAACAAGCATGTGCTGAAAAATCATATATCTCACTTTAGGTTACATTTGAGATAATGTTTTACACTTCAATACAATTCTTTGTCTTTCTATGTTGGGACGATTAGAGGGCAAAGCAATTGAAGGAGAATTACTCCAAGGATCTGTACTGTGATTGCTACCTGCTGTTTTGTTTTGTTTTTTAAGTTGAGAACACTGTTCCCCAAAGCCCTTCACATCTCAATATAAATGATTTGGTAGAAGATAATAATGACAAGGCTATAAAATAATAGTAGGCTCTCACTATAAATGGGCAACATAATAAAACATCCTTTACTTCTTTTCTTGCTGGAAGCTGAGGATAAATGAACGTTAACTCCTTTTGCCATGTGAAAGGTTTTTTAATATTCTAAAGTCAGTATTTATCTTCTGATATAAAAAAAAGAAAAATAAAGAAAAACTGCAGTAGGACAGATGTATAGATCAAATATCCCTACAATGGTCTTTACAATTTTCAAGGTATCAATGTTTGGCCAACAGCTTAGGGAAAAAAGAAGCCTGTGTCTTTGAGGACCATACCTCTTCAACTCAGCTGTTTATCATTTAAATCAAGATAGGCTCAGGCTGTGTTAATTTAAGTAAACCAAGAACAAACACTGGATCATCTGGATTGAATAACTCTGATGAGAAATCAACTTTCCAAGGAACACTTGGGAGTGTTTTACTGGCGTGCTTACTACAGGCATTCATCTCAAATTTTCATTTTACTTTTATAAGTAACTGTATTTTAATGACAAAAGTATATACACTTGAGATAGTTTTAAGTGTCCTTGAACTACTAAAATTTTTTCTTAATTTTATTAAAATACTAGTAACTATAATTATAATACTACTAACCATAGGAAATATCTTAATAAGCTTACTGTGTCACTTTTCTATAGAAAAAACAACCTTGATAGAAATAAAAAGACATAGGTGATATATAAAGTTGATTATGCTTCATTTTCAATCTTAAAATAGTCAGAAACCATTATTTATAACAGCATGATGTTAAAACTGAGTGAATAGCTTTTAAATACTGAAATCCAAATATTTTAGCTTTTATAAAAATTTCAACTGTATTTCAAATATTTGATTGGCGATAATTTAAGTAAAAAAACCTTAATGTCTTTTACTTAAGTTGTATTAAGTTCATTTTAAAACAAAATTTCTTGGAAACCAATATGTGCATTTTGTATTTTAAGTCTTAGAAAAATAATTTTATTTCTAATGAATTTAAAATTCATTTAGTATTATTTTATTACTGTAAGCTTAAAAAAAAATAACTGTTTTGTCCCTTAGAAAGAATCTGGGTTTGGAATTTATTTAAAAGGACTAAATTACTAAGTAGAAATTATGATAATAAACATTAACCTAATTTTCTTTTACTTCTATAAAACATTTATTTAATTCATAAATGCTATACAGGCTTGGTGCAGAGCTAATACTATAGATTATGAAGACATAACTACCTAAACTAAACCTCTTAGTTAAAATCTTCACTAGTCAAAAACAGAATATGCTACACATATTATTCCTTTCTAATTCTCAAACTACTTTCAAATCATACAATCTTAACATGGCTTTTATATATACATTTACATATATACATATATTAGATTATGACATCACATTTCTGCAAACTAAATTACAAATGAGGAAAAAAGTACTTCTTAAAAGAAAGAGGGTTTTCAGAAATAGTACTAATTAGCATGTATATAAACTCTCAATAACTATATCATAGGTAAAATATACATTATTTTCTTTTGTAAGCTAGACATGTTAATAAAATCTTTGCATGTATAGACAGATAAACAGTAAAACAAATTATCCTTACTTCCATTGTACAGCTAAAACGGCAAAAATAAAAAGGAAAGAAAAGCAGAGTCTGCTTACCAGAATAATGAAGGTAACAGGTCCAATGAAACTCCATATAAAATAGTTATCAACATGAAGCCAGCAACTATTAGGAAAAGAAAAGAACATTAAGTGGATCCTCAACATCACAAGTAAGACAGAATTTTAAAAATCTAACAAGCAAAACTATCTTTACAGTTGCCTCTGAAAATTGATTTATCATGGACAAGAACAATTTTAATAATTGAGTTGGCTCTGACTTAAAGAGTAGTAATTATTTACCTCAAACTATTGTTCTTCATTTCAGGTTTTAAATTTGATAAAGACATACATAACTGTATTGGGAAAACAATAACCTCCCACCCCAATCCTGAAAAATTAAAACCTCTCAGTTTACTAAGAAAAACTTAAAACTCAGCATTCCAAATTGTCTCATTGTTCTAAAGTTCTTATCTTCAAAATTTGCCTTTCGGATCTACATCTGAGCTAAAATGTTTCACCCATCTGGAACACAAAGGATAAGAAAAAAATAAGTGTTCAGATGTAATGTCTGTTGTAAAACAGTATATCACAAATATAACACCTCAATTGGGAATGGATGGATACTAGGGAAAAAAAAAATCCAAGCATAGAATTCATACATTATTAGAGTAAATGATGCATAAACTTATTAAGACAGATTTTACTTAGTAGTTCATTCTTCATACAACATTGAATCCCCAACGAATTTCTTTTGTCTTTCATCATCTGTGTAGTCAAAAAGCTTTCTTTAGTCCAAAGAATCTTTATATAACTAATTTTATCAAAGGAAAAAATAAACAGAATTGGAAGGCAAATTCATGCCTCTAGCAAACAAAATCTTTAGAAACATGGCTATATCTACCTTCTGTCACTTTCCATAAATATCTGTATTTTTTTTTTATAAATGAACGACAGTCACTTATTTTAATCCTTTCAAACTGCCTGATAAAATATTATCAAAGTAAAACATATGGGATGGAGTGTGGTACTGTCACAATTCAAAACAAGAGTTAGCTAGAGGGTCGGCTGCACAAAGAGAGCTAATGAAGCATTAGCTTAAAAACTGAGTAGTTAAACCTGTCAGATGCTTTAAGTTCAGAAGAATTTCTTGCTTAATATCTTTCTAAGGCTAAAAAGTTATTTACTTTTTCAATTTGTTTCAGGTCAATCTTTTGTGTTAAAAAGAAAGTCCATAATTTAGAATCTGCCTCACCAGAGTACAAATCCTCTGAACCTAGAAAATTACAAAAGACTTGATTGTAATTTGTGCACGGCATGCCCATTCTCTTACCAATAAAGCTTTCAGATGCTATTTTAGTCTGTCAGGGACCCTCACTGACAGCTAACAGGCTTTAAAAAAAAATTATTCACTTGAAAAACACTCAGGTCACTTGCAATTACTTACGCTTTTTCTGTTCCATAGCTCTTATAGTCAATAGCAGCTGAAACCCCAACCACTGTGGCAGGAAACAAGTAACCGGCAACATAGTAGTATTTCTTTCTTGAATATTCACTTTCAAAGACTTCAACCAACATTAGATAGAGCTGAACACCCTCTAGACACATCCAAGCAAAAGCAGCCAAAAAGAAAAAGTGTAACAGTCCTGCAAATATTGGGCATGCAATCTATAAAGGAAAGAAGCAAAAACCCAAAAGGGAACACGTCAATATAAACAGACCACTTCAAAACTATACAGTATTCACTGATAGTGTCTTTAAGATACATCATTATTTAAATGACTGCTTCTTAAAAATCTTTTATTTTAATAAGTGAAAATACTGCTAAATATGACTCAATGCTTATGAAGTGTAATGCTAGATGTGCTAAAAATATCATCACTATAAGACATTTATATTTTTAGTAAAACTAAATGCAAATAAGAGAACATTTCTTTTCTAGAATTACGTATTTTAAATCTGAATATTCTATTTGTAGATAATTTGTTTTAAAAATCTTTAGAAAAATTGCTCCCAAAAACATAAGTTCTACTTTTTTCTATTAGAGAATCTTAAAAATTCTGCTTTAATGGTAAATATACTAGCTCTAACTAGTTAACATCATTTTCCTGTCATACGTGGAGCATTCTCCAATTCATTCTATAGTGTAAAGCATTAACTAAGTTATCTTTCTTACATTGAGACCTCATGATAAAGAATAAATTGCTCAGATTATGAGGAAATGATCACTGGTCAGAATGACTAGGTAAACAAAATGAAAAATTTAATATTATCTTTTCATTTTAGTGTCCCCAGCATTCTTCTACTCAAATTACGTGTTTTATTAAAACCCAGAAAAATGCAACAGTACCTTAATATAAGAAATGAATTAACCCACAATATTACTTAATGATTGGGTTGTCTTTTATTATAAATTATCCTTTAATATTGCCATGTCAACTATATTAAGTTATAAGGTCAAATATTAACAGCAGCGCATGTGGAAAACTTGTTATAATAATAATTTTCAGAGATACAAGGTCAACAAATGGAAGGGGTACTTACCATGTATTTTGTCTTATCAATGCCTATTAGGAAAATAAATTCAGCAATAAAAAGGTTGATACAAAGGTTCTTGTGAATAGTATTACGGTCACTCTGCAGACCACGGAAAAAGCAGAAAGTGAAGATGCAGATAGCCAGACAAACAAGGGAAATGACGATTCCCACCCAGGTGATGACTGTAAGGAGTAATTCATGAACTCCATCTTTGTACTGAAAATAAAAAAAATAAATATGAAGGACTTTAGTATTCCTATGTTACATTAAATAAATATAATATGAGTTACACATGTGAGAGTTTGTCTTTCAATACTAAACTCTGAATATTCATGTGTGTTCAAATGGGGCTCAATGCTAAAACAAATTTTTTTTCAATCATGTAACAGTTCAGTACTATCTTATTGAATTTTATATTCAAAGAATGATCTATGAAAGTAGAAGATTCTACTTAAAAAATGACTGAAATTATTACTTACATAAACACAGAAAACATTTTATAATAAAGACTACTTATTTAAAAATAATTGGCATTTTAATGAATTTCCAGACTAACAAATAAGTCATATTTTAAATTTTAATTTTCTCCCTGAGATTTTATATACTAAGAGTTAAGTACATAGTAGATCTGAGAGTTTTCATGCTGTGGTTCTTAAAATATTTTTATCTTCTGGGTATTGTTCTCTTAATCAGAAGAAGAAATGAATTCTAAAATATCCCAGAAGTCTTTCTGATCTTTCATAATCTGCAGTCTTATAGAGTGTGCAAAGTGCTTGGGAACTTACCGAAAAGTTTTGAAATGAGATTCAAACATTTAAGATGGGGAGGGCATGTTAATATTTAAACCCTCTGTCTCTTTTATATAATCTATTGTTGCTGTTAGCTTTTTAAATCCCTGACGCCTCTGCTTAACACCTGACCACAGGGGAAAAACTTAGAACAACAAGTCTATGAAGTACATGATTTTGAGAAGTAACAATAAATATAGTGTCGAAACTGCCTAAAATACATGGACAGTGTAGAAACAATTAGAAATCCACATTACTTTGTTTGCTTTTTAGTTACGATAAGCACCCAAAGAAGGGACAATTACACAAGCTGTTTTGAATCTCTGAGGTTTTTCTCTGCTACTAATTAGAAGTGCAAATACTTACTGCAATTTCCCTATGGGCCATGAGAATTGCAAAATTGGTTAGGTGGCTGCATGCACACGTCGTACGAGTTTTATTAGTGTCAACCAGCTTGCAGCCCTGGGTAGACCAATATCCCATCATAGTTCTCTCTGAGTAGTTCCAGAAGGAGCAGTTTGCATTGAAATAATTGTCAGGCTGGGAAATAAAATGACAAGATAAAATTAGGATTTTATACTCTAAGATGGCAATAGCAATTGTTTAATATGTGTAAAAGGTAATTTAGATTAAACTTTTGCATGTTTCGGACTATAAAGTTTTTCATCAGCAAAATTGTAGACTATGTTATACAAGGCAGATATCTAACTTAAAAGGGGCTTTATAGTCCGAAACACTCTAAAGTGTACTCTAAATTACCAAAGACCCATTTTACACAATTACAATTTCCATCTTCTGATTTTACATACTGATGGTATATCAGATTCATTTTTTCTTTTCTGACAAAATTTGCTCTGATAAATTCTATATGGACCAAGTGTTTAAAAATCCAACTTGTTTTGGGCCCATTTTTGTTGTAAGGGACACAATAGAGATGATTCAAATTCTATAGTTAGTACATCAAGGCTCTAAAGAGAGTGAAGCAAACTACAGAAAACATGAGAAGAAAACAGCCACACAAATGTATTGTTCTTTGCCAATTCTGGAGATTTACATGGCTATCTGTGCCCACTTATTCACTCTACTATAACTACAGCCAAATTCTGCAGACAATCTTCCAACACAGTGCAATTATTTAACTACTAACTTGCGTCCTAAGGTATAGCAGAGGAATCACATCTCTTCAATTCTATATTGTTAAAAAAACACTGCTTGATAATGTGTGTTAATATAATCAGTAAAACAAACCAAAACGATCTGCCACATGAAAAAGGCAGAGTCCTAGTACTCTGTTATCATGCTGGTAAGGTAAGAGTTAATTTTCATTCTAAAACAAATTACAGGCATTTACATTTTCCTGTTGATTACTGAATTAGCTTTCATTAAGAATACACTTAAATTCTAATAATCACTGAACCAGGCTCATTTAATTTTATGTTCACAGACTTAAATAAACTTGTGTCTCTGACCTAGTCCAACATTTGAAATTCAAATAGGAAGTCTTATTTCCTCTCTGCCACTTCTCCATTCCCCTTCTCTCAATCCACGACATGTCAGTTTTCCTTTCCGTCCTCACTGGTTTTATAACCTTCCACTACTTCATTAGCATACATAACTTACATCAATGTGTGGTAAGGTAAAAAGCACAGGATCTGTCAAGTATACTCGGCTGGATTCTTTATTGATTGAAACTGAAATGACGTGGGAATTCACTGCAATGGTGCTATTTCGACCAATAAAGTCAGCACCCAGTTTTATGGTTGCATTTTCGGTACTAAGGAACTGTCCCAGACTCCGGTAAATGATGAACACCAACTTTGCAAGACCTAGGAAGGTAAAAACAGTCATATGTCTTTACAGAAAATATGCTTATGAATAAGATAAGACACAGTAAAGTAACAAAATGAAATCCTTATGAAATCTTTATTCAGATTAAGTTTACTGGGAAAGAGTAGGTGTTATTTTAAATCTGCTTTTAAATGTTAAGCCTTATTTGTTATATTAGGAGTCAAATACTCAGGATTTTAGAATTAACAGGTTTAACTGAACAAAAAACCTATCAATTTTTAAAAGACTTTGCTCCATCTTACCATTCCTGCTGTTCTGTTTGACCGTATTTGCAGAGAGTTGGATTGAGCTGCCTGCTCCTTTGATGCCCAGAGGAAATTTAAAGTCTTGGACCTGTCCTTCTGTACTGAGTACTGCAACTTCCAGAACTGGATAAGGTAAAAGATAAAGGAGGAGAACAAAGGGGGATTCTTTATATTCACCGACAAAAAGGCAAATTGCACAGAAACCACTATTCTCCTTGTTTACTATTCTAAAAACTTTAGTGTTCAATTACAACAAAATTATGAACAAACAACTAAATTATTCTGAGAGGTCTTAAACTTTACTACTTTAAAAATTTAGGTGTAATCATTTTAAAAATTTTCTTTAGAGTTTTATATATCTTTTGTCAACTAATTCTACTCTTTTGGCCTATGAATATGAAGTGTCTGATTTATAGCACACAACTATCAAAGTTTCACTGAAATCATGTTAAACAAAAATATCTCAAAATTATTTTTTGACTCTATGTTAAAGTAATTTTCAGTGACCATTATTTGGTAATGGTAAAACACAATACGAAGTATAAAATTTGAATACCTCTACTACATGTAGATATCTATTTCTATGTATTGCTACATAATGTATTTTAATACATAAGATTACATAGGTCAGTTTTGCAGTAATAAGTTTTCTATAATTTCTAAAAGTAGTTGCCCAGCATAGCATTATTTATGAGAAAATGTCTACGTCTGGCATTATGTTCATACTTCCCATTAATTCTCACTAGTAGTGATCCATTTTTACATACTCAAGTCAGGCAATCTGGTCTGCCACTTGTTTTGGTAAATAATGTTTTACTGGGACTCAATTATCTATTAACATATTGTCTATAGCAGTTAAGTATTTGCAGCTTAGGCCACATGGCCTGCAAAGCTTAAAATGTGTACTACTTGGATTTCTACACAAAAAGTTTGCAAACCATTTGCCGTAGGATCCAAAGTTCAAAATTTCTAATGAGGTAGGAACATTAGGAAACATGTTAGGAAATCAAGTCAAGTCAATAAAGAAACATTAAGAATATTTATATGATCAGCAAGACTGTTTAAAAAATACTGCTCAACTCTGCTTAAAAAATACAATAGTAATATTCTCAACATAAATGTTGTCTACTATCATTCCAATAAAGGTTATAATATTTTATATCAGCATACATTTATTAAAAAGAATGAAAAATATTATTGTTTCTACTAGAGTAAACTATTTCATATTAGTAATCAGAATGTGCCATTTTGATGAAATGAGAGGAACTGGATGGAAAAATTTTCATTTCAGATATTTGAATTTTTAAAAGTAACACATAATTCAATAAATACAGTCCACATACTTTTCTCTAAATTTTTCCCTCTCTGATGGCATATATCCTTGAATAGCTATTTCTGTACTTAGATAAACACGTATACATGTGTTTGTATGTGCATACACATGTACATGCACATACACACAAAGTGTGATGAATTCACTCACTGCCTTTTAGGAAAACGAACTCATACCATTATAGAGTAACTCTTGGATGCTATTTTTTAAAAATCTTTCTCAACTTTCTTTTGTAAAATACTTACAGATTCAACTATAAATATGAAATCATAAAATTACAGAGATTTTTATAAGCTATGAGGCCACATGTCAAGCACCTGAAATATTAAGTTTATAATGACAGACCTGTAACTCTTAGAATTCTACCTGCTGCAGAAGCTGGTTGAGATACTTTGCTTAGAAAGATTAAGCAGGTGAGTATATAGATGATCACTTCCATGCGTGGCTAATGCTTTGAAGGAGACACAATGAATGACAAAAATATACATCTAAAATATACTTCCTTCTTCTTCACACTGAAAGGGGTTCTCAATTATTAATTATTCTTAAAACAAGACAGAAGACAGAGTAGAGGGAAATCTTTTAAGCGTTCATGAAATATTTCAAATATATATGAACAAAGAGTTAATTTCATTTAACTTAAAATAATGTTGATAGTAAAAATAATTTGTTTGAATTTTCAAAAACAGGACCATTAATATAGATCTTAGCAGAGATGCAATAATCAACTTTATACTACAAATAAAGATAAAGGGAAAATTTCCTAGAAACAAAACTGACTAAAATAAAAATTCAACAGTTTATGATCACTTAAGAAAATGAACTCATGGTTAAATATATACTGAATCTTTAACAAACTGATCCAGTAAGTATTAAAAAAATGTTTTTCCACTCATTTCGTAAGATATATATATAATCTTGATGCCTAAAACAGTAAAAAGAAAAATTACAGAATATTCTCACTTATTTAAGGTATGTAAAACATTTAACTATATATATGTTAAGTATATCTTAAACAAATTGAGTTTAACTGAAAAAGGCATACATAAATTAATGCATTAGAAAACACATTAACGTATTTAGCCAAATTAAGAAACAAGAAAATATTAAGCAAAAGAATTCAACAAATTTCAACATTCGTGTAGTATAAAAAATCTTTATAAAACAAGAAGGATAAAACAAAAATTCCTTGCCCAGATAAAGGCTTAATTATCAGTTAAGGGTTAGTATCCAAACCTATAGAAAAAAAATGATGAAAAACTAGAAGCATATTTTTAAAAGTCAGGATGATCCCTATCACAACTTTTACTTAGCACTGTACTAAAAGACCTAGCTAAGATAGTAATTCAAGAATAACAAAAAGGTACAAAGACTAGGAGGAAAAAGCAATTTGTTAATCATTTATAGAAAATATAGTCAACTACATAATGATGTGAGGAAGACTATACTATCAGAAGGAACATAATTTATCAAGCTGCAATAAGCAAAATCAACTGTATACTAATAAACAATCAGAATATATAATTTTTTAAAATATTATTTACAATAGAAATAGTGTACATTTCCTAGCAATAAGCCTAGGAAAATAGAAATAAGCTTATTTCCTAAAATAAGCCTGTAATTTAAAAAGTATAAGACATTATTGGGAGAAATATATAACTTTTCTAGGAAACCTAACAACAGATAGAGAATTCTATCCTGCTCCAATCTGGGAGAACTCACAGATAAATCTGTGACACTTCTTTCAAAGCCTATCTACAAACTTAGTATAACTCTAATAAAAAACTCCAACAAAAATTTTTTGAGTATGTGGAACCTGACAGGCTGATTTTAAAACGCACATGGAAGAGATATGCCAAAAAGCAGCTAAGAGGAATTCGATTCCTTAAGGAGCAGGGTTGAAAGAACTCACCAGATATTAATATAACTAAAAAAAAAAAACAAACACACACAACAGCAACAATGTAAAACAGACACTCCCAACATGTACAGAAACTTGATATATGACAGAGATATCTTGACAAACCAATTGGGGAAAGGAATGGATTATGTTTTGGAAGTGCTGAAACAACTGATTATCCATATGGAAAAAAATAAAATTAGTTCCCTCACTAGTATCATAAATAAAATAAACGTCAGGTTGGATTAAAAACATAAATGCAAAAAGGCAAAGCTTTTTCATTTCTAAATAAAGTATAAAATCTTTATCACTACAAAGCAGAGAAACATTTCTTGGTCAGGGGACCAAAAGAAAAAAAAAATACTATTTTAAAGCAAGATTTCAAAAGTATCAATCTTAAAAGAAGAGACTCATAATTTGATTTTATTATTCTGTAAAACAAAATATTAATACAGAAAGCAAAAAAGAGAAGACACGGGCAGAATAAACATTTGCAAACTATGTAATCTTCAAAGAATTAGTTTCCAGACTGTTCCAGAATGCATTACCTACAGAGAAAGAGATAAACAGGAAAAAATGTGGACAACATATTCACAGGAGAGAAAATTAAAATACCCAATGAATTAAGTATCTCACATTAAGTAATCAGGGAACTGCAAATTAAAATACGTGATCAATTCAGGTCTATTAGAATGACAAAATTTTTATCAATAATAGAACTTTGGCAAAGAGAGTGATGGGGAACAGTGATATTACTGGTGAGAGTGTAAAATTGGTAAAGCAGTAGAAAGCAATTTGGCAGTATTTAGTAAAGTTAAACATGGGTATGCTCTATCATTCCAGAACTATTTCCAGGTTTGTGTGTGTGTGCGTGTGCATGTGTGTACGCTCATATGTATCTAGAAAGGTATAAAGTATGAGTAAGAGACATAAAAAAACTTTCCTCTCAGCTTTTCTAGTATCATCAAGAAAGCATAAGCTACTAAAATATCTATCACAGGCATAATTAAATGGCTGTGCATTCTTAGGACAAATGAATGAACAAGAGATGCACATATCAATGAGCATAAATATGAAAAATGTACAGTTATATTTATAGTGTGAAATCATTAATGTTAAAATATGAAAGTGAAGTGAAAGTCACTCAGTTGTGTCTGACTCTTTGCGACCCCCTGGCCTTCTCCAGGCCAGAATACTGGAGCCGGTAGCCTTTCCCTTCTCCTGGGGATCTTCCCAACCCAGGAATTAAACCAGGGTTTCCTGCATTACAGGTGGATTCTTTACCAACAGAGCTATCAGGGAAGCCCTAAAATATGAAAAGTAATTGCTAAATGCACATACCTGTAGAGCAAAAGTAAATAAATAGAAACTTACTAATGCTTAATAAAGTAAGAATGATGGCTACCCCCTTCTTAATCAGATCAGGAAGGAGGGGCCCAGAGGATTTCTAGATTATATATACCTATTTCTTTCCTCCAAACTTGAAGTAAATATGGTGAAATGCTACAATGTGGCTCAGTGGGTGACTGGTACACAGATGTTTATGATTTTCTCTATACTCTTGTATACTTGAAATAATACATGCTTTGTTCAACATATTTCCTGGAAGTGAGTACACTTGATCCATAGAAGAACCACCTGGAGCCTCACTCATAGCCAGTGCCGTGGATGGGATTTTAATATAATTATCTGTCCTTATGTTTGTCAAATTCATTTCTGAGTAGTGACTGCAGTGAGTGGGAAGGGGAAGAAAAGTAAAAGAGTGTATAGAAAAAACTAGGACCTCTGGCAGCCGACCAGCATTGTACCAAGTTCCACTAGCTTGAGTCCCGGGGTAAAAACAACATGGAGTAGATGGTACGGAGAAGAGCAAAGTCGAGGCTCAGGTGATACGGAGTTAAGGAGTTATAAACTTTATTGTTTAGAGCTGCTGTGATTCTGGGGTTTTTGTTACCACAATATAACTAAGTTTAAATTGATATATACAATCAAGTTGGCTGCTAAGCACATTGGTAAAATAAACTATAGGGAATTTTATAATGCTGGATTAGGCTGATAATAACTAAACCACCTAATCAATCTTAAGAGCATGAAGAAAGACAATCAAATATTATGTGTTTCTTTTCATAGATGCAACAGAAAATCACTGGGGGTGGGGGGAGGACAGGTGGAATGGAATTTAAATCGGAGGTTATTGGACCAGCCAAAAACCTAGAAGGCAGAAGGAAAATTTTGTTCTCTCCTGTAGGAGCAATGCATCAGTCAGATGTATACGAACTTGGTTGTGTACTGGTTAAACAAACTAGGTACTAACAAATTTCCAAAAATTAAATAATTGAAATCTCCTTTTTATCATTTGAACCTATTTTTTTAAATTTTTTAGAGTATGGCAATGGCTTGTATTTTTTTTCTTAAAGTCTAAGATACATATTAAATAATTTATAGTAATAATGTAATGTTAGGGTTTGCTTTAATAATACAATGGTGAGAGGAATAAGTGAAAGCAGATTACCTAGACGTTGTTGAAGCTGGGTAATGAGGACTTTTTATCAAAATTAAAACTTTTCCTTCTCTCAGGATATCATTAAGAAAATAGAAAGGAAAGTCATATACTAAGGGAAATCATTCAGAATATGCACAGATTGACAAAAGATTCGTATCAGAAGTATATAAACAATCCTGACAGTAAGCGTCTACCTACAATGCGAGAGACCTGGGTTCAATCCCTGGGCTGGGAAGATCCCCTGGGGAAGGAAATGGCAACCCACTCCAGTACTCTTCCATCCAGTAAAATCCCATGGATGGAGGATCCTGGTACACTATACTGCATGGGATCGCAAAGAGTCGGACACGACTGAGCGACTTCACTTTCTTTCACTTTCACTTTCTATAATCCAATAATAAGACAAATAACTCAACTAAAATGGGCAAAATATATAAGCAGATACTTTATATAAAGATGTACGAATAGCCAAAAACCACATGAAAAGTTGGAACAGTTTTCAGCAAAATGTAACTTAGCAACCATACAAACGAAAAGTGAAACCAAAATGAGATTCCATTACAAACCACCAAAATGACAAAAGAAAAAGGCATTTGAAAAGACAATTGTAAATGCTAGTGAGTATGTGAAGCAACTAAACTTGTTGTTAAGGAATATAAAAGGGTTCCTAAATGTTGTTAGGAATATAAAAGGGTACAACAACTTGGGAAAATAACAACTTGACTAGTAATAATCAAAAACTGGGAACAAACTAAATGTATGACCAACCAAGTGAGTAGATACAAAAATGTGTCCTTATAATGGAAATTCAGCAATAAGAATGATTTAATTACTGATGCTGGCACCAAAACAGATTAATCTCAATAACACTATACTGTGTAAAAGAAGCAAGATCAAAAAGAACATACAGTTTATGATTCATCAACTGAAGGTCTAGAAGAAACAAAATTATAGTGACACAAAACAGACCAGTGGTTGCTTGGGACTGGGAATACGAAAAACCTATCAGAGATTTACTGTAAAGGACCCTTCTGAGGTGGCTGAAACCTTGACCAAGCAGTTGGTTAAACGAGTGTACATTTGTCAACACTCATCAAAAAGTACACTTAAAACAGTTGCTTTTATTGTATGTAAAGTATACCTCAAAGTTGATTTTAATAAGCTATACTCAGATATAATTATAACATATAATCTTATGAGGTCACATATAAGAGTAAATCATATAATCAAGTGAAAATAGGGATTCAAGGAGAAACCAGTGAGGAGAATCAAATTGTCTTAATAAACAAAGATACTGTAGCCATACTCTAAATTTAGATAAGAACATAGAATGAAGACATAAAAGGATAATGGGATATTTTAGTCCTCATGTCTAAAAAGAGAACAAGTCCTAGGAAAAAGTTGAATCTTGAATGTCATTAAATAAATTATGGATGATATTTTTCACAAAACTGTGAAATAAAAGATATAGGAATATATTGGAATATGTAAAATGATCTTCATAGCATTAATTCTTGGGTAATCAATACATGAATACATTAAGATAAGGACGTTATTTTTTTGTATTGAGGTATAGCTGATTAAAAATGTGATGGTTTTGGGTGAACAGAGAATGGTTGTGAAGAGTCACAACCATACACATACATGCATCAATTTCACCTAAATCAAATCCCCTGTGACTATACAGTGGAAGTGAGAAATAGATTTAAGGAACTAGATCTGATAGACAGAGTGCCTGATGAACTATGGACAGAGGTTCATGACACTGTACAGGAGACAGGAATCAAGACAATCCCCAAGAAAAAGAAATGCAACAAAGCAAAATGGCTGTCTGAGGAGGCCTTACAAATAGCTGTGAAAAAAAGACAAGTGAAAAGCAAAGGAGAAAAGGAAAGATATACCCATTTGAATACAGAGTTCCAAAGAATAGCAAGGAGAGATAAGAAAGCCTTCCTCAGCGATCAATGCAAAGAAATAGAGGAAAACAATAGAATGGGAAGGACTAGAGATCTCTTCAAGAAAATCAGAGATACCAAGGGAACATTTCATGCAAAGATGGGCTCAATAAAGGACAGAAATGGTATGGAACTAACAGAAGCAGAAGAGGTGGCAAGAATACACAGAAGAACTGTACAAAAAAGATCTTCACGACCCAGATAATCACAATGGTGTGATCAGTCACCTAGCTAAAGCCAGACATCCTAGAATGTGAAGTCAAGTGGGCCTTAGGAAGCATCACTACGAAGAAAGCTAGTGGAGGTGACGGAATTCCAATTGAGCTATTTCATATCCTAAAAGATGATGCTGTGAAAGTGCTGCACTTAATATGCCAGCAAATCTGGAAAACTCAGCAGTGGCCACAGGACTGGAAAAGGTCAGTTTTCATTCCAATCCCAAAGAAAGGCAATGCCAAAGAATGCTCAAACTACTGCACAATTGCACTCATCTCACACACTAGTAAAGTAATGCTCAAAATTCTCCAAGCCAAGCTTCAGCAATACGTGAACTGTGAACTTCCAGATGTTCAAGCTGGTTTTAGAAAAGACAGAAGAACCAGAGATCAAATTGCCAACATCCGCTGAATCATTGAAAAAACAAGAGAGTTCCAGAAAAACATCTATTTCTGCTTTATTGACTATGCCAAAGCCTTTGACCATGTGGATCACAATAAACTGTGGAAAATTCTCAAAGAGATGGGAATTCCAGACCACCTGACCTGCTTCTTGAGAAACCTGTATGCAGGTCAGGAAGCAACAGTTAGAACTGGACATGGAACAATAGACTGGTTCCAAACCTGAAAAGGAGTACGTCAATGCTGTATATTGTCGACCCTGCTTATTTAACTTCTATGCAGAGTACCTCATGAGAAACACTGGGCTAGAGGAAACACAAACTGGAATCAAGATTGCCAGGAGAAGTATCAATAACCTCAGATATGCAGATGACACCACCCTTATGGCCGAAAGTGAAGAAGAACTAAAGAGCCTCTGGATGAAAGTGAAAGAGGAGAGTGAAAAAGTTGGCTTAAAGCTCAACTTTCAGAAAACTAAGATCATGGCATCTGGTCCCATCACTTCAAGGCAAATAGATGGGGAAACGGTGGAAACAGTGGCTGACTTATTTTGGGGGGCTCCAAATTCACTGCAGATGGTGATTGCAGCCATGAAATTAAAAGACGATTACTCCTTGGAAATAAAGTTAAGACCAACCGAGACAGCATATTAAAAAGCAGAGACATTACTTTGTCAACAAAGGTCCATCTGGTCATGGCTATGGTTTTTCCAGTAGTCATGTATGGATGTGAGAGTTAGACTATTAAGTAAGCTGAGCGCCAAAGAATTGATGATTTTGAACTGTGATGTTGGAGAAGACTCTTGAGAGTCCCTTGGACTGCAAGGAGATCCTACCAGTCCATCCTAAAGGAGATCAATCCTGGGTGTGCATTGGAAGGACTGATGCTAAAGCTGAAACTCCAATATTTCGGCCACCTGATGCAAAGAGCTGACTCATTTGAAAAGACCCTGATGCTGGGAAAGATTGAGGGCAGGAGGAAAGGGGACGACAGAGGATGAGATGTTTGGATGGCATCACGAACTCAGTGGGCATGGGTTTGGGTAGACTATGGGACTTGATGGTGGACAGGGAGGCCTGGCTTGCTGCAGTTCCTGGGGTCGCAAAGAGTCAGACACGACTGTGCGACTGAACTGAACTGATTTTCCCTTAAAATTCCCTCTCAGGGCATTATTTTTCAGAAGTCAGTAAAACATGTACTATATACACTATGAGAAATCTATGCATAATGTTCTTTCTTTAATTAAAAAACAATTAAAAACCAGTGCAAAGGATAATCATGTAGAACTCCGAAAAACACAACTATTAGGGGAAAAAAATTCCTGACCATTCTCAAAATGAGATAAAAATGTCTCAGACATATAACAATATGTGTGTTCTACATATGTGAAGCTGATGGGAGCAGACAATGTCAACCTGGCCTAGCAAAATTTCTTGCACTCTTGGAAGGAGCTTAAAGTGGGAAATTTTAGGGTTTTTTTTTGGGGGGGGGGGTTGATTTTAAAATAGTCTTCAAAAGGTTTAAAAAATAAATGGAGGTCACAACACAACACTTCAAATACTTTTTATGATTTGTCTTCTGAGATAATCAAGTCTACACTCCTTTATCTTATAGGCACATCCCTAAAAACATCTGAGAATTATTTAATGTGTATCTTAGAAAATTCATTAGACTACTAAATAAACTCAGAAATAATGACAGCTCTAGACAGAAAAGAGAACTTTTATTTTCTATTTCTACTAAACAATGGTAGACTATCACTTTCCTTGTGACTGCTCTCCCAAAGTAAGTCAAATTATTTTGACTTAAAATGAAGTTATTTATCACTTCAAACCTCATTAAGTAAATAAAAATATGATTTTAATAATACCCTCTTTCTAAAAACTCAGTTATTTAAAATTTTGTCTCTAAATCCAGGTATCATAATTAGATTTATGTCTACTTCTCCCACACAACTTGCTTTTCTGCATTTTTAAATATAAAGTCCCATGTTTCAGTAGGCACAATAAGACAATAAGATATGGCATCCTAGATAGCAGAACTTCATTCAATATCTGCTGCTCCAATACATTCTTTCAATGACAGAGTAGTTTGTGTTCCCTTTTGGTTTTTTTCACATTTATGCTTTGGAAATTTCTTTACTTTACTAAGGGATACTATAAACTTCATCTGAGCTCAAACCCACTGAATAACAATTCTAAATCAGTCAAGCCTATACTGACTGACAAGTTATAGTATACCATTATATATTTAGTATATATACATTATATATTATAGTATAATCAGTATAGAATTATACTAATTTATTAGTATAATTTCACTGAACTTAACGGTACTTCTTTCAAATATCATCAAAAGTGAATTCTTGCCTCTCACTGCCAGCATTTAAATTCTAAATGATCCTCCAAAACTATCTGCAGCTATTTTGCAATCTATAAAGCATGAATATTCTGCTCTATGGGGGATGTACATCACTGACCACATTTTCACCTGAAAGCAGTTGTGTTTAATATAAACATTTGGCTCACATATCTGTGTGCCTAAAATATTTGACTGGGAGAACACATTCCAGAAAGTAATTTAAATTCATTAGGAACATATCATATAAATGGAAAAGCATTTGCCCTAGTTCCATAGCAAGCATTTTCACTACTTAAGCAATCCATATTCTGGCATTTAAGTACTCTAAACACTTCTTTCCTTTAATGATTTTTTAGTTGGAAAAAAGTACATCAAACCAACTTTGATAAGACATAGAATAGATTTTGGCTTTTGCATTAATTTTATGAATGTTATCAGTTACATTTCTTATTAAAGGACAAACATAACTTGACAAAAGAAAAGCTTAGCACTTGGAAATAACTCAAAAGATTCATATTGGAATCATAATTCTCTTAAACATCTATCTTCTAAATAAAAATTAAACTCAACAATAGATTCACTCACCAATATTTTCTGTGGGCATTGATACCCTGGTTGGTTCTACAAGATTGTCAGCCAGGACAAACGCTCCTTCTTCCAATGTATCCAGCAACATCGTTGCAGTATGTGCTTGTTCAGAAGAATTCATATGTTTCCATGATTCCAAAGCTTCAGGTCTCAGAAGATTGTCCACTGTATCAACAATTGCCTAAATCCATTAGAAGACCATCATTAGTATTGACTGCTTCTAGTACCAAGGTGATTTTCAATCACTGACTAGTGAAATTGTAATATTTATCTATCTTGTAATATTTATCATATTATACATACTTTATTACATCAAGATAAAAATATGATGATTTACTCTTATGGAAGAATACCTGGACAACACATTATCTGGCCAACTTGATGTCTGACCCTTTCAAAATAGAACTAACTGAAGATTAGTAGACTACTATTTAATTATAAAGACTAAGTATATAAAGAGACATCTCGTTTCTGTTTATCTAATCATATCTCAATCATTGAAAAGAAAGAAAACCAGTGTCAGCTCTTAATCTGAGGTATTACACATACATGCATGGTCACTCCTACATATAATCTCAAGACGTAAATGTTCTAAATAGAAAACATTGGTATCTCTAGGGTAGCCTAATATATTTGCTAGAAAATAAAATCATGTTGGTTTTGGAAACCTGAACTAAAATAGTATCCAAAATTGTGCCTTATAACATTGTCTACTATTATCACTAGGAAAAAACCAAGATGATTTCACAGTTTACAAATTATTTGTGAATATTTCCACTCTTCCAATTCCCTGGCTAGCTAAAAACACTAGACAGTATACCATCATGTGTAAACAATGATCTGTTTTTAAGGGGATCAGGAAAACAGTCAAAATATTTAAAGCCAGACTAATAATTTAATAAAAACAGAAAAGGCGTCTTTATAAATATACATGTTTTAAATATTCATATATGTAGGTTTAGTGTATTACCATGCAAAACAACATTAAATAAAAATGTAGTCCAGTCAGTTATGCAATTGAAAGTTGGCTTTTGCACTGATACTTACTGCAGCTGTACACTGACTATAGCTTAATAGCTGAAATCACTAAGTTTATTTTTATTTACTCTTTCTCCCATGTACCTAGTCATAGTGCATCATTAAGCCCAAATATAAATTGCTCTGATCTACTGGCAATCATTAAGAAAAAAGAACATACATTGTACAAACACTACAAAAACGGCCTGTTTGAGGTATTGTATTGAAATAAGCAGGTAGAAAATTTGTTTGAGGCTACTGTCAGAGTGAGATTAATTAGCTTAATCCATCTTAATATCCTTGTTTTGTCTGCCATGTGAGTCACCAAAACCTTCCTGGCAGGTAGAAGATACTTCCAAGTGGAGTCAAAGGCTTTTCTCTCTCTCTACTGGGAGATAAAATAGTCAAAATGCTCACACTGATACTGCTGCATCCATTAACTGGAGTGGAACAGAAAGTGGTCTGCTGAGGCCAGATTCATTAGTTACCAAGAAATACAGACTGGAGCCTCTAATCTAAGCTACAAATGAATCCTTCGTCACAAAACAGGAATTTGTTTCATTTGCATAGTGTAAGTCAGCTTCTAATTTGTAATTTAAGGTGTTTTATTAGTCTTATCTGAACAGAGAAGCTCATTTGAGACATACTGAAAACGACACTGGTCGGAAATTAAGGTCATGCTGAAATTTACTAGCTATAGACATAACTCGCTGATGGCATGCTTTCATTAATTTGAATCGCTCCTTATTTATTATCATTTGTATTTTTCTAGTGGCATCAAAACGATCATTACGCTAATCATATTCCTGATGTAGTCTCCCTGCCAAAGAAAGAAAGCTGTTCTACTCCCACTGAGATATACATCCTGGGCAACATACCAATTATTACATTTCACACATTAACTAATACCATAAAGGTGAGCTGAAAATTTCAGTATGACAAATTCTATAAATTTCAGCATGTATTTCTTTGACCCCATTAAACAGGCTAATAAGGGACTTTCAAAATATTACTACCTAAAAAAATACTTTCCCACTGCTTTTTCTTTTAAAGTTCTCAGATCCAACAATGTCTATTACTAGCTAGTGAAATGTTGTTATTTCTCCAGATCTTGCCAACCAAAATTGATGAAGTCATAACTTCTGACTAATCTCTATTCTACAAAATTTACAAAGTTCTTTTGTTGTGTTTTCATACGTATATAAACTTGTTCTTCAAAGTTTGATTGACTAGGAATATGGTCCCTAGATGAGTAAAGTTAGAAAGTAACTATATCCAGCAAAAGGAACTTCTAAACTTCACAGAGTAAAACATAATGTAATGTAGTATTATTATTTTGGCCTATCAGACAGTTAGCTTAGCATAATTCTATGGTTAGCCTCACCATGTCTCCTATTTCACTTGCATATACCAGCGAGGAAAACTGGCTTCAGTAGAAAAAGATTCTGAGGCAAACAGTGGCCTATTATCCTTCACAGAAACATATATATGTACAGTACGGTCACATTACTTATATTTCATTCCTAGTAACCCCTCCCAATATCAACCTGATTCTAGTAATGACACCTAAAATTTTCAAAACAAAACCTATTTTATTTAAGAGTACACCACAGAGATAAGAAAGCAGTGACTTTTTCATGCACATACATTATGACTATACAGTCTTTGATATGATAAACTGCCAAGAATATATCATAGCTGTTTTACTGAAGTTGTTTTTAATCCACAGAGATGACAACAGGGCATAACAAGACTTTATGATTACTTTCCAATTCAGAGGATATTTCATTTAAATTCCTGTATGTTTGGATGAATGCAAAAACAGCAAAAAATATAAAAATAAGCTATTTGCTTATTCTGAGAGTAATATACCTGGGAAAAGAAACATTTGTACAGCTGATATGGGGCACATTATATAATTATCAAAGACTGAAATACATTGGTTCATGCAGCAAGAAGATAAAGCGTAGCAGGAAGCTGAAGGAGGGAGAAAGCAGGGTGACAGCACAGGAGAGATACCTTAAGGTAAGCCCTGCATGTCTTCTCTCGTTTTTGGAGCTTTTTAGTAAAAGAAAAGAAAATCAGAGGTTAGACTTTTATCTGTTGCATACGGGGAAAGAAGAAGAAATCCTACAAAAATTAAATTGGTGGTCCTGAGCTCAAGTTTATCATGTACTATAGTCCTCTGGATTTCTGCGAGTCTAATACTGACTGCCAAGACTGTGTATTCACAGCTTTTAACTTTATTTTACTAAATATAATAATGCAAAGTATCTTGATAAAACTAGAGACAAAATATGTGATAAAAAGCAAGAAAAAACCTATAGAGCCATTTTAGCCACAGGTTTCAGATTCATATGAATTTCATATAAATACTTAATAATATGGCTAAAGTAACTATCAAATTTTTGTCAAGGAAAGAAAAGTTAGTAGCACTAACACACTATATTTCTACCAAAAAAAACTTGTCCTTCTCCCCAAACCTAATATTGAAAACAACTGTTTAGTATCTAACACTCCTAAATGCATCACAATTTTGTTATAATCACAAGAGTTGCCTGTATGAGTTGTTTAACACAGTATCTCCAATTGCAGATAATGCCTTCCAAAGTGAGTACTGACAACAACTAGGTAGATGAAGTTTACTACCAACTAAATTTCCCTCAGGTAATTAGCATCATCTGGGGGGCAGTGAGGTGAGGGCACGTTGCTCCTTTCGCAACTACAATTATTTCTTGAGATGTGAACCAAATTAGAAGTTTTGTTTCTATCTGTATGTCATGGGGACCAAAAGTCAGGCAGTCAACTGCTGAAGAATCCAGAACAGACATACAAAACATCTAATTGAAAATAACAGAAGTTTCTGCCTACCTTGTTATAACTCCGTCCAGCTGAATCCTTCTCACTTGGTTTCAGCTCCTGCAGCTGTGCATCAAGAATGTCCACCAATTGCTCCATCAGTCTCACTGAAGAACTCACATCACCAGCAAACACTGGACCTTTGGTATGCTTAGCCAGTTCATTGGCAAGGCTGGCAGCATTTTCTCCACTTCTGATCTGAAATGAGAGTTTATATTATCTCAGTAAAGATTTCTTGTTGTTTGTGGCTTCTTGTTCTTTTCCCAAGGATCTTTGTTGTGGTGAGAAAAATATTCACAAATATGTCAAAATCTGCAACTAACTGAGACCAATAACTTTCTCTTTATTTCAGATGATTAAAGGTTCTTAGATCCTCAAAAAGAAATTCTTAGGCAGGCATTTAAAGGAAACAAAAGAGAAAAAAAGTCCTTTAAAAAAATTTTGAGACAACTCTCTCATTTCACTGCAACCATTTTAAACTGTTGCTTAAAAATCTTATTAATTTATTCCAATGATCCAGAAATTTAAGTCAGAATGTAATCAGTATAACACTGAGGGTTATTATCTACTGCTTACCTTTCAGAAAGGTAGGTGGTAAAACTAAAATGTCACTACATTGCACTGTATAAAAGTTACTAATGCCTTTAAAGTCATTTTTACTTATTCTGTCATAATCAGCTGTGATATGAACATCTGCTTGCATTCTGTGGATTCAGTTGCAAACTTAATGATATTTGATTTATTAGGCCAGTGCACTATTTGTCTTATGAACATCAAAAGAAACAGAACAAACTAAATATGAATGAAATTAGGCAAGTATGTATTCATTAAAAAGCTTCACATAGAAAACAGCAAGCCCTAAAACATATGTAACTTTGAATAAATAGTTTACAGACAAAACTATGCATAATTTTTTACTTTTATACAGAACAAAGAGCAACGAAGCTGGTCTAAACATACAAAGCTAAATTATTTATGTTAGAAGTTAAAGCCCTTAATCACCAATGTGTATCATATTAAAAGGTTCCAACCAACCTTCTGAGCCAGCTGATTTACCCAGTGTGAGGTACAGTTGCTAAGATCGGGGCCCTTAGGGTTCCATGTTCCAGTGGAAAGCACGCAGAGATATGAGGCAGTTCCTACAACAGATGCAGAAAACAACAGTGAAATTGAAACCATTTTTCCTGCATGCATTCGGGAAATCCACTATGATGATCCTACTCCGTGTGTTAAATTTTGAATAAACGCTAATGGAAGTAGTTGACAATAACTGACAAAAAGCAGAATATAAACAGTAAATATAAAGTCGGCACAGAAATAGTAGACATTTACAGCAAACAAACAAAAAGCCCTTTTTCTTGGGACTTATCCAAAATGATACTTTGTAATGAGAAACGCAGCTGTAAGGCAGTCTCACTAGAGAATCCATGGGCCTAAATCTCAGGGTTGACCTAGGACTTGAAGGAGGAGCGGGAATTCAAAGCCTGGTCTTAAAAGACTTATAGTTTCAAAACCTTTAAGTTGTCTACATGTGCTATATTACCAAAGTAACAAAATAACAATTAAGTTAGCTATTGTAAATATCTCTTTCCTCAAATAAAATCACTTCAGTGTAATTCAGAACCTACTTAAAGTTTTAATAGTATACATAGTATCAATATTTGACAGGAAATACCTCTCGTTCCCTTGGGACATGGTCGTTCAACCATCATTCCCCTTTGTGTCTGAGGCCACCTTATCCCCCTCGCGTCTAATGCTTCGCAGAATCTCTCTGGCAGGGGAAAAATATTTGTTACAGGAGGAATTTTGGTTGTAGAAACTGCTGGAGGTGCTTTTGTCCCCTTGCTTCCTTCCTGCGATCCAGCTACAGTTGTGCTCATGGGGCCTTTCTGTGAAGTAGTGCTTGTGGTTGATACTGTGGTTTTGAACATCTCAGCTGAAGAAGTTATTGTCACAGCTGTGGTAGGCACTATGGAAAAGAGATGAGTATGTTAATCTCAAACACACATCACATTCATATGTGAACATGTGCACGTGCACACAAACACACACACACGTACACACACAAAATACACAACCATCCCAATCCAACAAAATGGGGATCACTGAGAATATCCACAGGGTAGGAAGAAGAATGAATCTCTTCATTTATTCCAGCTTATTCATATTGTTGGCTATGCGACTGGCAGTTTGGGTTTTACCCTAGATTTTGCTCTCTGACTGTGTTTTAGGCTTACTTCTCAATGAAATATTTGATAATACAGTTTGTGTACAATTTCAACATATATCATCTAACAGGAAATGAAGGATAGTTTAATATAGAGTTTCAATCTACATATCAAATATGGTGTCATATCAGATACATAATTTAGAAAAAGCCATTTCTTATATAAATTCATACTCTGAAACAATAAAATTCAAAGTATCAACAAAAGTCTGACCATTACATATAATTAGGACAATAGAGAATTTCAAGTCACCCACTCTACATCTTATGGGGAAACAAATCCTGTGACATCTTTCCACCCAGCAGCCATTCTTGCTTGAGAGATTTTTGAGCATGGCTGATTAGATCCAAACAGAAGATAAACTTGGCATGCTTGTTCTGTTTTTGTAAGGAAACATCTGAGGCTTTGACATCTTTACTTTTGAAAACATAGGTATGAAAAGAAACTAGTTCTGATCACAGGTTATATGTAATCACATCAAGATAACAAGTTGGACCAAATTATGCCTAATTCAAAACCAACTCTACATATTAACGGAGAGTTTAAAAGGATCTACAGTTAACTCACTTAAAAGCAGAAATTTAAAAAGAAAAAAAAAATTAAGGTTATTCTGGACTTCCAACATTATTTTTAAACTGTTAAATCCATTAGGTTAAAATAATAATGGAGTTTAATGTTTTCCTTCATTAATGACCACTTAGTTCAAAAAACAAAACAATTCTGTCAGTAAAATTTTAATGGCATCATTTAAAATCTATTAGTGATCACACTAAAGTTTTATCAACATTTAGATTATTGAATCTTAAAACTTCATAATTTTGAGACTTTAAATCAAGTAGAGCAATTTAAAAATAACTATTTTTAATGATAATCTTATAAAACATTAAGTTATTTTATGGTTTTGCTACACGTAAGAACCAGACTAGAACATTAAAACTTCTTTGAAAACATGTCCATATATCACTGACATAATTAGTATTTTAAGCTCTGGTCCCTAGATAATTTGTATAATTCTGACTCTATGACAGAGTATGCTAAGCTTATCAGAAAAAGCAGTGTACACCTACTTCTAGATCTTTAGTAGTGACAAACTTCTTGTTACCAATAAATGCAAGATACACTTTTGACACTCTCTTTTCATTCTATCACTAGAGAAACTTCTTAACCAACTGGTTTATATCCAGGGCATTGGTTACTGATCATATGAGAGAATCCTGTGTACATTAGTCAAGCATCATGCCTAGCCAGCTGTTGCAGTAACCTATTCAAACCTGTTTATCTTTTTTCTGTAAAGCACTTGCCTGACATCTTGTTAAACCTCGTAATTTTCTTTTGATTACAATGCAGCCAAGCTTCCAGTGCTTTCTCAATTAACATTTGTCAAAAGCATCACAATCTTTTGAAGAAGTGTTAAATGAATGTTGCTGAATCAAATCTTAAAGGGGGTGGGAAATCAGAGCAAAGAGAAAAGGACAGAGCAGAATGGTTTAGTGCTACCCCCTCTGATGTATTCCTTGACACTGTACTAATTAGTACATATTTAATGACTGAAATATGTATTAACAATATACAATTAGTGATCTATTAGCTAAGCATCAGTAAAGATTCAAATAAATGAGTGAAGGTAGGCAATAAAATGACCTCTATTAAATGCACAAAACTTCCTGAAATATTCTGTAGCCCATTTCCATGTGCCACTGATGATACGTTTTCATATCTTTTACCTTTTGTTCATTAAAAGAAGTTAAACTTCTTTAAGCAACACATTCTTCACTAGTTAATCAATGAAATATTGGGGTATCATGAAAATAAACATGAACATCAACTTTAAGTGGCAAAATTAAACCCTTTAGGAGGACAACTACAAAACTGTGCAAGGACAAGGTTTAAGAACTTCAAGAAAAGCAATTTTCTAATACGGAAGCTAGAGATGAGGAGGTATTTATAAAAATTAATGTTTCTTTCCTTAGATGAAGACAGGTCACAACAGGGCACCCCATGATGATAAAAGCTTACATTTATTCAGCATTTATGTACCAGATGCTGTGCTAATCATCACTCATGGATCATCAGATCATCTTATTTAATCCTTAGCACAATCCCATGAAGTGGGCACTATGATTATCTTTCTTTTACAGAACAGAAAACTAAGTCATGAAGGAGGTTAAGCAGTTTGTTCAAGGTTATTTGTCCATAATGCTCTTAAATGTTATGATCTTACTTTTCTAGACAAAAGATTTTCATAGACTCTGAGAAAGTACGGCACCCCACAAGCAATATGTCCTTATTTTGGAGCATTTAACTGACACTGTGCTCTGTGTAAATCTCTAAAAGAAGAAAAAATGTGGGAATATAAGGTACTAAAACAGTAATAATAAAAAGTTTCACAATGAAATGTTTGTGGCAGAAGACTCAAAACTCAAGAACTTCCTATAAATGGTAGCAGGAAACATGGCAACTCACAATAGAATTATATTGTAAATCTAAAACCTACTGTATACAGCCTTCCCAGAGTTATCAGGTGCCATATCAACACACAGATTAAATGACTTAGCATTCTACCTACCATATATCATTTAAGTACGGAGACCTAGCAACACTAATTAATTAACTAATTAACATTAATGCTAATAAGCTATATATTATTAGGTACCCATGAAAACCTCAACACACACAGTCAGACTGGTTCAATTTACTATGCCAGTATTTATTGAGAACTTGCTAATTATTATCAGCTTTTTCCTATGTGAAAACATTTTAAGGATAATATGTATTTATGATAAATGAGAGGGTAGTTATTTCCCTCTTCCAAGTCCCCAAATTCATCCATTATTCACTGAATGAACACTAGCTAGAGTGAGAATATAGTCTAGTAAGGCAAAAACTGCAACAGATTTATTAAATTTACCCTTATTCAATATCTAAAAACACCAATCATCTTTTAATTACCATTCATTATCAGCGGGAAGATATTTTAAGAAATAAGTATTCTATGTTAAGCACTTCTTAAATAATAAATATAACTGGCTTTCTTAAAAAAATTTCCCTCATGTTGTTTGCCATGCTTCATTATTACTCTAAGTCAGATATTCAGAAACCGTCAGAACTTAAGGCAATATTTTTCAATAATGTTTGGGATACCAAAACTGCAGACAGATTAAGTAAGTATAAATCAATTCAGATTAAGACATAGAAAAGAGTTAATATATGACTGAAATGGCTTCCCCCCCCCCCCCCAAGCCAGCATTACAGAGGAAGAGAGCAAAAGAGAAAAAACAGAGCTAGTTTAGGATAACGGAGCAAATTAACTAAGTAGAGATCACAGAAAGCTAAAAATTTAAAGAAAGAAGGAAGGTGTATTTGAAAGCATTATGAAGGCAAAGTAATAATATACTTGTGCTGTTAGGAATGGAAGGCATGGATTTATATATGGGGGAAAAATACTGCAGCTAATACAGTGTGAAACAGTCCATAATTAAAATGATCCATTTTACAACACAATATATATCTTGGCTACATAGATGATAGCAAAGCCAGTACACAGACTTGCTGTCAGTGGCTTATGGTTTGACCTAAATGTATGGGCCAGAATAGCTCTGCAAGGCCCCATTTACATGCAGTTAAATATCAGCACACATCTTGGACAAGCGAGGCAGGAGTCTCTCTAAAAGCATTTGAAGATAAGTTATAAAGAGCAAGCAAATAAGAGAATATGCTTCAAACATCAGCAAGAAAAATTTAGGTCAGATAAAAATCTTTACCACTAAGGTTTTAATAAGAAGTCAGTATGGACTTTCACCTTCTGAGAATATATAAGAAAGGCTACTTTGGATAACACAAAACTGCTGTAGGAATAAAGCTACCACATATGGCAAAGTTTCTCATTTTCAAAGCTAGTAACTGCTTTTTCCAAAAAGCACCCAAATTATCAAAGATTCTCTCATCTGAAATGTGTCAAATTATTTACTAGAACATATGCCACATGTGGAAAGTGACATTATTACTCATCTTGTATTCCATGAAGTGCTCTGTGACAAGGAGGTGGGCAATGATTCCTTGTTGAGCTGAATCAACCTGTTCTCAACTTTAGGAGTTATTTAATTATAATCGGCATTTAAATTTTTTTTTACTTTTTTTTCCTAATGGAGGGAAAGAGATTTACTGCTACCCAAGAAACATTTAACAACTGTGAGGGTAATACAGGTTACAAAAAAAGATATAATACATATTCTCCAGACAAGAATACTGGAGTGGGTTGCCATTTCCTTCTCAAGGGGATCTTCCAGACCCAGGGATTGAACCCAGGACTCCTGCATTGCAGGCAAACTCTTTACCAACTCAGCCACCAGAGAAGACCCTTTTACAATGTCAAGTTTGGTCAATTACTGAACTTTGCCTTTTACAAAACTACAGGATAAGAGCGAAGCATGGTACTAACTTTTAGGAAAACAACTGAGATGCAAGAATTATCCCAAATTGCTGGCCTCAAGAGAAAAAGATATGTCTGAATTTAAAAATAAATGATACTTAGATAATATCAATAAAGATTTTCATGGCCTAATGGAAGATTTCATTGTTGAAAGTTTATCAATGGTACACTACTACAATTTTAAGCCAACAAATTCTAGATATACATGAATTAAAGAAAAAGAGGGCTTGCGCTGGTGGCTCAGGTGATAAAGAGTTTGCCCGCGGTGCGGGAGACCAGGGTGTGATCCCTGGGTTAAGAAGATTCCCTGGAAAAGGGCATGGCAACCACTCCAGTATTCTTGCCTGGAGAGTCGCCGTGGACAGAGGAGCCTGGCGGGCTACAGTCCATGGGGTCACAAGGAGTCGAACAAGACTGAGCGACTGAGCACAGCACAGCACAGCACTAAGGCAAGTCATTATTGCTCTTGTGGTATGAAGAAAATTCACATACTTCATATTCTATAATCAAATTAGAAGTTCAACTAGAAAGGCTCATGCTTTTGAGGTCCTAACCCTATGACAATATTTAGGATTTAGTGACTTACTAAGTCACTTACTTATTAACTGACTTAATAAGTTACATTATTCCTTAAAATATGTATAAGCATATGTAGCTATGTGTAAGCATGTGGTTGTATACTGCTTTAACAGAGGAAAAAGATATTAATTCCTGTTCCACCTTGTTGAAGAGATTGATTTACTTAGTCCAAAGAACATTCTGGTTCCTACAATTCTGAAGTAACTCAATAATGTGAAAATTTCAATTAACTCAGAAAATTGAAAAAATAATTCAGATCTTTTAAACACAAATATTATTGTTCAACTAGAAGAGATTTATAATTAGGCAAACTCCATAATAATATATTAAGAGATCATTCTTTTATCACGAGTATGAGGTAATCTTATTTTAATGAAAATTCAAAACTTAATTTACCCTCAAAACTTTACTGCAGGAACTGAAGTAACCTGACAAACTAAAATACATTTCCAAAGATTTATAAAGTAATGATCCTTTATAAAGATACCTAAAGAGAACACAAATTTTAAAAATGCTAGCAGAACTGTCTTCAGAAAGCAATACTTGGGATCATCTAGTGCTTAGTCCATGTGTAACAGTTAAAGTCCAGAAATATTGACCTAATACCATCACAAATTTATTGGAAAATAAAAACATGTAATTTTACATGATGATCTACAGACAGCAGACACCAAAACTTTAGAACGCTTATGCCTGGCACTGTACATCAAGCCTAGCAATTCTCCTGGGACTTCCTAACACACATTTCCTTTAACCACTGGCGCCAAGAAGTTAAGAGGTCTGCACACAGATTATAATCAATTCAGAAGTCAGGTAGAAAAAAACACACAAAGCTAACAGGTTTGTAGTTGGCAATACATTTTTAGCAGTGGAAATCTAAACTGATGAAGGATGCTACAATTTTTTGAAACCAACACTTAAATTCAGAAAAAGAAAATGGACTAAAATAAGGCTAAAATGTACACACATATGACAATTTGAAATTCCACAATATTATCACTTGCCCTTTAACTATAAGAAGGGGAAGACCATGAAGAGGGATAACTTAAGTCTTAAAAATAAACTGTTTAAAAAAGATATAAGCATTAGTAAGTAAAATTCTTACCTTGGGCAGGATCAGGTGGACCAAACTCCAGAGAATATCGTAAAATGAAGTTATTGTTCCACACATAGAGTTGGTTATCTCTTGGATTGTAATCCACTGCAGCAATATACTGGTACTGGTTGGGGAAGGGAACATCTACATATTCTCCTCGGTTTAATCGGGTATTGTAAATATAATCAATTGCATTCTTGCCTGTTTCACTCTCATTGTCTTGATAAACTGACCTGACCACATAAAGGACTCCACAGATCATAAAAGCATTTGAGGCAGCTCGTTTGTCATACACAGTCTCCCACGTTGCTTCAAATCGAAGAGTGTATGGATTCAGTTGGCTAATAACTATCATTCCATTGTTCTGCTCAGTGGCATAAATGACCCATAAGCCATTTTCATCAACTGCTAGGTCAATATCAGTTTTTCCTCCCCATCTATATGGTGAAGTATCATGATAGTTAGCATAGTTAATTATGGCCTCTCCACTCTTAATTCTAGTCCTCAAGTCAAATTTCACAATATTCCTTGTTCTTTCTTTGTTAAAGAAGACAGCACCATCATATACCACAAATCCAGTACCATCTACTCGATTTGGAAGTTTATAGGTTGTCGTTTGGCGACTGTTTTGGAAATCTTCTAAAGATGCATATTCTATTAAAGTATCAGTACGATAGGGAGTCCAGGGCATGAAATAAATTTTATCTGCAGCCTGAAGAGGGTCCTTGCACCAAGCACCTGCCTTTTGTTCAGCTTCATATATACATGGTGAGTCCACAATTGCTTTCAGGGTCCCAGGGCACACAAAAACTAACATTCACAGAGAAAAAACAAGAATTAAGCAAAGTTAAAAGATTATACAAGCAAGCATAAGTTTCAGTGATTATAGATCAAAAAAGAAAAATTCACCTTATTAACATTTAATTTTATCAAAATTTATACTTAAAACAAATACTACCTTTCTTTCCTCAAGTTGCTATAACCAATGCACACATTTATTTTCACAAATACAAACCAAAGTTTAAGATCATTCATAATTGACCTAACAATTTATACTTTTGCTATGTGTTTTATCTTACAGTTCTTTTATGCTTTAAAACTTTGTGCATAAAAGTGAACAAAGTACTTTTAGACCAAACTTAGTACTCTCCCTCCCTTAGCCCAAAAGCAAAACACTAAAATAAAGCAAATAAAACAAGAAGTCCAGTGTGAAGGCTTATTTAGAACTTCTACGGAAGTTAGACTGAAAACAAAAGTACTTCAGTTGAAGGAACATAAATATTCAGAAAATGCAATTAGAAGCAGAGAAAAGTAAATACAAGGAAAGCAGTGATGAAACGACCAGGAGACCCTGTAACCATGGCATGCTATGGAGAGGGTTCTGGAAGCCAGGCAAGATGACACTTTAATAATAAAATATCCAAGGGTGTCAGAAAAAGAGATAAAGGGTGAAACGAAACAGAGAAAGGACAGCTTCCCCTCGCCGAATTCAGAAATTTTACCCCATCACCAGATTTAGCAGTCATATAATTTCAATGTAAACAGTCGACTTCTTTATGAGGTGCATTTATGAGATCCTGCTGATTGTATTTTAATGTCAGGAATATTGTGGGGGAAGGGATGGGAGGAGGTAACATCCATAAGGCACATAACAAGGAGCTGGGGTTCAAACTGTATACGTTATTTACCTTTTTGCTCCACTTCTATTTTAAGCATTGGAAGAAAAAAAAAGTGCAAGGAAAAAAGAAAAAAGATTAAAATAAATTGACTATTAGTCTAAGACTGAATTCGTAATAGATGCTAAATATAGGAAGAATAAGAGCTGTACTACTTTGGATAAAGAGAAACACACAACAGGAAAACCTAGCAGGAGAAAGATACTAAAGTTACATAAAAGAACATGGATCAATCATTTTAGTAGATTAAGGAGGCAATACAAATATGTTGGCATGTTGTTTCACTTAGTGTACCTGAATAAATAATGAAACTCTTCCCTAATGTGTGGTATACAGACTCTTGCCTTTCCAAAGTCACTCAGCATTCTTACTAAATAACTTTTACTTTAAATAGGTATACTACAGACACAACTGCATGCATAGGTGTATTATTTCCATTTATTTTATCATGTGAACTCATTATTAAGCTGACTAAAATTAGGTAAACATAACAATAAGGATATATGTTTATAAAATGGCAATTCAATTTTGAAGCTCAGGTCAAATGTAATGAATACTGATATTTTTACATTTTTCAAAGGTACGTATGTAAGAAGAAATATATAATTATGCAGCTCAGTATGTTTCAATTTTTTCTATTAAATTTTCTGCTTCTAGAAAAAACCATCTTAACTATAAAAAATTAGCCTCCTTTTCAGGAATATATAAGCCTCCCCCTTTATCCCAATAGTTATATTGAAGGATGGGATAAGATAATATACTCCCCCCCCACTATAATTAGTAACTTTACTTATTTACACATATATTTACTTTATATTATAAAGTTCTCATTAAATTCTCTATAACACATTTCCCAAACTTGTAATACAAAATCTATTTTTAAAAAAAGTAAGCAAAATACATACAAGGAAAAAGCAAGCACAGTAGGCAAGGAGAAAAAGGAAGAAAGAATTATGGTTAGCTCATTATGACATTGTCTACCATCATTAATTTACACAAAAGCAAGCTAGCATGCAACAATCATACTGAGCATTCAAAGCAAATACCTTGATTTCCACAGACCCCATGAAAGGTAAATGCTTTCATAAAACAAACCTGATTAGTAGAGTTACAGGAGAAAAAATCCTCCCTTCAAGATACTTAAAGAAATAGATTATGCAGTTAGGAAGTGTGCTATAGAATATCCTTGGTGGTAAACAGTATTCAAATCATTATGAACTATAAAATATTATTTTAGATTGTATGTAGGCTTTGAAGTATGTTGCCTGAATTTCATAAAGTGATCAGATTAATGTCTGTGATTCCCCCTCTTCCCTTAACAAAATGCATTAGGGTGTGCCAATACTATATCTCCAAACGGATTACTCAAAGATACTGTAGTTGCACATTTCATTAAGATGCCTTAGCTTGATTAATTTTTCTTAAATTGCAATAATTCATCAAGATTAAATACTGACCTCCTGAAATACCTTAGGGAAAAATGAACTTTGTCATAGGAAACCTTTCACATTAAGAGACCCTGCCCCAATCCAACTTGATCTATTTAACCACTTTCAGGAAACATACTTGCTCTATTAATGAGTAAATCTGACTACATCCAGTAAAAATGAAATTCAGTGTTACTGACATGGAACAATTCTTTTCTTTATTAACCACTAGTTCTAAAATTACTGCTCAGTGAAGAGCAATATTATACCTGCTCAGAATCAATAATGGAAGGGCGTGGTGGGAAAATAAGGATAAAAGAAATCATTAGTGGTGAGTCTGCTCAGACTAACTCTATAGACAGCTATATTCTTTCGTTTTAGGAAAGGATGATTTTACTCAAATAAATCAATTAAATGCAAAGAATGGAAATAATAAATTTTAAAATATGTTATGCATTTAAAACAGAAATTAAAACAAGTTCAATAAAGGATGTAGAAAGTATATTTTGTTTTCCACTATTGAAAATGGCTGTTAGTTTTATTACTTGATACACTAAATCGACAGTGCAGTTACTATGCAAAATATTAAACAGGTAAGACTTCATTTATGATTTAATTGGTATCATTTATATAAAAAATAAAATGGATATATATTATATATAATCTACAATTTTAATGAAAACTGAGAAGTAATATCTAAATGTAAAAGTAAAAATAAATTAAAACTTTTGATGATTGATAAAGTGCATAAAATATGGATATTTAAAACAAAAGACCTCACATTATGATTTTTATGACAACCTAAAGGATATATAGCTCTGTCAAATTAGTCAAAATTTCATCAACTCATAAAAATACAATAAAATTAATGAAATTAGTATTTTTATCACAAATATATATTGTAACTTGTCTTAAGAGGCTGTATGAATTAATTCATGACAATACATTTACTATGCTACAGAACAAACATAAAACACATGACTCACTAACATCAGTGGAGGACATAGTTTTGAAGACAAGAAATTGACCCAAACAAAACCTACATACTCTGTATCTGAAGTGACACACTATTTCACTCTGAATAATCTTATGTTTATTCATTAACAATGACACAATCAATAGTAAAAGGTTTTTTACTCATCAAATGAAACTTATGGCTAAATTTATGGTATAATTTTAAAAACTTAATGATAATTTGAAATAAGAGAGTTCAAAAATCAAAACCAAATCGTGCCTATAGGACATGGAAATTCTGATTTGACTATTCCTCTTTATCCTATAGGATCCTTATGACTTGTTTTAAACCCATATTCATTCAATTACTAACCAAATATAATACATGTGTCTGTCTATAAACATAAAAGTAAAACAAACTATAGCATGTATAATGGACTCTGTTGCATAAATTTATTATGAAATTTTCAGAGATCATGGAAAGTTTCTGAATTTTTGTTTTTAAACTAAGAGACAATAGTTTGGGATGGATATGTTCCTGAGGCATTTGCTCAGGACAGACAGTGGCATAAAGCCAGGTGATAACAGACACATAATAAATGCTATTTGATGGTGACAGTTTTTATCAATTAAGCAAAGGGTAAAAGGAGTATGCAAACATTACAACATAATAAAACACTATTAAAACAAGGGAAAAGTGAAAGTTAGGAGATTAAAAGAAAAGTAAGTATGAGAGATGATTATAACAGACAGAAACATGAGGGAAAAAAGGAGAGGAAAATGGGGAAAAGAGATTGAGGAGATACAAAGACCCAAAATAAGATCAAAACTATCTAAAAATATCACTGGCAGTGAAAGTCCTGGAATTTAGAGTGTGTCGCCACTGTACGGTATACAGGAAGTATAATTACTTCTATTCTTTAGCAAGGAGTAGTTTCTACAAAGTCACAGACTGCTTCGTGCAAGTATCTAGAAAGGTAACAGCAAATTGATTACTGTCTTTGTTTTTTTTAAAGAACAAACACTAAAAGAACAAATACTTCTCTTGAAAATAGCTATTTGCAAGTTTGGTGCACAATGTACAACACTTCTGGAGAACTGAAAAAGTAAAATTTTGAAAGTTAGATGTTCCAGAAGATATCCACACTTTTCTTTCTTAAAAAGCACAAGAAATAACCTTAAAAGTCTGAAAATAATATTTTCTTAACACTGTTTTTGATCTACAGACTAGGTTACAGGAACTGGCTCCAGAGAGACAATTCTTGGCAGCTCTGACTGATTCCACTGTGTGGGAATGGATGCTGTATTCCTTTTCTAACTTGAGGACAGAGACCATGCTAAATTCACGCGAAAGTGACTTTACAGAACAAAATTTTGGTTAGCTCCAAAGAATACAATGTTCCTCTAGTGGCACAGGAGAATGATTATGTGAGCCACCAACACTACACGCAGGAGAAACGATATAAAGATGAGTGCACTCAGTAGGCTTCCAATCCTACAAACGGTATAGAAAATACTGAAAACATAAAAAGCATCCATTTCACGGTAACACAGGAACACAGAGCAGGAATGAAAAGAAAAGATAATCTGTGTTTGGCCTTTAACTGATTCCCCACACAAAGGCAATTTATCAAAACTGCAGGCAGAGAAGAGAGATGTGTAAGAATGTATCACTACCATATTGGACATAGTATAGCTATTTAAAATTGGCCCTTTGTTTTCAGAAATATTTAGAGTTTAAGCATACGAATCTATCAGAACTAGTGATCTGGTTTTTAAGGTTCTGGAAAAAGCAATTTCACTATTAGTTTTGAGTCCATCTTTTTTTTAAGGAGGGAAGTCCTCCTAAAGCAAATCAATAAAATTTCTGCTAAAGAATTCTTAACTCAAATGCCTATGAATTAAGATGACATGACACGTATTATTTTTTTAATTTAAAAAGTAAAGGTGATAAGAACAATACCAAACAAATTAGCTGATAAAAATTAGGCAATGTACTTAAACTTTTTAATTGTCTAAAGTGATTTTTTCTACTGAAAATGCAGAATACAATTTATAAGTATGAATTCTGAGGTTAGGAGGAAAACTACACAAAATTACACTATTAGCTGAAGCCTACTTATAAGTTTCCAATTAAATTTTAAATATCCTGCTAAAGGATATTACTAAAAATGGATGTTGAGAAATTAAAAATACGTGTTACATACTTGTATCTATTTTATTTAGTGTTAAGATTTTATCACTGAATCTGGTAAAGGACTGCTCCCTTAAGAACAAGGGACAAAAAGGAAAGCACTTGCCTCAGTTAACTGCAGTGGAAGCTTTTACCAGGCATTAAAGTTACCACAACAGCAGGTAGCCATTCAAGTAGCTTACTATGAAAACTGAAGTCAATTCCTTCTTTAGAAAACTGTGAGCCAAACCAATTTGTCAGCAACTGGTGTTGGGCAAAAGTACAGATTTCTATCAGCCCTATTGAATAGCTAATTCAAGTTTGTTTTCTGGAAAAACACTAGCCTTAAAAGCCAAACACTTAAGAACACAGACAGACACTTGGCCAGCTTCACACTATGGCTTCCTTCCACACTTCATGAAGCTAATTGGAGGCCCAAGTCTGTTAGTGCTCTGCATGCATAATAGTTTTGTAGGCCATAAACATATGCTTCTTTCACATGGGTCCTCTTTCAGCATCAACGAGAAATGCTGTAGAAAGTGAAAAATACAAACTTCATACTTACTGTAAGGGACACATTCATACTGGACCTCAAGATATTTGTATGTTCCGGGACATGGATCAGGAAATACATCTGACCCAGTAACTACTATACACTGTGTTCGATTGTTGCACCTGGAAAACAAAACAAATCAAACTTGTGTAACAACAATGTATTTATTTATTCTTACTAAAAAATATAATAGAGAGCTGATCCATATTGTCTTTAAGCAACCAGTACCATAAATTTAAAAAATTCAACTGCTAATAGCTTATTGTAAAGAGTTACAAAAAGTCCTATTTTATCTATGTTGTCATACCTCTCTATCATGGGTCACAATGAATTTTAACTGCAAGTAAAAAGAAAATCACTGATAGTTTTGTTATTTTAGTATACATTTTAATTGAAGTTTTTCACATGTTCAACATGTACTGAAAATAAAACTTACTCGGTTTCCTACTATATTTAAGAATTAAAATTGCACTTAAAAACGATATTGAACTAGATGAATGGAACTGAACAAAACATGGAGTCATAAATTGAACAGCATGGAAATAAATTTTGAAGACATATTAAAACAAAGGAAGAGCCAGGTTTTTAAGTTTATTCTCTAAATCAGGTTTTTGTGTTGTGTTCTATTATAGATACTTATACACTCTAACCAGATATCAAGCCAATAGATTACACCTTCCATGCTTTTGGCCTACCTATACGATAGAATGCATTGAAAGCATTTAGCATAGTGCCTGGTACATACTGAGTGTCTAAGCATTACGTTACACTCACTATTTTCACAGATCAATATACTTTTATTTTCAACATATGATTATATAGTCACTTTTTCTAAATTAGTACTCCCTGTAATACAACATTAAAAAAAGTGTCATTACCATGAGGCCTGGAATGCCCTATTTATTCCTATTGGAAGTATTTTCTTATTTTGTATTGTCAATGATTCATTGTCATTGAGACTATTAGAATTAAGTTAGAATTCTAGGCAAGATGATTATTTATTTAAGTTCTATGAATTTGTCCCAATGATCTTGTTATAAGCTATATAAAGGCAAGAACTATTTCTTTTAACTTTTCAATTTAATTTTAATTTAATTTCTCTTAAATTTTACTTGATTTCAACCCAATGGAATGTTTGCAGGGGTCTTACCATGTTTTCTGTTAATATATAAAGTAGGAAGACAAAGCAAGCAGAACAATAACATTTTAACAAAATTTACTTAATAATTTGAGTGTGAGACATTCCATAGTGCATTACTAGACTACAGAACGGCAAATAAAGAATGAAAACGTAGCCTGGTTTTTAGCACAACTAATTCAAGTAAGGGGAAGGAGAACTGTGTCAGAGAGGAGTAGGTATGTAAGTCGTGCACCTTAGAGCCACTTAAGCTTGAAAGTTAAAAAACAAACACAAAAACAAAAAACCAGGTTGATTTTCCCTGCAGAGCAGTAAGACCTGAAAACTTCTATAGGATCAATTATGCAAATTTTATAGGTCAAGGTATTATAAAATGAATTTCAAGTGGATGCTTCAACTATTAAGTAAATTATAACTAAAATTGCTTATACAAATATTAAGCACAAATCCCTTTATTCAGTATCGTTCAGTCATTTAAAGAAATTTGCCAGTGCTTCTCCATTTAGTGTAAATGACTTAATGTGACTCATGGAAAATTTTGATATCCTAAAATTTTAAATCACAAATGGATTTAAGATTTCACAACATATCAATGTCTATTATTTCAACTGGTTCATTTTCTTCTTAATTTCATAAGAGTTCATCACTTCTTTTAAACTTTCTTGATCTCAGGAATTCTCAACCACTAACCTAGTCCCCATCAAAAATTAAAATCTTTAATTTCCTTGCTTGTAATTATTCATACCAACAAAGATCCTCCCTTTATCTCACCCTCAAACTTCTCAAAAACAAAGAAATCTAAACTCCTGGGGTTAGATACCCCTTTCATATACCCCATCTATATACATTTTATAGCCACTCAACAAAGCTCTGCCATGTTTTAATATTTATAAAAATTGTCTTAATATTTATTCAAAATATATTCATGATAGAAACCTGATAAAATAACAGTATGTTTGCAGGAAGTGTATAAGAGATAAGTAGTCTTGCTTCCATTAATTTGTTTAAAAGAAGATAAACACCATAAAATGAAAAATAATTGCTCATATTTACTTTTTCTGAATAACTTTGCATTAGTCAATTAACCACAATTACAAGTTCAAATTAATGTCACAATTATAATAATTTACATCAATCACATAATTTTTATTTCGCTTAATAATCACATTGCACAAGACAGCAAAAAGTACTAACTTTAGGGCTAAGTGTTTAAGTAAAATTGAAAAGGTTAAGAAACTTAATGGAGTTCCTACAAATACAGTTATATAGATTTCTAGAATTCACAGCCTCCTAAGATGTCAAAAAGGTTTGTTCTACATATCAGAAGTGCAAGAAAATAATCTTGAGGGGAAAAAAAAAAGGAATATGGGTACTAAAACAGTAAAGGGTCAGCAAGAAGAGGAACACAAAAAGGTGCAGAATATCAGATTTGCATATCAGTATCTTGATTGATGGAAAAGAAAACCTAAAATCTTAGAGGACCAAATGATGGAAATAAAAATACAGACTATGTATATTCTTTCATGAATGAATGAAGCAAGTAGTCTTAAGTTTCCAAATACAGAAAGTGTAAGGAAACAAGGAAAAAGGAAACACCCTTTGTGAGCTGTTAGTACTAAGAAAAATCCAAAAATTCCTTCACCATTACGCTGTTAGTAAGACTGTAAAACTACAAACTGCTATTATTTAAGAAGACAGGGAAAAATAAAGCAATTAGTTAGCCACAGAGGAAAAGTAAATTCCCACCAACTGCTCAGCTTCAAGTTTTCATTCTAATGAAAATAAAAAGTCTAACTAAGCCCAGAAAGGAAAGGCATTCAGCTGTTTGCATTCTCAGCCCTAAGAACATTTCCAGGCTTGAATTCTTCTCTCTTCCTCCATAGAAAAAGATTTATCATAAAGGTATGGCTATATGAACAATGAAAGTATCAGTATATTTAGTAATATATGGGGACTCATTCTGTTAAAAATTTATACTTTTCTTAAATGTGAAACATAAAAATTCAGTATGAATAAGAACAAGGCAGAAGAGGATAAATTGGGTTTTTTAAATAGGTGGCCTTTAATTATGACTTGAAGGAAATGGAATTACTGTTCTCATAAAGAAACACTTCAGCTTCTGAATCACTGAACTTATTTTATTAGATGTAAGGATACTCAATGAGTTAGGATAGTTAAAGCACTGGTTCTCAAAATGCGGTTGTCAGACAAGCAGCATCAACTGGGATCTTGTTAGAAATTCATTCTCAGGTCCCACCAAAGACTAACAGCCTCCGAAACTCTGGAGGCTAGGACCCAGTAATCTGCTTTAGCTAGCTCCACTGATGAATCTGATTTATGGGGACCACTGGGTTAGAGGCAGGTTTAAGTATATTAATAAAGACTAGGTTATAGATGGGAACACATGTTTTTGCTCAATAAAATACAAGTGACATAGAAAAGCCTTTAGTGATGAATATGATTTATGCAGCAAGTACACGGTACAGTTTACAATGTTAACATATCTTCCATTGCTAATTTTAATCATAATAATCAAGGATCCCTTGATTCCTAACCTGAGAAGTCTCAGTAAGTACAAATTCTAAGTACATGTATATATCACATGTTGAGCCCACTTTCAACAACAGAGGGAAAGTGTAATCTTTTCCTAGCTAATTAAAGTATCTAATACTAACTACACTTGGAAATAAAATTGTTGGTAATCTGTAAAAATATGTTATGTTTCCTAAACACAAGGTGTCATTAAAAGTAACAGAAATCAAATCAAAACCCAATGAAACCACTGCACATTTTTCTATATTTAACCTTTGTTTTATGTATTCAAATACATTTTAATAAAGTTGCTCAACTATGGGAAAACATACTATTTATTGTTTTTAAAAAGAACTCAAGGGACATAAAAGCAGTCCTTACAAAAATTTACCTTTAAGCAATTTCTTGGATATAAGATTTAACATCATCGAATAAGTAAATGTAAAACTACATATGTACTGAATCTCAAATTCTAAGCATATAGTCATGTTTAATGTTCTAACGACATTTCCAAAAATTTCCAAAAGTTGGCATGTAGAGGTCAATGGCTACACGTTATTTCACATCACTGGTTTAGAAGCGTCATTAGAAAAACACCTATGTATTATTGCTATACATTATTTTAGGTTACAACTTTCTGGCTATCATATTAAATATTTCTTTCTCTAATTTTCAAACCTAAAATATATAATGTTTAACACTCATCCTTAGAATTCCATATGTAAGTAAAATAAATCTAATAATAAACACTTGGTAACATGATCAATTGAGATACCAGAATATAATTATTTCTGATACTAATATTCATAAAATTTACATTTTAATCATAAAACCCATCACCCACCACACACAGAAAATCCAAAATCCTGCTTTAAAGGCCATAGAGCTGCTTTAAATGGAGCAAAAACATCTGAATTAAAAAAAAAAAATTATTTAGCAACTCATTCCTGTCTTTCTACTCATAATGGGAAAAATTATATTCAAAAATAAAGCTAAATGTACATCTCAAAAGCTGAAGAAAATAAAACAAAAAATATTGGAGATTAATGGTCTATTAGAAATTACTTTCCATGTACAATGGAGTACCAATATACCTGCTTATTAGCAAAATTTAGAGTATGATATTTAAAGTCAGTGATATTGTCTAGGTTTGTGCACAGTATGTAAGAGAAAAATACTTTCAGGACTATCTAGAGTATCTTTTAACCATCACAATTAGCAGATGGTAAGAAGTTCAAAGTATTATGTCTATTTTATTTTTTAGAGGTAGTCAATGACCTTAGGTTTCAAAATTAAATTCTAAGATATCCATAGTATTTTTTTTGAAATTAAGATAAATGTTGCCAAGAAAAATGTGTAATTGATAAAAATGTCTTTTATAAATATGTATTATAATTAATTTACATACTAGTATATGGAAATTACTTAGAAATTATCAGCACAGATTAACAGTGGTATTTTGAAGAAACATCATCTTTTTATTTTGCAGACAGTAGTGCTTCATCTCTAATGAAACATCAATAATGCAAACTATTAATATGTTGCTTTCCTTAATCTTTTAAAACTGTAAATGAAAGAAGGAACAGTGCACACATTACTTATTATAATCTGAGAATAAAGTATATAAAAATCATCAGCATACCGTATCATTTGACTCTGTTCAGAAGCAAAATTATTTGCTAATTGGGGAGATTAGTGCTTAAAAGCAGAGGCTTTAGAATAAAACAGAATTGAGGTTTTAGTTCCAGCCCTGCTGCTTACTTAACTGTGAATCCACAAGCAATGTATTAAACCTTTCAACCCTAGCTTTCTTATCTGTAAACCATAATACCTCCTTTAGAAGTTTGTCATTAAGGTTAAATAGGATAATGTAAGCAAACCCTTGGCAGAATCCCTCAACAAATATGAAATACCAATAACAACAAAAATATCAATAATAAGAGTAAGTACTCCTTTATATAAACTGGATATAGATTTGCAAACCTTAAAGGTGCAGAGCATTTTTTGTTCTTCCAAAGCATTCCCTGTATCTCCCATGATTTCCTGTGTATGGCTTTAAAAACAGGCTGAAGTAGTCAGCAAATTTGTTTTCTTTCCAACTCTAATTTTGAATTGTACAATGCCCAACAAATTGCTTTTACTCTTCTTTTCATTATCTTCTGCTCATTATTACACTTTACCAAGTGCAAAGTATGGAGATGAGATTCCATATGTAATCTATTGTGAGAGGTGTTTTAATCAATAGTCTTGTTCTGCTGATTAAGCAGGGGCTTCTGTTTTGGCAAGATAACATTAGTCTCTCCAGGCATGCTCCAAAAACCATTGGGAATCTTCCCCAGATCATTAGATATGCTACAATAAAGCTTTGGTACATTCTCTTTTCTTCCTTAAATTACTTCTTCACTGTCCCATCACTCCCATTTTGACGGCACTGCATTATTATTGCATCTCCCCTGAAACATGCTCTAGAGCTATGTCTCCAGGCCATAGGATGCCATTTTCCATTGAAGCTTCTGCTTGAAAATATAAATTAAGAAAATTTCATTATCTCCTGCCAGGGGCTATTATTCACCACAGTTCTAAGGAAGATTAAAAATGCAAAATCTACTGACTTGAACAAATACTCCAGCATTCAACAGAAAAGTTCAGTGTATCATGACAGAAACTAAAAATTAGTGTTTGCTGAAATCTGGAGTCACCCTCTAGAATTAGACCAATTCTTTGTTGAGAATGTATGTGCAGTGTAGATTGCTCCAATAATTTCAATCTCTTAGTGGCATCTGTTATTTTTTAAATTCAATTATAAAATACAAGTAATAACAAGTCTGTTTCTTTCTTGAGATACCTTCTGGAGATGAAATAAATACTTTAAAGGTACAAGGGCCACATGTGATGATATTCCTTTCCAAAGAGCCAAATGTAAACACCATATTCACAGGGGTACTTTGGAAGAGTTTCATCCAAATGGGGAATCTGCACTTTTCTAACTGGATATAACGCCTACAGTTGATACTACAAACCCATTCCCTAATTAACAGACTAGAAATGATGCTCATTCTTGAGTCTCAATTACCAAAAAGTTATCACATGTCAATAAGTAAACTTTATTATCTTCAAGCACACACATTTTTAAAGTTTACAAATGTTACTAGAGAGGACAAAAAAATAAAATGAAAATAAAGAAAGAAGGTCACTGTCAAGCTATACATGTTTATTGGAGGTGAGTATATGCCTGGTATATAATAACAATTCAGTAGTGACTTTTGAATGAATAATGATGAATGGTTAATCTGATTATTGCTACTTGTAAATAAACACAGTTATTAGAAAATAAGCATCAAACATCTAATTTTGCTTCAATCAGCTGTACCTGATTCTCAGAGAATTCTGTCAATTTGGATAGAGTTTTGTATCACGAAGCCAATAAAACTAAGGAGACAGATCTAATTTAAAGGGTGGAGGAAAAAGTACCCTTTATCTTCCAAATAACTTTTTCATGCACTGACAATTCCAAATGATCAAGGAATGCAGTACTCTAGGCACTAGGACCCTGTCTTTCTGAGTCCATACTTACAGTATATTTTTTTAAACACATAGTAGATTACATTAAAACACGAATAGTTAAGTTCCCAAATAAATTTGCTCAAACAAAGCAATCAAATAAACTGAGGGGATAAAAAGAAGTTATGATCCAGAATAGAAGATTACAATGATCCCCACAGATAAAAGAGGGAAACTGAGCTGAATGTTAAATCAAGCCTTTTTAAAAACTATAATGAAATGCTCTTTTATCACCTGAACTTCCATTCTGAACAGCTAAGGAAAGTGGGTCCTGCTTTCTTTAAATATTTATTAATGATGATTTGTGAGCCTAACTAATTGCTACATAAACATAACATTAGGAAGCTAAATGATGTGTAATTAATATGATAAAAAAGAGGTCTTCTAAAGTAATGTTCCCATTTGTCACATAACTATGTTCTCATAATTTATTTAATAATTTGTGTATTGTAGAAGATTTCTATCCATCATATAGTATTTAATTCTTTAGGCATGTTAGGATGTTACACTCAGAGAATTATATATTGTGCCTTCTAAAGTGTTCTAAAATCCTTGAAATGAAACTGAATTATTGAAATGAAGTTGCTACCCTCATCTCTAGGAAAATATATTTGAATACTGATACAAGCATGGATACACAATTTGGAAAAGTAATATAATTTTATTCCATTCAGTTTCCTATATACTGGTATTTTCAAAAATTTGAAATATAGTCTTAATTTTTTTTAAAATTATGACTGTATTTTAATCTTTGCAAATATATTTGGAAAAAAGTATAGAAAAAGTCAATTTATTATTTAAACAACTATATGCAAAACTACAAAATATTTTTCTGGCCTATCAATTTTAAATATAAACCTATTTGACTGAAAAAGTTTATCATAAGTAACAAATATGTAATAATAGAAAATGAAAAAAAATAAGTATCAGGTAACCTACAGAAAATCAACAAAAGCTTGATATAAAATCCTTTGTAGGCTTATACCCAGAAGGTTGTCATTCTAGTTTTTACTGTGTTGAAAACAGGGATAACATGAAACTGATACCTTCCATAGTCATTCTGTATTAGGAATTAAAACCACAAAGTATGCATACTTTAATATCTATAGTTAAATTTGCATCTCAGAACCTCAAAAACAACCCCTCAAAAATTCCACATTAATTACTAAAATAAGGTTTTTGAAATGGCAATGCTGATTTTCTAAAAACAACTCTCTATGTTTTAGGAACCTTTGAAATTCCTTAGTTTTTACTGGGCCTTGGGGTCAGTTTAATGCAAATTAGGCTGGACTCAGAGTCTTATTAATCCAGTACAAAATCTCTTGTTTGTAGAAATGCACATTCAACAAAAATGCACTTGCTTTTAATAGCAAAATAAGAAATATTTATTTACAAAGCATGCCGCTGAGACTGGTTCATTCACAGGGTCATCAGGTCTAACTTCTTAATGAAAAGAACAAGATAATTTAAGTGAGGATAAAAACTATAAATATTTGAAGTACTTTAAAAATACTGCCTCTGAGTCCAATTTTTCAAGACCTCTGCTTTTAATAATTCAAAAAAATTATTGTGACCTGTATCAATTAAGAGCAATTATTCATAAAAACGTTAACCTACTATAGTTTGTACTTGCAGAAACGATCACATTTTTTTAACAAGGGAAATGGGAAATCACTATGGGATGACCTAGTTAGATTAAATTAGCAAGAAACTTGTTACCAGACCATGTAAAAGACACAGCATAATAAGACATGACCTTGCAGAGACTTGGAGCCAATCTATGATGTTTTTCCTTTCTATAACCCTTGCTAATTATCTGCAAAGTTACAGACCCTTTTGTCATGGTTTATTTTTCCTCAAATTGTGAGGGGATTTTTGGTTTCTAAATATTTAATTAGTCTTGTTATGATATGAGAATTGTTGTACATTTCAAGCATTTTGATTTTTATACTCTATTCCTTCTAATTATCCTCAGATTTAGATTGGTCATCCAAAATCTTTGCCTTTTGTAATTATTTACTTCTTAAAGATCATTCCGTGAAGAAATATTTTCACCCTTATGGCTCTTCTTTTCCACAAATGGCTTTTCTGGTCTGTTAATTGCCCGCTCAGAGGATTAGAGTTTGAAATAATGCAAAAGAACATGCAACTAAAAGGAGTTTTAGAGGGCAAAACTGAGTAAACTAGATTTTTGTTGTTGCTATTTTAAATTCACCTTAAAGATAACACCCTTGGTTTAGATGTGATTTTGACAAACAGGAAAATTATGCCATAAATATTTTTTTCTGCCTCCTAAGATGTTTCATGAGATGTCATTTAGTCAGTATTATAAATCTCTGCATATAAAAGAAATTCATCTCTAGTCTAATTGACAGCTAATAAATTTCTTCTTTTACAGACCTCACTTTGATTACAGCACAGCAGCTAATGTTCACAGAACTTCCTATGTAATCAAAATGAAAGCACAGAAACAAATTCATAAGACTTTTGGTGGCATGGCTTTTAAAAATCTACTATCTATGCAAAAGTTAAATCAAATTTTTATTAAAGTATTTAAAATTGACTCAAGAAAATTTTTTCGTTTTTTTATTAAAATGACTACATTCTATACGTGCTCATTTTTTTAAAATCAAGAGGCAAGAAAGCACTGCTGTTCTTTACCCCAAATGAATTCTTTCAGTAAGAAATTTTTCACAACTTTTAGTACATTCTTTCCTCATCAAACTTGTTTTTCAGTTAAATGCACTGTTTTTATTACTTTTATTTTACAGTAGTTTATTTTCCTCATGCAACTTATAAAGTTTATAAACAAGTATATAGAAATGTTTTGTGCAAAAAGGGGATGCAAAAGCAAAAGTGAGCAATATCTTAATAATATGAACTGAACGGATACATTAATGCTGGAGAACAGGGAAATACATAGCGTTAATGGTCAACAAAGGGAAAACTCTCAGAAAACAAAATGCTATGCAATTATTCTGCAAGTCATGAATCTTTTTTTTATTAATTATGTGGTCTAACTTTGTGCCTCATAAAAACCATAATCTTGTTATCCTTGTGTTATTCTTTCTAATTTAAAAAGATGCATGTGAACTGAATTCTCACAGAAAACACTGTCTATACACTTCCTGAGCTATTTTTTCCTTATGGAAGAACCATTTGAAGAATCTTTTCTCTGAGGGTAGAGCATTTTTTGAACTGAGGACACCACACTGATAGTCTGAACAACTCCTATATTCCAAATCACAGTGATGCCCTTAATGCAAGCCAAAGAAGAAACGCACATTTGCAAGAAGCATCTGCTAACGAAGAGGATTAGAGAAGGCTAGCACGTAAACTATTCTGGCCAAACAGTATTCAATTCTTCCCCATTTACTTGAACCTGAAGTGATCTTTCTCTCCTTTCCCTATGGCAGCAACTGTCTATATAATTAATTTGGCAATTAATCATATTCTGCTTTGTGGCTCTAGTCTATATTTTGCATAAAATTGTTATTTAATTCACCAGTATTTTCCATGTTTAAAATTGAGCTGTAAATTGCTTATGTTTTTGTTTATATTATTTTTCAAACACCCCCAAAGAGTGTCAGGCACTTCATTGTATCAGTTCTCATACCATGAATGCCTTCAGCTGTTTCTAGGACCCTAGTCTTATCTCCTCAGTTAGTTAGATGTTGTTAGGCTTCTTTTAAATTCCTTGGAATGCCTAGTCCTATTTAGGGCAAACAGTGCTCACTCAATAACTACTTCCTAAATTGGAATTCTCATTCCTCTATGTTTTACCGAGGGTTTTTTAATTGAAGGAACAACTGAAAGTCTCCTGTTGGTACATACTAATGTCATTTACTGTAATAAAAACGGCAGAAATTTTGTAGAGATGTTTACCTAAGTGTTCTGTAAGACAAGAAATGAAAAACAATAAAAACAAAAGCCTGGAACCACAGACTCATGGGGTACTCTTAGCAGTAGAGCAGGTGCAGAAGGCTAAAAACAATCCTTAATACCCATAATCTGAATATAAATAATCAAATTCATCAGAGAATTATAAAGAGGCGGATACTCTGTGGTTCATACACTCTCAAAATTAATGGAGTCTCACCTAACTGATAAATATACGGCAAATTTCACTGGCTTACTTCTGATAAATCAGAACTAATCTTTAATCATGACAAAATATTCATAATCTAATCCTTTTATCAAATTGACTATCACTGCAGGAGTCTCCTGTGTTTGCACAATTAAAAACCCCATGTTAGCTGTATATAATAAGGCATTACATTTGATGCAAATCCTTTTCTATTGAAATAAGTGCCAAGCTGACAGCAGGAAGTAGCTGATAAGAAAGCAACAAGGCATTGCTGATGGCATTCTCGATAACTGAACACCTACCCATAGGCATTCAGTCTACAGTGTATTACCAAAAGTGCTCGTTTTTTAAAAAAGCACAGATCAAGGCAAGGACCCTCTGTTACATCTCAGTCACAAAGGCAAAAAATTATCTAAAATCAGATAGATAAATGATTGATAGATACCTAAAGTGATAGAAAGGAAGAAAGGATGGAAGGAAGGAAAAGATAATTTTATATCCACTGGTGGTTCCGGTACTAGAAACAGTGAGACAAGACATTATCTGCTGCTATACCCTAGTTACAGAATTTTGAAAGCACAGTTATACACTTATTATACCACATCCAAACAATATCTAAGCAGCAGAAAATAAACATATGGATATGAAATTATGTTTTACCATTCTCTGTAAGTGAAACTTTGTTGTTCTCAGAGTCAATATGAAGGGCTTAAAAAACACTAGTGCTATTTTCTATATTTCAGAGTTTAAAATTTCAAATATAATATTTTATGTGACTATTCCTTAATTTTGAGAAGTATATAAAGAACCCCATCTTTGAAAAATCCTTTCCTCTGTAGTCTAAGTGCAAGAAGAGAATTCACAATACCTCAAAGGAAGGAAAACGTTAATAAGATGCAGTGTGGTCTAGAAAGTTTTAAAAAGTGAGGACAGAAGTTGTGTAACTCCTTTAATAGACCTACTCAATACTCCCTCAACGTTTTCCTACCTCACTACATTGCACATCACTTTCCTTTATCAGTTTTTAGAAATCTACTGTGCTATCTGAGAGATCTGGTATCAGAGTTATTTCTGTATGTATCTCATCTTCTTTACAGATTATATTATCTTGGAAAGGGGAGCATCTGCCTTAAGCATCTTTGAACCACATGGGTAGCACTGTGCTTTATTCTAGAATGTATTGACTTCATAAACACCAGTGTGTACACTTAAAAATATATATTCTTACCAATTGTTCGCAAATATCTCAGAGTGTTTTTGACACATTAGTTTGCCCACCACACAACTCAGTAATTATTTGGAAGCATAAATCAATGAATGAAAGATAATTTTCAGAAGTGAAGCACAGTTCTATAACCATGTAAAACTGATTTATGTGGTTTGCATAAGTTTCTAACCGTTGAAGGCAGAAGGCTTCCATTCCGTTAACATTCCTAACCTAAATTAGCTCCATATCAGTAACTTATCTAAAAGCTCAGTTCATCGTGAAAGCTCAGTTCATCATGACCTATAAAATGTTAGACTCAAGAGTTTTAAATACCACTAGCACCATGTAGAAGCTTGGGAGTACAGGGCTGTATGCTGTGAAATAGCAACACTGCTCTTCTGAAAGCTAACATGCCCTCTTAGGCCACAGATATAAACAGGGTAAGCATATTCAAAAATGAATGACCAGGAAAACACTTTTATCACTGCAGATTAAAGATATAATGTCTACCTAACTATATTGTACACATTAAAATCTACTGCTATTTTAAGATTTTAACGTCTTACAAAAAACACAGCTAAAAAAAAATACAGCTAAATATATCTGAAGTTGCACATTTTATAGCCAGAGTTTTAGAACTATTTTTATTTACAAAAAGTAGTCTAATACTTAAAATAGTACAATCACACATAACATTACATATTTTGTTAGAAATAATAGTTTATTAAATATATTTGATGTCATTATTATGAAATAGAAACACTGGAAGATCTTGCTACTGCTCTTATCTTTGACCCTTTAGCTCTTCCATTTCAGCACCCTCATTAATGTCAAGATGCCATTAGAATGTCTGCCCACTTTTACATCTCTACATCATGGACAAGAAAAAATCTTCTGGGTTCAATCAGTAATGCTTTCCTTTTGCATTCAACTAAAAGGCAGAATAGCATCACACAGGTCAGAATATTATCTTTATTAAAGAAAAAGCACAACATGACAAAAGATAAACTTTAGAATGTAAAAGGCCATGTTTTAGACCTGAACTGGGCATTTTTAAAATGTGCTTTAAACTATTTTAGTTTTTAATTGTCAGACTTCTTTAATACCTGTAACCAATATCGCTGATAGGACTTGTTTTTATAATTAATATTACTACCTTCCTTAGGTTGGGTGACACGGGAAGCAGAATTTGAGCCACAGCCTCTGAGACTCTTATAATGCCCTTAGAACTGTCAGTGAAGCCTTAAGTGAAGCAGGATTAGGTAGTCTGAGAAGTACAATTTGGCTGCAAATAAAGGCCTAGCAAATTCCTGGGGGAGGGAGCTTCGAGGTTGGGAGAGCGCTTCAGAAATGTCTTAAAATGCAGCAAACATGAGGCGGCCAACCTTCTGCACCCTGGCATTCAGTGGACTTCCTCTAGGGAAAAGGATTTATGATCCCTTTAGCCCATAGCAGTTCCTGGGCAGGGACTCACTTTGAGCCCTTCCGCAGGCAGCTCCCTTGGCAGCTGAGGGGGAAAATGGCCTGCTCTGAAGCGGGAATCTGGAGGGCATACCATAACATCCATTGCGATGCTATAATTGTAAAGAGTTTAATGGACTGTTTGCAAAAACAGTTCTTTTACTACCACTTCTCATTTTCGTGGTTTTTATTGTACTTTATCTTCTTGTACACACTGATATGTCAATCCTGTTTACTAAGCGATATTCAATGGGTTTCCTATGGAGCAATGAACCTTAACAGGCAGTTTTTAATTGGCCCACATAGGAAACCACATTACTATTAATTCCACAGCTACAGCATAAAATAAAACCATTGCTTCTCAAACTCTAGAGCAATTAGACCTCTCGGCTATTTGGCTAACTCTGCTTCATGATACCCAATGCAGTTAATTATATTTTTTGATGTTAATAGTCTCTGTCAGTCTCAAGCATAACTTCTCTTTGATGAATATTTAAATTATATTTGAATAAAAATAATCTTGGTTACATTTCATATTCAGTAATCATCACAGCTTAATAAAGGTCTACTTGTCAAGGGTTGAAAGAAACAGAAATTCACATACAAAGGTTCTAAACCAATGCATCAGATGATATACTTGCAACAACCATAATCCATATGTTGACCCAACATACCTGATTATACAGTTTTAAAGGGTATAGACTCACCCACACAATAACGCACAGCTAGACTTCAAAAGTTACTTATAAACAGTCTTTCAGATTATATACACAGAATTCCATTAATTAACAATGATAACATCTTAGGACTGTGTCATAAGATAATTTAATGTGTGGAATAAAATGAGAAAATTTTTAAATGTGCTAGAAAATTTAGAATTCATTCTTTTCCATCCTCTTGCTGTATTGTTTTGAAAAGTTCTGAGAGTAAAACTAAAAAGAAACCTTTGATTTATAAAAGGATTTTTGATGATGTTATAGAAATCCACTGAAATCATTATTAATCATTTAATGGTTACTATGAAATCATCATAATTTAAGAAAAATGTTTTCTGTTACAAAAAGGTCTTAACAGGAGTGGGAAGTGGGGGTGAAGCAAATTTCCAAACCTGGAAAACTGGGACAGTGGAAAGAAAATATAAAAACAAAGCCCATTGGTATAATTTCTTGAGTACTTGTTTAAACCTCATATAGCTTAAAACTCCCTTAGTTTATAATAGAAATGCTTCAAACCAAGCATTTATTTAACAAAAAATGTAAAAATGTTAATGTTTTCCTATCTCAGCCCTTTTACTGAATGAATAAATATTTTGTTATCTACTTAATTAAATTAATAAACTGCTTTGTTAAAATTTTAACTTATCAATTTTCTTCTTTCAAACCCTAAATCTTTGGAATATAAAGGAGACAAAATGAAATACAATTAAAAAGAAATAAATATCCTGAAATGCACACATCAACCTAAGACTGTATAGTGGAAAAGTGTGCCAATTTCTAGTAATACATTATAAATAAAAATAGTAGGAGTGGATTCAAGTTATATAAGGTCTACAGCTTATAAAACAGGGTTACCACTTTAAGAAAAAAATTACAAGTAGAAAATACAGTACCAAAGTGAATAATTATTTAGGAAAAAAAGGGTAAGCACAACAAACATCACTAATTTTTAAAAGCCTACAAGTATCACAGTAACAAACCACAAAAAACTAAAATAACATTTTAATAATTTAATTGCTTTCCATTCATTTACTATACTTTCCTTAATATTTTTTTCACCAAGTATCTCAGGAATGTCTCTTCACAATTTCATAGTATTACTTTCTATAATTTTGCTTTTCCACCTAAACAGCTGATCAAAATTTATTTTTTAATATTAATGGTTTGTATACACTAGGTAAACACCTACAATGTGCTCATATTTGTTGAAATGCTATAGTCTGTGCTCCACAAACACAAGTATTCTGACAGATTTTGTTTTATATGATACTCATTAAAAAAGGAGAACAGTATGGTGCATTTATAATTACACATACTACCTTTGATCTGTTCTCTATGTTCTGTATATAATTCACCAAGAATATATGGGAAAGAACTTCAGTTTTGATTAGTTATCAATAAGAACCAAATCTCCCGCCTGCCGTTTTACACATTTAATGACTAAAAGAATTTTATAGTGTAGCTTTTGATTTCATACATTTTAAACACTATTCCTCTACCACCTGACATATATTATAGGTTCCACAGGACACATTCAAATTGTAATATGATATCTGACCTTCCACCTTTGGCGAAGAAGAACCAAAGAGCCTCTTGATGAAAGTGAAAGAGGAGAGTGAAAAAGTTGACTTAAAACTCAACATTCAGAAAACTAAGATCATGGCATCCAGTCCCATTACTTCATGGCAAATAAATGGGGAAACAACGGAAACAGTGACAGACTTTATCTTTTTGGGCTCCAAAATCACTGCAGATAGTGACTGCAGCCATGAAATTAAAAGATGCTTGCTCCCTGGAAGAAAAGACATTACTTTACTGACAAAGGTCCGTCTAGTCAAAGCTATGGTTTTTCCAGTAGTCATGTATGGATGTGAGAGTTGACTATAAAGAAAGCTGAGCGCTGAAAAACTGATGCTTTCGAACTGTGGTGTTGAAGAACACTCTTGTGAGTCCTTTGGACTGCAATGAGATCCAACCAGTCAATCCTAAAGAAAATCAGTCCTGAATATTCTTTGGAAGGACTGATGCAGAAGGTGAAACTTCAAAACTTTGGCCACCTGATGCAAAGAACTGACTCATTGGGAAAGACCCTGATGCTGGGAAAGACTGAAGGCAGAAGAAGGGGATGAGATGGTTGGATGGCATCACCAACACGATGGACATGAGTTTGAGTAGGGTCTGGGTGTCGGTGATGGACAGGGAAGCCTGGCGTGCTACAGTCCAAGGGGTCACAAAGAGTCGGACACGCTGAGTGACCGAACTGAACTGATCCGATCTTTAAAATTTATGTCACAATCAGTAGACAGTATAATGAGTAACAGGAGTATTTCTAGAGGCCAGTTCTTCACCAGAATAGCTAGTAAAAACTAAACTGTACACAAGGGTTGGGAAGATACCTGGAGGTGGAAATGGCAACCAACTCTAGTATTCTTGCCCATAAAATCCCATGGACAGAGGAGCCTGGCAGGCTACAGTCCATGGGTTCACAGAGAGTCAGACATGACTGAACAACTGAACATGAGCACAGAAGTGTCCAGAAAACAACATAAAAATACCCCCATTAAACTCAAACTAATTTATCACCAATGGAACCTACACTTAACAGGATCCCCAGATACCCTTGGGTACCCCTAAGCAACCATAAACGAGAAGAATTACAACAGAGAAGTCAGAGGATGAAACCCAAACCTTAAAAGATTGTGTTTAAATACCATACTTCAGCAAAATTTTCAAAAATGTGACCCTGTGAGCATGTTGCTTGGGACCCTAAGAATGTCATGGAAGAGGCCTGTGAAAATAAAGTGCTCTGACATTTAAGATTCATTAAGAGATTAATGGAAAATCTACCTTTAGAAACAGTACTATTTTCACAAATTACAGATGACTTCATTAAGAAGTCTGAAAAACAGACAGGTGTCTTGAAATCGACAACTTATATAGAGGGACACTCATTTCAGACATTCTCTTCAAGGCCAAGGGGCATTCTGAAACCATGCCTTTACTGGTTGAAAACCATGTCTTTTATTGAAGAAAACCATGTCTTTCTTCTGAAAACCATGTCTTTATACCAAAAAATATTGAGAGAATTGCAACACACATTAGCTACACCATACACTTGACTGGTTTAGAGGAAATAGATATTAAGATTACAGAATTGCTCACTTCTTTGTATTTCTTAAAAACTAGATTTTATCTAGAAATATCTGAGAGATACTAGTTCTCATCTTAATTGTGAAATAAAAAACAGCACTAAAAATCCTAACTACACTGCTAAAAAGATATCTGAAGAAAATAGTAAAAAGGATTTAAGACTCTAAAATATGTAAGACGTAAATATTAGTAAAATGCAATTAGAAATCTAATTACCCACAATAAATTTCCTTAGGAAATATACAAAGTAAATATCCGTTCTGGTGTTTCCTGTTATTATTAATATAGTATAGGTGTGCAATCTCATTATATAACATATGGAAAATTAATGGGGCCATAATAAAGGATAGTTTAGCTGTTTTTAAACAACTGAACAACTGAATGATAACAACTCACAATTGCTATGTTTTTGATGTGGCAAAGTCAAGCAGTTAAACTGCTAGTAAGAAAATAAAACAAGAATTTATGGTAAACAAACAAATAAAAATATTTCTCTACCAAATAACATATAGGCAACTTTTTTAACTTAATTAGAAACTTCAGTAAAGTAAAAAGAAATTATAAAAATGGAAAATTCTCAACTTTACTCAAAATTATGTTTTCTTATTATGACATAATTAAATGTATAAAATAATAAACAGCATACTTTCATACAGTGGAACTATTCCATAGCTTCAATGAATATATAAATTTATTAACTGGTAATAAAAATGCCAATGTGAATTATATAAAATAAACAATTCCAAATTCTTAAGTAAACTTTCAATCATAATATTTCATTTCTTATACTGGTAGAAAATATGCAATATATCACAGTTCAGTAGCATTTATCTATTAGTTTTTCATAGGAGAAGAAATTGAAAAGTGAAAGTGAAGTCACTCAGTCATATCTGACTCTTTAGCAACCCCATGGACTGCAGCCTACCAGGCTCCTCTGTCCATGGGATTTTCCAGGCAAGAGTACTGGAGTGGTATTTTCTTTATAACTGTGATTAAATATCAATTTTTATTTGCTCAAACTAAACTGTTTTTATGTTATATTCTTTTATGGATTTTTATAATCCGTATTTATACACTGATATTAGACGTATGAGTTCAGAAATCAGATACACAATAAAAAGAAATCATACTTTTACAAACTACTCAATGGGTATTTGAAAATAAGTCTTATGTAAGCAGATTTACTATGTGTTCATCTAGTTACTTAACATTTCATTGGCCAGAACATTTTAGCAACATAATGCTGAATTACACTTGGTTTCTGTCAATTAATAAATTAATTTGTTTAAATTTACTTTTTAAATAGAAACCAATGTTTAGTGTATGAGAGAATGCTCTAAAAGAGTAAAAATCTACAAGATACATGATAATACATGTACTACTGAAATGCCACTATCATCTCATCCATAAACTAATCTTTCAAATGAGAAAGCTAGAATAAATAATAACTAAGATTATGAAAAGATTACTATAAATAAAATCTACATCAAATGGATGTTCACATTTACTTTTATTTATTCACCTCTCCACTTTAGTTTCAAAAATAAAAACACCAGAGTTTAAATGAGATATGTCTTTACTTTTAAAAACTCATCCCTATCTTTCATCTGACCAGTATCTGTCCAAAAATCAAATCAAACTCAAATTCTTATGGTATTATTTAAGGCTCTTAATTTCACTGAATAATCCTTAGGAAATTCTGAAGATCAGTAATGTAGTGTCTGCAGAGAAAATGATTCTGGCTTTCTTGACCAACAATACGTAGAGTAAAATCCATATATTGTGTGTGTCTGTTAGTCACTAGTTATGTCTGACTCTTTGAGAACCCATGGACTGTAGCCTGCTAGGCTTCTATGTCTATGGGATTCTCCAGACAAGAATACTGGAGTGGATTGTCATTCCCTTCCCCAGAAGAACTTCCCAACCCAGGGATCAAACCCTGGTCTCCTGCATCGCAGGCAGATTCTTTACCATTTGAGAGCTGCAGGGAAATAGTACCAATAAAACCAGAAGTTCACACTTTTACTCTCAGTCTACATTATCCAATAGAATTATTTTACAATTTTCACCTTAAAAGAAGAAACAGAGGACTCTGCAGGGCAGAATCTTGGATGTGACATTGTTCCTTTCTCCTACATTTTATAAGCAAGGTCATAAGGGATATTTAGATGATTTGTCTTCTAAGCCGTTTTACTAGTCTTTTTTGCACACTAAATGTGAATGTTTAATATGGTTCAAGTTTATTATTGCCAATAGTCTTTCCTTTCTATAATGAGTACTTTGGTTTAAATGCCCATCAGTAAGTGACATGCAAAGTATGTGTCCAATTAATGTTATCAATAACAGCTTTAATGGTTATTTACTCTACTAAGGTTCAAGAGTTTGTACTGTAACCTCCCAATCCTTGGACAAAGAGAGGTGCCTGTAATTCCAGTTAGTTGTCTTAAAACAAATTAAGCCAAGAGAGAAAGAATTAGCACAAATCCATCACTCAACAGAAAATAACCTAAATACATCACATAGATGATGAGTTAGTAGTATTTGATTTATTTATTTTTCCCCAGATGCATTTTATCTTAATGGACAAATGGTTGATAAACCTGACACCACAGACAGATAAAAACACTTGGGATAAACAGCATAAAGCTAAGACTGCAGTGTCTCAAAAATGCAGGCTTAAACCCTATGAGAATGAATAGGTGCACTGAATAAATATATTAAGCAAGAGAAGGGTACCCCTGACTAGCAAGTATGGATAATAATACAAAAATAAAATATGCCAACCCCTAAAATATTATAAAACATCAAATCAGATAAGGCAGATTTAGCTAATTTTTCCCACTAAAAATTAATATGAAAGGGATATAAATGTATTAGACAGGTTTTAAGTTTATTGATACCTATAAAGAGATCAGGGAACAAAGAATTAAATAAAACCTCCTTCATATACCTCTGCCTTGGACATAACATTTCTTTATAAAGACTGAACCATCAGTATAAAAGTGGAAAGGGTTTTATGTCAAGGAGAGCATGCCTACACTGAAATCTATAATCATGAAGTTAGCCAGAGAACACTTGTAGAATTGCAACTGGAATTTAACGAATTTTCTTGCTTAACTTCTGAGAATCTTCTAACATCCATCAGATGTCATACGAGGGTTTTGTGGGGATCTGTGCATGCATTTAAGTATCTCCTTTCTTTAAATATTTTATACACAGTTAGTATCTGTTAGTATACTTGAAAATAATAGAAGGATATATACAAAACCTAGATAATTTTAAAATGATTATTAAATATTATTTAAAAATCAATTTTCATGCAACTAAGATGTTAACAAGGTTCCAGGTATAGATACTTTGAGGTTTCAGCCTCTGAGACCAATAGTTCAACCTTTTCCAAGGTTCACAAAGTAAAAAGAGGGTATCATATTGCCCATTTCTTCCCAAAGATATTTTAAAAATAAGTGAGGAGAATATATGTGCTACAAATGTGAATGAGTGCTTTCACTGCAATGACAGTTGACTTTCAGACTGAAATGAGAGAACTACAGTATGATGAGTCCCAAATTTCTCAGCAGTTCCAACAATCTGTTATTCAATAACTCTCTTAAAATAGAAGCAATGGCCTACGTTTTTTCCTTCATAAAAAGGGTCCCTAGTTGTGTGTCCTGCTTCATAGCAAGAAGAGAGGTGAAAAAGTCAATGTGTGCATTTTTTTCAGTCTCATTCTATGACCTACTGTAACATAAAGAATTATGGAACAGAAAACAAAAAAGAAATGCACATATATATAAAATGACACCTTTTATCATATGCTCAGGCACACAAGAAATCATCACCGCTTGAACTGCTATTGGATTAACAATGTTAAAAATGTAATTAACATATTTGAAGATAATAGGCTGGGGGCATTGGAAAGTTTAGAAGAAGAAAATTCAAGAATACAGAAGTTATTGAATGGGGTACCGGATGGGAATACATTAACTTGGTCTCTACTCATCAAGCTTACTTTCATCATCCCAAACTTTTTAGACAAGATCGAGGCTCTGAAATCAGTTTTGTCTCTTACTTAATTTATTAAATTGCTCCCATGTTCAAAAAGCTAGACTTTTTCCCCTTAAGTTAAAAATCTCTGAACTGTACTCCTACTTCATTAATCTAGTGTTTATTCCTTTCCTGGATGTCTGTGACTGTAGAGTAGTACCTAACTCTTCTGTTCTATGCAAGGCTGAATGCTGCTTTGTTGATTTCCATCCTGAAACTTTCCTATCCTAAAAATCCTAATATGTTCTTTTATTTAAACTAAGTAGAATAAAATTCTTCAGCATCAATAAGGGAAAAAATGAATCTTTCTTATACTTTAGTGCTACCTTATGAGACATTACCCTCCTCTTCTCATTCTGATTTCCTAGATGGTACCTTTACCTTTTCCACTTACGTGCAGGGGTTCTCTAGAGCTTTTGCACATACCAACTGCATATAACCTCTGTAATGTCATCTATTCACCTAAAACTACCAACCTTACATTTATGTTGCTTCATCTGTGTGTTTTTCTTTCAACACTCTTTTGAGTGCCAGATCTGTATCTGGCACTTAACTACTTATTTATGGATGGATCACTTAACTACTTATTTATATTCCACCATGTTTCCCAACTTAGAGAAATTTAAATTGGTAGTTTAACAACCAAAAATATAATCAATTTTATTTAATAAGAAACCTATTGTAGTTCTATGAGGTTCTATCCAGTCGGTATCCGTAAGTGGGCTTAAAAAAAATTGGGTAAAATCTTAAAAAGAATAAGGCTAGTTCCCTAAACCTAGGGCACTATTTTACTTTCCTTGGGCTATTTCCACACAAACAAAAGGGCTTATCTTGGAATCAACTACCCAAAATATACCTTTCCCACCATAGGGAAAAACTGAGGAATATTTTTACCATCTTCTTGAGGGCAGTACAGATTACTTTTAGAACCTCTTTGCAATGAGAAAGGTACACTGATGTACATCTGATAGTATGAGTTCAGACTCGGAAAAACTGAACCTACCTATGCCCATTAACCTAACATTTATTATTTTTTAAAAATGCAGTAAACATTTACATGCTTTCTCACTTTCAGATCTCTTGACCACAGTGTTATAACAAACGTTAAGGGCAACTGCAAACCATAAACTAAGGCAATAGACGACCTGGAAGAGAACTGGCAAATGCTTAGAGTGAAGAAATGGACAGAGACAGTTATAAACAAAAACAGAAGAGTAACTTAGAAACAAATTTAGCACATCACTTTAACTAGATTTTACCCAATGCTACAAACACTATTTTTAGCAAAATTCTAATTTACTTATTCATCAAATACTTGAGAGTATTTGATGAGTAGTAAGAGGGTTTTTTTTAATTTGCCTTAATGAATTCAAAGTGTTGAAACTATTTCATATTTAAGTGAACTTACAACAATTATCTTTAAAGAGTGCTAAAAATTATTTCTAATGGTAATTATTTTATAGAGTATTAAAAATATATCATTTAGGAAAGAGTTTCATTTCTTACTTTTCAGGATGAGCCATTCAATACATTTAAAAGATAATAGAATCAGTTACAAAAAAAGCCTTGGTTGCATAGTTTTAAATAAGCAGGAAATATAAAATGGAGAATAAATAACAATTATTAATACTTTTACCACAAAGAATTACAAGTGTATTTATTTAGTTGACTCTTAACTGGTGAAGTGATAACAATGAGGAAGGGAGGTAGGAAAGCCTTGAAGTAAAATATAAACATATTTTCATGGTATTGAAATTTCTGTGTTATCTATTACTATACACAAAAAGTGGGGAGTTTCAAATACAACAGAAAAAAATCCAGTGCTTTTATTTAATCTTTCCAAAAAGGAATTTCCTACATTAAAGAAAAAAAGTCTGATTTTTAAAATTATTAACATATCTTTTGATGATTATAAATGGAAAAGTTTTGCCAAATTATTAGGATTTGGTGAAAAAGCTCTTACTTTATTTGTAAATACTGAAAGGATATCTTTAAAAAGGGACAAGTATTCTACATAGTCAATAATTATTCTGTAATAATTCAGTTGCAAAAATATTGTCTACCTATTTTTCTTACAGTTATTTGAAACTATGTAACAGTCAGATATGGTAGACTTCCTTTAGGGTTTTTAATCTAACATACACAGAATGGAGTACTGATAAATTACCACTGTGAAACTCATTATTTAAAACAACACTGTATTCCTTGTCAATAAAAAGTTAACATTTAAATCGTCACTGTGTTGATTACATAATTATAAAGCCACTAATATAATAAAACAATTTAAAAATAGAGTTTCTACAGGCAGTGTTAGAACTCTTTATTTTCATTAACACACCATAAATTGATTAGAAATTTTCATAACAAGGGAACAGCAGTATGCTTTCACAGGATTTAAATATGCACAAACTTAAGTTCCTTTAAACTGTGTCATCAAGGGTTTTCCTGGTGGCTTAGTGGTAAACAATTTGCCTGCCAATGCAGGAGACATGGGTTCGATCTCTGTTCCAGGGAGATTCCACAGGCCATAGGACAACTAAATCCATATGCCACAACTACTGAGCCCATGTTCTAGAGCCTGTTCTCTGCAACAAGAGAAGCCACTGAAGTGAGAGGCCCATGCACTGCAACTAAAGAGTAGCTCCTGCTTGCCACAACTAAAGAAAAACGCTCAACCATTAACGAAGACTAAAACAATGAAAATTACTTGCTATCTTATTTTGTACATTTACTATAACATGTCATTATATTTATATTAAGAAGTAGGATAAGGCTTATGTGTTGTGCTAGATACTCAACCATGTATTTAAATGAATAAACTCATAAACAAAAGTTACCTACAATGTGCAATTCCTCAGGGCCAGGTCTTTCAGATTCTCTTTGTACTAACTCCCACTGCTTTTTGCCTGTCAGTCTAATAAAAACAGGTAATTATACATAATCATTTCTCATTTCCTATTTCTCTCTGGCCTAATTTTAGATGTTCATCTCATATCACTACCACTGAACAGTAGGATCAACATGTAAATGTCCACCTAATATAGGCGATTCCCAATTTTTGAAATACTATGTGCAAATTGTTCTACTACTATCTTATTGGAGCACAGAATTCGTTCTTTTAAAGAAGGTAAATTATGTTTTGCAATTTGTTTCACAAGCTAGATTTCAAATCTAACATAGTCTATAAAGGACTTTTCTGCAAAAAAAAAAAAAAAGCAACATTTATCCAGTGTCATTTGTGCAAATAAGATTTTACCTTTTTTAAATAACTACCCTTTACAAACTAAACATAAAACCACTTTGATGGAAAT